>NW_021939189.1:13513489-13665115 GCF_001715985.3 Manacus vitellinus | reverse complement strand
ATTTCTTGTCCCCCCCGCGCCCTCCCCGGCACCGAAGAATCGAGGCTTTGTTCGAGGTTTTGTGGCAGGGGGTGTCACAGGAGCGGTGCGTGCATTGGAGCGGTACAAAATGTAGCCGGGTGCCCGAGCGATGGGGCTCATCCCGGCATTGCCGCGAGCGGCAGGGGGAAATCCTGGGTGCGGTTCAGAGTTTTTGGCAACAAACCCGTGGGTGACTGGAAGTGACTCCTGCGGCGGCCTCTGTCCTGAGGTCGTAGGTCCTGAGCGTGTGGATCTTTATTAGGTGGCTGAGGCTGAGGTACCTGTTACTGGGTGTACGTTGTAGACAGGTGATGTGGATTTCGCATCCTAACTGTGCATAGGGCAGGATGTTATGGAATGGTTAACTTAATCAAGAAGAAAGAAACCCACTTTTTTAATTGCAGGTGAAGGAAGACTGAAATCTGTATCTGTCTGAAAGGTGTTTGGTGACCTGTGTGAAATGTCAGTAATATTGTCTTTGAGCCAACAGGGTATTTTACCAAGACTGTCTTTGATCAGCTCTTTTTTGTGTTCAGGCAGTGATTATCTCTGTGTCAATGCACACTTGTTGCCTTTACAGGAATTCAGTTTGTTAAAGCTCTGAAATGGTATTCCTGGTCTGTTAGCATGGCTTTTTTTCTCAAATTGTGCTTCACTTCTGGAGAATTAACTAAAAAACTCTTAAATTAATTTTTTCTTCATCCTAATACTTGAGTTACATAGGATTTCTAGTAGAAAATAAGCACTGAATGCTTCAAGGGTTGCATAACACTTCCTATTGCAAGATCCTGTTTTCATTTGCTAGTAACTTTTTGAGACTGTGTAGTTGGACTAAAACATTCCATGCCTTAGGCTCTCTATTTTAACTTTATTAAGCTTTGTTCAGTTTAGCTGCTTCTTAGTCTCTCTTGCTATAGGGAAAATATTCTGAAATCTGCTTAAAATGGAACAATTCTGATATTCCCTCTATCCTTTTGAGCATAAATACGTTCGTTTGGAACAGCTAGGGGAAGGGAGAGGAAGTTTGAGCATGTAATAAATCTATCACATCCAACTTTTTCTGTAATTCAAAAGCTTAGCCAAACCTTTTCAAGTTACAAATGTGAAAAAATGCAGTTTGTTTATGATCAGAGACTTTAATATTCAGTGGTACTTACTGATGAAGAGCTTGCTTAGTTTTCTTCATAGTTTTCATGTGAGATTCTACATGCACAAATGGCAAAACAAATGATCTTAGGGTTATAGGAGAATTGCTCTGCCAACTGCTTTTGCCTTAGGGTACTAGAATTTAAAACAAGAGTTCTCCCTCCCTGGATGGTCTTTTTCTGCCTTCTGAGAGTTTAAATCTGGAAGATCATGTTGGTTGTGATTGTGTGTTTGCACAGTCAGAACCCCAAGTCATACTGAGAGTATCACCAAGGAGTTCTCCGTCCCCCGCCTTGTTTTGCAGACTTGTTATAGTTTATGTCTGCACACTGCTGCTTCCCAGGGCTGCTCCGGGGCTCTTCTCCAAGATGGATTTACTTGGGGTATGAATTAAAATTGTCTGGTTAAACAAGAGCCATGTTATCTGCAGAACCGTTTCACTTGTTGCAGCTTTTGGGTATGATCATGTGGTAAATATAATAATTATAAATAAATGGTTAATAAAATAAGGCGGGTGAGGAGCAGTTGGTGTAATTGTTGGGACAGTCGAATGCAGTATTAGAGTGTGGATTCCCCCACCACCATGAGAGTTAGGCATTTATGACAGATGACTTGGTTAATGGTGTATTAATCACTTGGACTTAATGAAGGATTGCTAATATGATGTTTCTGATACAAAGAAAAAGAAGCTGGCATAAAAAGGAACCCGTAATTGAGGTTCTTCTGTATACAGTGGATCATTGTGTGTGCTGTGTGTAGGTATCTGAGTTGCAGTGCCTGAATCAAGCAGATGCAGTTGTCCTTAATTTCTCTTGTTCAGTTTTTCTTCTGTAAAAGTATCCTTGTGTCACCCATAGGACTTTTTATGGCTTAGGTGAGTATTGAAATCATGAGCACTAGTAAGGTCAATGGGGAAAAAACTGATAGTTCTGTATTCAGAGCAGGGTCTTAGCTATAGAAAAATGAAAATTTCTAATAATATGCAAAACAAGTTACTTTTTATCCTCTTATAAACTTCTATTAGAGTGGAAAGAAGTGCCATAAAGTGTTCTTCCCACCTCCAGGTCAGACTTCTCTCACAGTGCTCTTTGCTGGTGCTTTTAGATGTCCCTGCTGAGATGGAGTGTGTGTACCTACAGGGTTTTGTTGAAGGGCTTCCTCATACAAAACTTTCGGGTTGTTAAGACTTGGATTTCTGTAGATTAAACACTTCAGTCAAGCATTTCCTAATGAAGTATTCACTTCCACTTACTGTGTTTCTCTGACTGTTGACTGCAGTACTAAATGCAGCATTTTCCAACAGTAATTGTGGAATGATCTTTCAAAGACTGAAGGAAGAGTTGTTGATATCTCAGCTAATGCACAATTATTTCCTTGGTTACAGAAGGAATTATGTTTTTTGAGTGGTTTGCCATGTTAAAAATATAATTGCTAAAGAGTTGTTCAGTGTTTATTTCTGTTTTCTATTAGAATACCTGTTTGCACTGTGGAATGGCATTCAGTAAAATGACACTGCTTTACATGTGTATTTGATAATCGGTTTGATTAAAAAATTTCTATATGTCAGAGTTCTTACACTCCCAGCCTGAATTAAGAACTTCTTATTTTGCTTAGCTCTTTTAATGTTGCCTAAATAACATTCCAAATTAGATAGCTTTTCAGACCTGTTGTGTCTGTTATGTTTAATCGGTTTCAGGGATCAAATCAGAAATGGAAACTTCTCACAGGCGAAAGTACACTTCCCACTTGAATACATTTTCCACTTCAGCTTTCTCAGTCACTTGAGAGCTGTCCTGTGTAGAACAAGTGTTTTTGTTTGCAACAGGTCGCATAAGATTTCTCATAAACATATGGTATTTCATTCTGAAAAGCTTTAGGTGTATTTTCATATTCCTTTAGGATCTACTACTGGAGTAGGCTGTTTATGGTTATTTAGCTTTTAGCTGGTTAATTGAATGTCTGGGATATATGGTTTGTCTTCTCTACCTCTGCACACATTACCCCCCAGCCCTTCTCATGATGCTGTCTTGGAGGTGATGCTGACGATCAGAAATCTTTCAAACATTACTTCAGAGACTGGCATGGGCTAGTCTTGCTCTGGTTTGCTTCTGACAAAAACAGTAGTTTTGTTTGCCTTGTTTGTGCCTGACCTTGAGGCAGCCCAGTGCTTCTGTTCTGTTCAAAGCCCAGGGTGTCCCCAGTGCCTCTGCATGAGGTGTCTGTTCCCTGTGACTGTTCTTGTACAGGCACTCAAACTGACAACCACAGACATGCACAACTCTGTGCTTCAGAAATGCTCTCCATTTTTTCTAGGCTGTGAAGGACTTCACCATTGCAAGGCATGTTCTGGAATCCAGCGTGTCTTGATTAGTGAAGACACTTGTAGAAATAGTGGTGCTTGCTGGCTTGAAGTCTTGAGAGGTTTTCTGGGTTTGTTTTGGGTTTGGTTGGTGTGTGGTTGGGTTTTTTTGAACAGCAATATAATTTGTGTAGATCTGGTGGTTTCCAGAAGCTGTTTTATGTACCTAGGTATGCTTTGTGTTGTTTTTTTAAAGCCTTTCTTTCATGCTTAACTAACAAACACTAAGTGGGAGTGTTATGGATATTGGGTTGCACATGTTGAAAAATTGCTTGGTGGTTGGTTGGGGGTTTATTTGTTGTGTTGCTTTTTGTTGTTTGTGTTTTTTTAATTCTGTTGACAAATGGGTAACTGCATTAGTGAACTTTTGTCTTCTTGAATCTTTTCCTTAATTTGCAATCAAATGCAGGTGTTAAATACAACCTGTAGTAACAGCCAGAATTTCTTGAAGGATGAGACTTTCTTATTTATGGACACAAAACTGTAGAGGGAAGAGAGTGCTTACTGGGTTGTGAAGCAGTGGTCAAGACAGCAAAGTCTCCTTCCTGTTTTCCATCTCCTGGTAAACTGAATTGATGATGCTGAAAAAGATTTATTATCATTTAGATGTACCCTAACATATATGTCTGCCTCACTTGCAAGGTCTTACTTGCAGGAATTACTTTTCTCCAGCTAAGGCTTCACATTCTGTGGGAAATACTTTCTTTCAAATGAGAACTATATGCAGACATGATATGAAGCTTAAGAAAGCCTTAAAATATGGTTCCTGATGCTGCCTGAATCTTAAAAGGTGATGCTGCTGTACTGTTTTATCGTTGTAATAAGCTTTGATGCTTTTTTCTTGACTTTAGTGGTACTTGATTCTTGACCTGTCTAACTGGAACAAAAGAATAACAGGATGTTATTGCCTAGAGGAGTTGTTTACAACCGAGTGTTCTCTGTTAGAGTACTCAGTCATTTTTATATTGGCTTCCTCAAAAAAAAGCTCTCTAGTAGTCCAGGAGATACTGCCATTTTGTGTTTTACATTAGATTAACCATCCTGGTCTTTGTGTTTCCTTACATCCTGTGTGAGTCGTTTCAAAAAATGAAATCGAAAAACTGAAGCCAAAACTAGAACCAAATATTAAAATAAGAAAGCCAATAAAATTAATTTTTCAGTACTAATCAAATCTGTACTCTGAATAACCCTTCCACTAAATAAAAGCTTTCTCTTTTATTACTAGCAATTATTTTACTTTATCTGACTTTTGTATGTGTCTTACACATGTTAAGCTGCTTTTTCTGTTTGGTAGTTGTTCATCTGACCCTAATCAGTCGCCTGCTGCTGGCTGAGGTGTGTCAAGAATCATAGTTCAACCTCAGAAATGGATTGCAGCTTGCTGGAAACTCCTGTAAAGGTGTTTGGACTTGAAGTGTCTACAGTAACATCAGAGAGAGCCTTTCTAGCCACCAAGTTAGATCATAGTATGTTATGTGTTTTGCCTTACTGCTTAAAGTGAAGGAGAAGAGCTGGAAGTGCAGTATGTTCCTACTTGAATTATTGGATGTTGCAGATAGGAACTGCTGGCAAAGGTAAATGCCTCCTGCTGATGTAAAATTGTAGCATTGTGATGCACAACATGAAAAACGTCAGGCTTTTCTCACCCTCCCCTGACTCAGGTGTAGGCATCAGCTTAAACATGTTGTAATCTTGTTGTGAATCTTATCACATTTAGTTTGTATAGGAAATATTTTGTCATTTGCATCAGTTCCAGGTTGCACATACAGGTGTCTGTACCTACCTGTACACCCTCACAGACCAGAGCCTGCCTTTGGGAGTGCAGAGGAGGATCACACTTGCTTGTCCAGTGTCTTGTGCTATGGTCATCAACATGTCACCATTTCTTAATTTGTGCCTTCTTTCTCACCCTTTTTTCCTGCTTATGCCTTTTCTTCTGTCTTCTGCTCTGTCTTGGACGTCTATCACTAAAGCAGGAGTTTTTCTCCCAGTTGTCATTAGTGTTATTTTCCTGCCATGTGAGTTTGGAAGGAATGGGGGTGAGAATGGACAGTGTTAATAGTTGTCCTTCCAACAGTAATTATTGACTGCAAATGGTTTAGCCCAGGCAAGATCTAAGTTGTGAGGAAGTTTTAAACTCCTTATAAGCTTGAAATTTCTTTCCAAGTGCTGTTTTCTTGCCCAAAATGAACAGGTCAAGAACTTCTAACCTTAATATATATTCATTGAATATAGGTAGATTCATAGTGACTTTTGTGGAAATGAAACACTATCCACTTCTGGAAGTGCCACTTTATTAGTTTGACGCTTGCTTTGCTGTTCTGAGAACGTTTTAAACTATTTTAATAAGCATACATAAAAAGGATTTCTGTTTTATGATCAGTTCACAGAATCACAAACTGGCAAGCATTGCCTTTACAGCTTTAAGTTATTGATTGTCTACATACTGGTTCAGAAACCTATTTCATCATCTTGTGACATGGTATCTGTTAGTAAATAAATTAGTAGAGATTATGAAAATGGCATGTTTTAGCAGTCCCAGCTATTTTGACCAGTTCATCTTGAATGTGTACTGTTAGAATATACTAATATAATTAACAATAGAATAACGATAAAACCTGGAAGTTGATAATGAGATAACTATCTTGCTGACTCAGCTCTGTAAAGGATGTTTTGTCTGACTTAATTAGACCAAGAAGGTTTAGATAGTTCAGTCTCTGTAACACGTCACAGCCTTATTCCCCCACCCGTTAGCTTTAAAACATTACATAATCCCTACAAACAATTGAAGCTCAAATTTATTGGGAGCAGACTAACTGATATAAACATTGTGTGCAGCCGCTCCCTGGCAGATTCAGCAGTTTTAAGAAATATTTCTTTTTTGCACACAGTTTTTACCTGGTTTATGTTGGGTTGCTTGTATTCTCGGAGGGAGCAGCTTAACAGCTCAGTTGTAACATTATTGTGTTCTTTTGTTTGTTTGTTTTTGCTTCCAGCCTCCGGAGTGGCTGGCAGTCAGAAGTTGTCAAAAGAAGCTGAATGTCTTTGTTCCATCTATAAAAACAATCCCAGAACAATTCTGTGCCCAGAGCTGCTGCCTTTGATGGGCTGTGTGTGCCCGTCTGTGTCACAGGGCAGCTGGGCACCGGGGCACTAAGCCTGGGAGACTCCCCGTGTATGCAGGGCAGCAGGGAAATGCTTCATCTCCTTGCCTGTACAGATGGAATTAATTCAAACTGACCCCTTCAACTTAATGTCAGGACTGCAAAAGCGTGGGTAGACATTTATATCCAGGAAGAGACTCTTGGGGAGATAAACTGGGCTGAGAGAGCAGTTTCTTAGAAAAGCTGCAGTGCTGCTGGACATAGATAGTGTGCTTTTGGTTACTGGCTAGGTGCCTGTCCCCTCCTATGTCACCAGAACCACTGGGAGCACAGCAGTGGTGTAAAGGAGTAGCAAGAGGAGCTGGAGGATGTCTACAGTCAATATGGAAGAGTAGAAGAGGTACAGGCTGCAGCCTGTGTATTTTTTTGACCACAGAACCACTCGTGTTGCAGCTGCCTGTGGATCTACAGGAGTTACTGATCCAGAATTTATTGTATGTGTGGCTACGAAGGAGGCAAATAAGGATCTCCTAAGCAGGGTGATTGAAGAGGAAAAGGTTAAAAATTGCCTTTGAAACAATAAATTTTTCATTTTGAATCTATTCCCTATGGGTACCAGAATCAAGTACCTGATGCTTTATCTCCATGTGGAGTTTGCATCACCTGCTTTGTGTCTGCATGTAAAGAGCTTCAAACAGTCCTGGAGCTCTTTGGCTGTTCGTTTCTTTTCTGAGATCAGTGTGTTTGGGGCAGCTTTGTTGAGCTGTGGCAGCAGTTGCTCAGCAATCCTGCCTGTCATCAGTGAGTGGGGAGGAGAGGTCAGCTGGTCACAGCACAGCCCGGTATCCTGTCGGCAGGACTCTGCCTCTTCAGGATGTGCGAGGTCACAGCACTGTGGGTCCTTCCACTGTCAGGCACTTCTGCGTTTGGATCGAACTGTCTGAATTTATCCTGATGTGCCTTGGACACTGCTGGGACCAGAGAATGGGGAACCTCATCTCTTGGGATTATGTGTTGCCCTTTCACTTAGCGTGGGTTTTTTTTCTGAAGGTTCTGGTCTCCATAGCTTAGAAAAGGAAGAAGTGGATCCCTCAGTATCATCTATCAGTTTGAAAAATACAAAAAGGTGTGAGGTGGCTTTTGACAGTGAGAGCAGTTAGTCAGAAAAGTGAAAGTGAAAACAGGATTGCTGTAGGAACGATTGTTGTGAACAATTCAGGAATTTTTTTTAAACTGTTTTTGTTAATCTAGAAGGGTATTTCTACAAGGCAGCTCATATGTGGATGTTGGCTTGCTTAGTTGTTCTGCTGGGCTAACTAAAATCCTGTAGCTGTCCTAGTTTGGCACTGACCCCAAATAAATAACAGCCTTGCTTTCAGTAAGGCGTGTTTAAATCAACCTTCAGCATGCCAGCACTGGGTTTTTGGCTTCTGGTTTCCTGAGGCAATGTACAGAGCAATTTGTCTTTTTATAAAATAGCTTTCATATCTCTAACGTGATACAAGTAAATAAACCATGTGATTAAGCCAACTTTAAAATCTCAGGAGTGTGGAATTTTGAAAGCTTAGGCCATGTATTAGTGGTCAGTGCTGGGTGAGGTTGGTTGTTAGGTCTTTCTTTTCTGAAACATTACATTTTCTAGTAGGAGACAACGTTCTTCGAGGTGAAGGGAGAAGATAGACTTGTGATTTGGCTGGAATTGTCTTGGACAATTGACTGTTTTGTCAGTAAGTGGACATTGTAGATGTTCATCTCAGTTTCCAGGCAATCACCTCCATCTAAAGAGTGTGGGAGAAACTTGCTTACTTTTTTATTATTTTATTTTAATTTAGTGGTGTGCTTTCAGTTTTATGTTGTTACCCAGTAGTTTTTGCCTCAGGATTAGCATGCAGTTCCCTCCATTAGTTTAAGAACCACTCCACTTGGGATTGGTTAGGGAATCCAGCCTTGTGGTTGAATAGGAGACCAGAGATAAAGCATCCTTAGTGCTTCCTAGGAGTCTACTTTAGAAAGGGCTTTCAGTAGTGTGGGGAATTCAGGAAGGCCCCAGGGGCAACATCTGCTGCTTCAGCCATTGCTCTTGGTATCTGTTTAACTCCTTAACCACCCAGACTGGATCAGCTTTCCTCACAAGTGCCTCTGGCTCTCCATGGCCTACAAACAGCCCTTCATCTGGGAAGCTTTTTGCTTTTCAGAGAAACAGTGCTCATTTGTCTTCTTCCTTTGACATGGTCACAGCTGTTGGGATTCCCTCCCCCTCCCCCCGAATTCAGTATCTTATCAGATGAGCCATGGAGGACTGTACAGCTGTATTAATTAACAGGAGGAGTGCAATCACTTATCTCACTCCTGTGAGGCTAATTTCTATGATGTGTAATTGAAATACTCTTTGGTGCCTTAAAAATCTCATACCCTACTGACAGGTCATATTAGAAATCCTGATATTTTGAGTGTGACCTCTCTGTGGTGTTAAAGAAAAATAGATGCAAGAATTCTTTATTCATGCCTTTTTTTTCTGCCAGAGATCTTTATTTCTTTATTAATCTATTCTGATAAATTCAATACCCTTTTCATTCTGCCCAGGAAATAAATATAGTCAGAATCTATTTCCCACTCTCTGATGGATGCCAAGGTACCATTAGTTGCAAACTTGCCTGGGCCCTGTGCATTTGTGTGAGTGTTCAGTGCCACTGGCGTGACTGGCCGGTGGGGTGTAAATGGCAGCCTGTTCCTTGCAGTCCCATAGGTCATGCCCCAAAAGCTGTTACACTGTTCAGAGTGTGTTCTCACAAAGGTCTTTGCTTGCTCTGTAGGAAGGACAGGTAGGAATTGCCAGCTGAGAAACATGGGAGCTGCTCATTGTTCCCAAGTGATCGCGTTCCTGGTGGCACCTGGAGCAGTGGAAGTTGCTGGGCTCTCTGGCTTTGGCAACAGCAGCTTGTCCTTACCAATGCCCTGGGTGTGCCCTGCAGTGTGTGAATTCTGCAGCCAGTGCAGGGCTCCCTGGGGAAAGGAATGGCTGCCACTGCTGGAGCAATTGGGAGTTTGGGAAAGAAGGCTGGCAGGAACAGCTGTTTGCTAGGTCAGCTGTCCTGTGGGATTTTAACTCAAAACAAAAACCCACTCCTATAGAGTGCCAAGAAGCTAAATTATTTAAAAAACCCAAAACCCTACTGTATTGACATTTTTTTGAATTCTGTGTCTACTATCAGGTGTGGATATGATGGTGATCAGACTAAATTTGCTACTGATAAAGCTGTTTCTATCAGACAAAGTAACTGCATTACTTAGTCTATAGTTTTCAGTGCAAATTCAAAATTATACCAATAATTGCTTTTAGCTTTATAAATTAAAAATAGATCTGAAAAATAAATCTGAATGCAACTTGAATATGTTACTTTGTGTTTAAGGAGAACGCACGAATCGTCAGAGTGAAGGTTATAGCTGGCATTGGCCTGGCCAAGAAGGATCTCTTAGGAGCCAGGTAAGAAAATCTTGTTAATGTATTAAGGGACAGCTGCTTCTTTCTTTTCTTTCTACTGCTTTTTAGTTCTTAGTAAATCCTGCTGTGCCTCTTAAAAAAAAATCAGAACTGTTTTAACTGGTAACTTTATAAAATTATTGGAGATTATATAAACATGAAGATACCAATTTTCTTGTCCAAGAGTCGTTTGGACAGATCTTATGCTTTGGCAAAACAAAGTGTGGGAATGTTTCATTCTCTGCATGGTAAAACAGTTTTGCCATGGAGGATGGATCCATGTATGTATTTTACTTCATGTGGACTACAGCTAAAATAACAGGAGTTTATAGTCAAAATTTTCTCAGCTGTGTTTTAAAGACTTGGAATGAGCACAACACTAAACACTGGCAGCAACAGGACTATTTCAACTCAATTTGTGTGCAGAGGAACAGCATCCACCAATTCTAGAGATGAGGTAGACTCAGGACTGACTGCAGGTTCTGGATATGCACTGATTAAAAAGTTAATCCATGTAAGAAAAGAAATAAAGTGGGTTAACATTTAGCAAAGGAAAGATCAGGCTTCTGAACTGGAAGCTGAAATGCTTGATCTTTTAGAGTTGGCAAGTGGGAAAATGCAGTTTGTACTAAAGCCACTTTTGCTTCTGGCCCCTGTACAGAGGGTCTGGAGAAGTACTGATGGGTTTAGTGCTAGTTCTGTCCCTGCTTTGGCCTATGTGCAGGAATGTTGTTATTTTAGCACTTACAAAATTACTACGTGTGACATCAGTTTAGCATTAGAAAAAAGTCTCTTCTGATATTCATATTTTCCTCAAAGCCAGACAGTCTCTCTCCAATTTTTTTTGTTCATGTGCAATTTCTCTTTTTTTTTTTTCTTTTTTTTTTTTTACTTCAAACAAAAATAGGTCAGGTCTTCTCATCATAACTTCAATCTGTGAAAACCATACAGCTCTTTTGCTGTATGGCAGACAGTTTGGTCACCTTTTGTTACTAGTCTGTTTGAGCAATTATGCCTTAACTCTGTTTATGAAAAGTAGATATTCATATAATCTATTGGTTTTTTTGTACCACAGGAAGGGAAAAGGCAGTACGACATTTAAGCAATCATATTAGGACATCTTCAGTAACAGAAAAGCTCTGTGAAACTGATAGAACATTTAGTAAAAATATTACATGTTCAAGGAAGTACCTCAAATTCCAGGTGTTCTAAAGTGTTAAAAACAAGATATTTAATACTTCAAGCTTTTTCAATCACAACTGATTTTTTTCATGCATGTCTTGTTGAAATGCGAAAAAATTTATTAAATCTGTTCTCCTGAAATAACTGTGAAAGAGGACAGAGAATCAAATTGTAGTGATATATAGAATATGAAATGGCATAGCTGGTATAGTTATAAGCAGTAACAGTGTTTAGATTAGTTTTATCTCTAAAACTGTTTGGGAAATAATTGTAATTACAAATGCATATGGTGTTCATAAAGTAATTGTAGCTTCATAGCTACAGTTTCATAGCTTCTATTAATTTAAGCCTTTTAAAACTTGACTGCTAATAATGCTGACCTAAAAGGACATACAGCACCATGCTTATCTTTTTTCTTTCCCCCCCTTCCCAGTGACCCATATGTGAAGGTGACAGCCTATGAACCAGGGAATGGAGTCCTTACCAGTGTTCAGACAAAAACAATCAGAAAGGTTAGTTATTTTTGTGGGTGTGGTGGGTTTGGGGTTTGTGATATTGTGTTGTTGTTTTTTTTTTTAAATCACTCTCTAAAGGAGAAGTTAACACTACAGGAGATATGAGAATTAATATGTCATTCGAGGGAATGGACATAGGGAAAGAAATGTTCCATGACCTACTCTGTTTCTCTGTTCATGGCATTGTTGTGGTATTTTCTCTTTAATAAATTTGTTGAAAGGTAGAGGAAAAACTAAGGAATATAACGTGAGTAGTGATTCAAAGCTACATGGTTAATGGAAATACTGGATTGTTCTGATTTTCCGAGATTTTAATGATATAAAAATCTCTTTTTCTTGCTGTACAACTTTTATCTTTTTTTTATGTTAAAAGCACAAACACAGTTTGTTTTATTTACGTATCAAATTGCACCATTCACCTGAATCATGATAGTACTTGTTTTCTGCTGGAAAAAGGTCAGTCTTAGTACTACTAATTTATCTTAGATTAACTAAAAATGAAAATCTGTATACATGAGGGGGAAAGCACTCTTCCAAATTGTTGCTTTAGTATAGTGTCTGTGATTTATGTAATGAGATCACTCATGCATTTTTCCCTTCATGTTGACAATGGTTACATTAAACTCTCATCATAGCTAAACTAGCTCTAGTATTTTTAAAAATAATCACAATTGAAAGATGTGTTTAGTTGAGCAGATTCTGATGTTTTTGACCTGCCTGTGCCTGGTCTGTCTAGATTATATTGGGTAGAGATTTGGCATTTGCTAAGAGTTCATAATCTGAGGATTAACGTATGTTTGCATGTAAGTAGTGTGGGTATTGGACTGAGAAGAAGGCAGTGATTATTACTGAAGGGACATACCATAAATTAACTTTTTTTCGACTGTCTCATGCGCCTTCTGTGCATCCATGGCATAGGAAAAATCTGAGAATACTTGCATAAAGTGGCTCCATTCTGCACTGTATTAAACAGCACAAGACTCCTCTGACTTTTACCTGCAATATCAAAGTTAAAGCTTTTGTATTTTCTTCTAAACTGGATTGTTACATGGGATAAAATGTGTAAAATATCAAAACAGGCAGCAATATGGAATTGTCAGTGAAACTAATGCTCTCTTCCTTTTTTCTTTTTTCTTCCTTCCTGCATAGTCCATAAATCCAAAGTGGAATGAAGAACTCTTATTTAGAGTAAGTGATTTTGTTTACAGACTTTTTACCTGTTGGATATTATAATAATACATTGAGAAAAAACTACTAACTACTCTCCCTACTTCAGAACACCTTCCCTAATTCAGAAATAAGTCTGTAATTAATGTTCTAAAAGGCTCACAAACTACTTTTCTTAGGAATAAAGTTGTTAACTCTTGCACTAATAAAAATGTTACATTTTCAGTCCTAATGTTGTGTTCTTCCTGAACATGGAATGTTGAAAGAGTTTGGGATAACACCAGTCATGGTTTATTGGTTCTGATATAGAAATGTGTTGCCCAGTAAAATGGCAGCAAGGTGTAGATTTGCTGTTTAATATTGGTCTTAGGTGTTTCTTTCCTCCTGCATAAACACGGAGATTTTACTGAAGAAAAATGCTGGAATTCAGTGTATATATTGACTGTTACTGTACTTCTGTTTCCTAGGTTAATCCTCAGAAACACAGACTCCTTTTTGAAGTATTTGATGAAAACCGTTTGGTAGGTCTTTTCATGTTAATATTGCCATGTATTAAAGACTTGAATGAAAGTAAGTTCACCAGGCTTTGACATGGATAAAAAACGCACACCAAACAGCCTTTATAGTGAAACCTAATGCTGAAGGCAGACCTGGTTCATTGACTTATCTGATGTTACCACACTTTGTGCAGTTCTGAAGCAGTTACATTATTACTCTAAACTTCTAATGTGTTTTAATTCATGAGAGCATCATTCTTTTATAGTTATGGTGTGTTGTAGTTCACTTGGCATGGCCAAATTCGTTGGTGATATTGAAAGCTCCGCTTTAGATGTTTATTTTTTCCCCACAAACAAAACAGTATTGGTAATGTAGGTATCTCTGCATGGTGTGAGAAGCTTCTTCAGTGTGTGAGGAGTAGCACAAGAGAAAACATGTCTGTATTTTCTTTGGAATACTCAAGAAGTGGATTGTAATCCTGTGAATAGGTGTCTCTGAATGGCAGGATGTTGGTGAGGCAGGAATAGCTTGGGCATTTATCTCAGCAAAATCCAAATTCCTCCTCTGAGCAAGCTCTCATTTTCTCTGTGAAGGTGTCTACTTACCTGTCCTTCTATCTGTGTGTTTTATTGCTAATGACTAAACTTGTAGCAGTACAATCATGACACTTGTATCCATTTCACAGGCATTGCTTCTCACTGGAATATATTCCTTTTCCTTCTGCAGTAGTTTGAAACTTATAGGAGGGATTGAGTGCTCTTGCACTCCTAACACAGTTTCGTTCTGAATAACTGTTATAAAGGGTCTCTTTGTGCTTTGTGCTTGAGTAGTGTGTTGGCCATGAAAAACATTATTTTTTTCCCTAAAGCTTTCTGCATATGTTCAGTAATCCATTGTATCTTTTGTGGAGGTGCTGCTCTGCTAAAATTGGGAAGAGTGAAAATGTATGTAAACATAAGTACAAACTGTCTAGAATTATTAGATTCAAGAAAGAGGAGGCTTGTTTCTCGTTCATAGGCATTACACAGTCCCCGAACTCTTTTGCTTCTTAGCTGGTGGTATTACCTGTCCCACATATTTCAAATATGGTGTCTCTTTGGTTTATTTAAAAGCAATGTTAAAAGGAATCACCAGCATTTGTGGCTTACACAGATGATTAAATATGATTTGTCAGGATGCTCAGATTTTCATCTCGACGTTATGGGGTGCAGTGTGTCCCTCAGGAGGTCCAAGTGCTTTGTCCTTTGGGACACCTCTCTGGAACGTTACTACCACTGCCTGGAAGCCACAAGGCATGATTAGAAAGCCAGATTCCTCATTTTTTTTGGAAGAAGGGCACTATTTACTTTGTGGTTTCCACCAGGAGAACTCCTTTGCATTCTTCCTCTAATCTGGAGTAGATAAGCTGTTTGACTGTTTTCCTTATGGGAGAAGAAGCAACTAAACATTTTTTTGGCATCAGCTAGGAAATGGTGCTTTGTTTCCCATGTATGATTGTATTTAGAGGTCAAAGCATCATGACCTCATCAGTCACTGTATAATTCTACAGTAAAATGCCCTCACATATCTTAGGGTGGCTTCTTGCTGTTTTTTGTGGTTTTTTTTTGTTTGTTTGTTTAAATATATTGCTTGAGGTAAAAATGTAACTTTTTGAAACTGATCAAAAGAATCTTTTATGGATTTTTCCTTTCCTCTTCTCTCCCCATCCCAGTCCGCCACCAAACTATATTAGAAGTAGTCCTGTTGGTTAAGCATAATGAAATAAATGAAGTGTTGTATTTGTTGGCTTTTTATGAATAAGCCAGTATTCATTTATTACTGCATTCTAATAATGGAATTCAGGTAACGGAGGTTAAGTAAGCCCTGGGGTATAATTAGAAAACAAATTTGTTGCTTGCAAACAAGGTACTGTGAATTTGATTCTTGGCTCTTTCTTGAGAAGGAGGTATAAATGTTAATTTTACTGCCTTCTAGCTTAAAATACAGTAAAGGTTAAATAAATATGAAGCAGAAAAAACTCCAAGTAGTATGACCTATAAAAGTATAAATGGCCTACTGTTCTCTTCTGTTTGTACTTTTTCAGCAGCACTAAGTAATTTCATGTCAGTGCAGTCATGTTCAGTGCTGCATCATATGTGGCTTATGGATTCAAAAGTACATTCATAGCCAAATGTTTGTGTTTTTTAAAATAAAACCCACAACAAAAAATCCCACTCAACAATAAGATTCGAGATTTGTCTTTTTTCAAAAGTCCCACTAGGTGCCAGCAAAGGACCTTTTCAGTTATGTGAGCCAGTGAAACATTTTGTAGGAATTCTCAATCCCATTACTTCTGTGAGAGTTGACAGTACATATTAACTTCTTGACATGCTGATCGTTTTATTTAAAAAATAAAAATTAAAAAATACTAATTAGCTATGAATGTTTGAGACAGTTTGTGTATAATTATACAGAATAACTTTCTTCTGTAATAGTGTTTGGTAATGCTATTTATCTCTGTGCATACTTAGCTCAGTGTTCTAAAGTTTGTGTAGCTGGTCATATATCTGCAAACCATACTGAACTCTAATGAATGTCTCCTTATTGTGGGCTTCCAGCAAACAGGATGAGGTAGTTCACTTTGTAGGAGTAACTGGGTTTTTTCTGCCTTTAACAGCTGTAGTTTGAAAAGGTCAAAATAGAAAGAGAAGGTTAACATGGTTGGCTGAAAATAAATGCCAAATTATTAACCAAAATAACTTTTTGTTGCTCCAGTTCAGTTGCACCTCATTGAAAATTATGAGTTAATAGACAGGAGAGGGTTCTGCTATGTGCAAATCTGTAGAAAGTGCGATTGCTTAGCAGCATGTGGATTGTGAGATAATGCCAGATTCCTTTCGAGTTTTATTTAAAGAGTGCAGAAAAACTTTTTCTTAAGGGGAGGAGGAGGAGGCTTATTTTGCTGGTTTATGCATAATTCAGACTTCAGCAGTTTGCTAGCATGGTTACTATTTGGAAATTCAATCCTGGACTTGATACTCAATTATATGGGACTTCATTCCTACCAACTTCCTGTAATTCTAAACCTATGGGTAAAAATATTAGTAGTCATACGCTGCTAGGAAAGTACGGACACATTGACTCAGCTCATGCAGCCGCAGCAGGCGTTGCTGTTTTAAACTTGGAAGTTCTGGAAGCTTATTATTTGTGTTCCTTTATGCAAATTACAGAAGGTATAGTTGAAAGAAGGTCGGTGGTGTTTGTCAGTGTGTCCCAGCTGGGGTCGTTGGAACGTAAGTGCTTTTTAAATGAGTGCTCTCTGACTGCCAGCAATCAACGACAGTCCAGAAACTGCAGTTCAAGGAATGGCTGACATTTCAAGAGGTACTTTTTTTTTTTTTTTTTTTTAAATGCTAGTATCTTGTAGAAATTAGGACAAAGACTGCAACTTTTATGGGCTTTTACTGTTGGGATGTACTAGTTCTGGGTTCCGTGCAGCTGGCTGTAGCCTTTCTGCTGAAGGATCTTTGTGGTTTTCGTTTGCTAACATGCGTGGAAATAAGAACAAATGGCACGGCGGTTAAGATTGCATTTTGCTACCCAAAGAAGCAACACAGATCCATTATCAGAAACCTCTGAAGATGTTTTGGACAGTAATAGTTGTATATACTTCAAAAAATCGCAGAATTCTGCACCTAATGTTACCCAAGTGAAGCTGACTCCCAGGCGAGTTGCTTATGCACCTGTAGTGCAACAAGTCATTAATCAGGAGAAAAAACCAACTGTTTCTTCATTGCAAATAAAAAAGAGCAGTTCACTGCACATTTCCCTGCAGTCTAGAAAGCACAGTGGATGTTCTCAGTTTGGTGATGCCTTAGCTGCTGGAGAAGACACTCCATTCATTGGAATTGATAATGAAGGGAATTGTGCTCGGATCGTGGTCGATCACCGATCTAATGACAGCCTCCTGAGCAGTGCTGCTCTGGGCAAAGGCAGCCTCAGCAGTATTGCAGCAAGTGACAGCGGATCCTTCAGCAGTGCTGGCAGTGACTATGGATCATGTGCAAGTACCACAAGTGATGGAGGTTCCTATAGTAACAGTGTCATCAGTGACAGTGGCAGTGGCACCCTTTGGACAAGTGACAGCACGTTCTGTAGTGGTGTTGTACATGGTGATTCTTCATATAGAAGCACTGCAAACAAATGTAACCCCTACAGGAGTACCTCATCTCAGGAAACTCTGTGTAGAAGTAGCACTACTTTTGACCAAGATGCTTTGTCAGTGAGGAAGAAATCTAAAATTCCATTGCGGCGTTGTTCATCACTGGTTATTTTCCCCAGGAGTCCTTCCAGCACTCCTCCAGCTTCTCCAGTAAGCTCAGGTCAGCTACCACATAGAGGCATGTATCAAACATCTCATAGACTGATTATTTCTCCCAGTGAGCTGGCACAAAAAGAAGATCCAGCCACTTCCAAGGGATTCCTTTCAACAGCAGTCAATGGACTTAAACTGTCTAAAACAGTTTGCTCTTCTGGCGAAGTCAGAGACATCCGACCACTTTATTTGAATCCGTCATTACAGGACAAAAGTCAAACTCTGAGTGGTTCTGAGCAGACAGCTTGTGAGGAGGTGTCTGATGGCTTCTCATGCACTTCAGTTCATCTCAATCAAAGGCCATTTGCATCGAGCAGTGAAATGGTTAATGGCTGTTGCAGTCCAGAGTTAAATCTGAACTCCGGTGCAAAATACCCTCATTTAAAACTGGAACGTAGCACATCTGCATGTCTGCCCTCAAAAATAGATTCAGACTATCAGATTAGTATAAATGAACTAGAAAGACCGAACGTTCAGATGAGCAAAGCTCACCATGTTTTGCAAAGAAGTGTTTCCTTGGAAGGATCACGTCAAAAAGTTTCTTGCTGCTTAACCAGCCTTAAATACAAGTGTCACAGTGCAAGGACGTCTCAGTTGCACATACAGTTCAAACCTGGGAATGAAGGAAAAACAACTGGTGTTAGGAAAAGATATGGAACCTCTAAGAAGGAAATGTCTAGCACTTCTTTGTGGAGGCCCCTTAAGGTGAGTGTTCTGGTTTATAGGAAACTGTGACACAATTTTACAGCTGAAATTTAGCTGGAAAATAATAAAAGTTGGCAATTGAGACTCAAATGCAATGATTTTAGAATTTCCTATCGGTGTCAAATTGTCACCATTATGAAGCTAATTTTCATATTATCTGTAAAAATTGGGGTTTAGATTTGTTTCTTAGAATATGATACATACAGTAGCATAGGTGATTAGGTCTTACAGTGAAATACCTGTATTTAATACATGATAAACAATAATTTCCTGTTTACTTGAACTCAAAGGGATTTCTTTTCTGGTTACCTAGATGTGGGAGTTACTGAAACTTGAAATTAAGTTTTGTAGGTTTAAACACATAACTTCTCAGTAAATGAATAGTAATTACTAAAGTTTGCATATAAAATGAGTGGATTACTGTAGTGTTTTAGATTTATTTCATATAGGCTTTACTTTACAGAACAGTTTGCTGTATGTAGAATTAAAGATAAGTAATATTTCAGCAGAGAAACTGTAAATACCATTTGTTTCTGTATACACCCTGAACCACAGGAATTTTCAGAGTTTCCTCTCTTTTTTTTTTTTTTCCCTCCTTCCAACCACTAGCCCAGCCTGAGCAGTACACTGTAACTTAATACCTCTCCCAACAACATTGCTGTTCAAATTGTAGTACTTGGGTCTAGAAGGCTTGTATTAAATACATATTTTTTTGTAATGAAATTCATATCCAGCTACATGACAGAAGTGTTTGCTCTTATTAACTCTTAAGGCAATTTATTTTGTTAGTAAAGCATAAGCCACATGAAAGGTGGATTTTAAGACTCGTTTAAATAACACTGTGAAGACTTAAATAATCTGAATATTATATTAGTTTTAATTATGAATGCTGATAAAAGTGCAGCAATTGATGGTTACTAAATGTATTTGATGATCTCATTCTCTATGATTTGGCACTACTACTACCATTTAGCTAACCTGCTTGTTTAAGCAAAAGGCTTTATGACAAAGATCTATAGTTATGACAGTCCTCTTCTAAACTAGTAAGACTATTTTTAAAGTATATTGTTGGAAAAAAATATTGAGTCATGCACTTCAAGTACATTTCTCATTAACTTGCACTGCCTCTATGTTTAATGGCAGTTGATATAAAAGATATTCTATATTTTAGTACTGGGTGAATTTTAATAAATTCTGTTCAGATAGAATTCAAGTTCAGGATTAGACACCTTAGCTGACATTTCCAGAAAATCTCCCAGGACACTGAGTTGATAATAGTTTGTTTTGGTTCCCAGGAGTGATGTTTGCAATGGATTGACACAAAATCTTAGACTTGTCTTTTTAAAACACTTGATAGCATGTGGCACTTTTACTGTGTTATTGTGGCAGCGTATTTTAAGCCTCCTGAATTCTTTAAGATTTCATCTTTTGACTAGAAGATGAGAGAGACAATTTTAAAAATAAAAAACAGGAAAAAAAAAAAGAGTCTGAATCCAAAATTGTTGTAGTTATCTTGTACTTCTCATGTATTTGTAAGTATTTAGATTTATGCCATGTCTACATACAAATAAAAAAGATCTCTGACCTCAGGAAACTGGGCACTAAAGGTTTTACGGCAGTAGAGTTGTTTGAGATTCTTTTATGCAACAACAGGTACAGGAGCCTTTCAGTCCTCAAATGGCCTTTTTCAGTTTTTTTAATATCCTATGAAATATGTTATAAAAAATGTAAAAGCTTCCCCCACCAAACTAAGCAAAAACCATAGTTGACCTTATAGCAGTTCAGCAATTCCCTGGAATAAAACAGAGAAATACCATTGTATTTCCTATTAGTCTTTGTGACCAACATAACAGATTCTATGGCAGTCATTTAATTGCATAGTGCAGTTAATTATCATGGTGTATTGTGACTCATTTAAAAATAAACAACTCCCAAAATATTTCCCTTGACTCCAGTTAGTCTGGCCTAGTATATTGATATGCTGAGTCTGGGTTCAAATTTAACAAGCTGATACTGGAGTAGCATTTAGTAATGTCAGCTATCTGTGCAGAGCAGGCATGAAATCAAATCAGTGCTGTGGTCAGGGCCTCCAGAGGCTGAAGCAGCCAAAAGGTCTATGCATTCTTTTCTTACGTGCCTTGCTACCAGCCTTCAGCCACCTCGGGTCACATTTCCTGCTTTCCATAATCAACAGCTTGTTAAAGGCTGACTTAAAAAAAAAATCATAACACCATTTCTATGACAACTGGCCTTGGATTATTTTTAATTAAGTTGAAAAATGGGGAATGGTGATGGCCCATGTACTGCTCCTGGTCTTCATTGGAAACTTGTTGAATAGGTTCTGCAGCAGAGAGTGGAATTTCATTTATGTGAAGCAGGAGGAAGAGGTAGTCCATGGTTGCAGCACTGAAGGTTGTCCTTGACTTTGTATTTCTGTTTTTAATGTGTTTTGTTGGTTTTTTTAAATGCATCTCTCTCTTGCTTAGGGTAGAAATAAATCTGCAACTAAAGCACTTTGACAATCCCAGGAGGGTAGGAGCGGGTAAGAGAACAGGTTACTTGTCATTGTACATCTGTAAATGTACCTCTGTGAGGTCCAGAGAAAGGCAGAAACAGTGACTACAGTTCCAGTTCTTGTAGACCGTAAACAACCTTCTAAAAAATAAAGCTGTGTTAATGTCTGCCACAAGTACAATATCATGCTGACATCTATGGTGACATCAGCTATTCCTTCCTCTACAGTATCACTCCTGATTGGATAATGTGAGTATTGTAAATGCATATGCAAATCTGTTTCAGCAGCTGTGTGGCTTTACAATAATTTCTTATACAATTAAGGGAATCAGTTTTGTTCTTGTCCTTCTGTTGACAAGTAATTTTACTCAAATTTTGTCTCTAGTTATTGAAATACACATTTTGAAGCAACAAAACTTTCAGAGGTGGTATAAAACAACCCAATGCTTTTCTACTGTCAGATCCACAGTAAGGAAACCCTTAGTTGGAACTCTTGAGCTTTTTTCACCAGATTCTGGAACTTTGCCTTTTATATTCATAAAAGGAAGTGCTATTTGAACCTTGCTGTACTAAATTTAAATTTAGTAAAACAGTAATTTGAGGGGGCTTTGTGCAAAGATTTCTCTCTTGACTGACTGACTTCCCAGCTGATGTGAACATGCTGAGGGGACCAGAAGCTGTGTCTGGAAGATTGTGACTCCCTTGATAAATGCTGCACCACAAGCTAGCACTGAGTAGCCTGAGGTTGTCTTCTCTCTTGCACCTTCTGAGAGCTTCCTTCCTAGCAAAACTCCTTCATGGAAAATAGTGATCTGAGCAGGGAGAAGTGCCAAGAGAAGGGAAGGACAGCTGTGGCTTATCTCCATCTTTGCATATTGAGCAAAGGGGCTGCATGTGTATCAGTGTCCCAAATCTGTGCGGGGAAGTGAGGTGGAAAAGGGGCTGGTAAAGCAAAAGATTATGGAGTCAATACAAGGCAAAGCCCAAACTGACACTGCTTTATGCTGCTGTGCTGTAATAACCTCACCATTTATAACTCTCATATTGTTCAGCGTTGCATATCTTAAAGGATCTTGTTACAGGACTGTGTCTCTGGCACATTGCTGTGTCATGCTCTGTCAGTTCACTCAGGGAGACTTGGGGTTGAAAAGAAGGTGGGATCTTCCTGAGGAATCGTGGTGACAACTATGTTAGACTTCAGTCACGTAAGAGTATATATGTTGTGTCTCAGACAAATTTTACAAGTTGCAATATCCATCAAAGCATTTAAGGGAAGACAGTGTTAATCACAATAATAAACAACTTATAGGTAGTTGTAGGTGCTTTCCTACTTTCATCCTTTCTGTAACAATCACCTGTAGTGCTTTAATAGTTTGTAGTAATTTCTTATATTTTTCATCTTGCTTAAATGCAGAGTTTCTGTTACACCTTCCTCTCTAGTTTTTTTCATGCTTTAGCTTTTGATCTTATTCAGGGAATAAAAAGATTGCACACAAAGGATGTGATAAATTCTACAACCTCATCTGTGAATGGTTGGATTAGCAAAGTAAGCAATCAAGTAATATTATTTGGTAATAGTTTCGTCCCTAAAATTTTTCATTGTCAGTTTTAGCAAGTTGTATTTAACAATAGTTAACCATAAGTAACTTTCAGAATATGATCATGCTCTAAGGAACAGTGTCTGGACTGCAGCAGATAATTGAATAAGCCAGCTTATCCAAGCTCTAGCACTTTGCAGTCCCCAGGAAACGCTGCATGTACATAATAAGGAGAAGTTTTGTTTGATTGTGCTCTGTACAAATTATGATGAGCCTCATTCTGTTTATAGTGTGCAGCTGAACTAAGCCTGGGTACGTTTCTCATGCCAGCAAATGGGGAAACTAAAACTGCAAAACCATGCAGAGCAAACCTCCTGAAACAGCTTATGTAAATATGTAATTATCCAGCCTTCAGGCTGATTCATGTCTTTTTAATCTACCACGAGAGAGTGGGAAGCATTGATGCTGTGGCTTCTTTAATGGAGCCACAGGCTATAGTTATTCTGTCTCTTAAGACTTAGTATAGATATAAGAATGTGTTCAAGTAAAACTTTTTCACAAGCCAGGCTAGAGACATTTTTCCTTTACTCCTGACTAGCCAAAGGACTTGCAGGCTTTCAGATATGAGACTATGATGGTTTTTCTTTGTATGGTACATTCTTTTTGCTTCCTGTGAGAAATTAGATCAACACTTTAGGTTAAACAAAACATTTCTTGGAAAATGTTATGGCGATGTAGAAATTGTAGTCTTTGTAGGCATTATAGCATAAAACAGAAGCCCTTAACAAAACTAATTGTACCTGCAGGCATTCTCCCAATAATTGTTGCAAAGCTCAGCTATAAAATGTTTGAAATACTAACTACAAGAAATAATCTTTTAATCTATTAGATTCTCTTACTGAAGGAAGATTGTAAGTGTTATGGCAATATTTCAAAATGACCAAAAGGAGAACTACAGGCTACTGCAACAGGCTGGTATGGAAGAAAGAGTACATGGAATAGATCTAGTAGGTAAATGACAGGGAGGAGACTGAGCACTACTTTTATAAAAGGAAATTTTGTCTTACAAATCAAACTAAGCAATGACATGTGAAGATAGGTGAGCTGATTAATGCAGGACACTTAACTTTTAAAATTATTTTACAAGAACCCTTAGCAGAAGTACTGAAAAACACTCATAAGTGCAGAAAAAGGCTTCCTCATTGGTGGCAACTAAACTATAAGAAACACAAGTGAGGATTAAATTGTCACCTCAAAAGTTGCACAAAATCTCATGCTAGTGAGTGACTAAACAGTAGGAAATTTGAAAATCACTGTTGAAAAATGCCAAGCATTACACACAGGAAAAACAGCTGATGATGCTTGTGTGGTGATGGTCTCTTAAACTGGTCAGGAAATAGTTTGTGTCGTGGGGAGAGACTCGCTGAAAATGTCAGCTCAGATCTTGTTGACAGTTGAAAGGCAAATAAAAGGTTAGGATTTATTAGTGAAGAAATAAACTAAGAAATTTAAAACCACCGTTATGGAATTGTACAAACCCACAGAGGTGCATGGCATGCATATTTCTGGTCATCCTTTTTCAGGAAGCATGTATAACAGAACTCAAAAAATACCAATAAGGGTCACAAGATTGGGATAAGTTTTATGTGAGGAGAGACACTAAGTAGATCAGGTGCTTTTCAGCTTTGAAAAAAAAATGGTGTAAAGGGAGTTTATAAAACTATAGTTCAGGGGAGGTGAATTTGAACAGAGATTTCACTCCACTCTTAAAAAACAAGTATGCTCTTAGGTGTTGCTCAGCTCACTGTCTCAAGATGTGTGTACCAAAAGAAGAAATGGATTTTAAGAAGAGCTTAGATAAGTTGAAGGTCTGTCAAAGAGTATTACATTCTCAGTATATATTTTAACATCAGGATCAAAAGGTCCATGACCACTTATTCATTAGAAACTGGGGGTTATTTCTGTTAAGTGTCTTCTGTTTCAAGTGAACTTTTTTCCTCACTCTCTGTGACAAACAGAACATGCCGATTTGGGAATGCAGCCAGCAAAATATTTGTAGCTCATTTCAGTGTTAGTTTATGGGTGTATAGTCATCTCTGTTTCAAGAGAATGCATAATTCTTTTTTTCTTGTCATGATAGTTTACAACAAATTGAAAAGTCTACAGATAGATGCAATTATTGTTTGAGACCTTGGGCTGCTTTCAGCTGTATCAACTGTAACATAAGCAAACAGAATTTAGAGAAGGACATCGGCAAGTTCCTGGCTGAAATTACATACAAACAGTCATTGAAGTTAGGGCATATTAAAATGCAAATGGCACATTCCAGCTACTCAGTAAGAGGAATGTGGATTCTTTTAGACCTAGATGATTTCCCTGGCAATCAGTGATTTTCTGAGATAAGGGAGAAGGCCCTGTTCAGTAGTGTGAAAGCACAAGGGCTTTTTGAAGGAAAAGGGTTTCCAGAATTTATTATGATTGTTACTTATTTTTTAATAGAGTTTCTACCTTAGGCAGTTATTGTACTAATCATTGTTTTTAGTAAGCTCAATTTGGGACACATATTTAGTTTATAAATGAGAAAACTAAAGTGGCTAACATTTGGCAGATTATAGGCCAGTAAAACCATGTCTAATGTGGGAAGTGTAATGTAAGTTTAGTAATGTCATTGAGCATGTCTGAAATAAATTGTAATACAGTTTTGTTGGAAAAGTAATTGTGGTTGGATGATTTGTGTTGTAGTTGCCTTGTGCCATTAGAGGTTGAGCTTCCAAGGTCAGTTCACGCAGACTGGTTTTGGACAGGTAGGATTTATAACTTGGGCATAGCAGAGCTTAAGACAAACCAAACCACTAAGTTCTGCTCTAGCCAGGTCATGTGTCTACATTTAGGCTTGGCAGCAGCAGGTTTAGGCTTGGAGCTGGGAGAGGTCAATAGGTAGGACTTGAGGCTCCTGTTCCAATCAGTGATGGCTGAGGACTATTGCAGAGTGTGGAAAACTGCAGCGTGGCTGGCAGTGGCCACGGCGTGTGTGATGCTGCAAGGGTACAGGGAAGTCCTGAGTTGGTGTTGATGTTGAATTTGGATCAACAGTAGACTTAAGAATGTTTTTAAAACCAGATGGACTAACTTTGGCCGACTGATTTGAGTTAGGGCTGGAAAGGAGCTTCCAAGCTCAACCTTTGTGCCTTTGGGTGGCAATGTACCGGATCGAACTAACGTCACAGGAATGAGACCATGATGCAGAGATGCTGCAATTGTCTGTCTGCCTTTTGGGGACAAGTAGTTTGTTGGATTTTTTAATTCTGTTTGTTCCCTCTTGCTCTGAAAAGCAAAACACTGACTGACTGTATCAAGTCCTTCAGCTGAGTGTATTAATTAGCCAGTGTGGTTTACCAGTTGTTTTTTCAGGGAAGCAAATTACACATGCAGTTTTAACATTCAATAGGGTTTTACATTTTTTTTTGAGTGTATTAAGCCTTACAGTGTTCAGTGGTGAAGGTAAAAGTGCACCTGGAATTGTTACTTACAAGAATTTGTTTCTCAAACTTTATTTGAAGTCTTAAGATTTGGTACAAAAACTTTCACAAGTAAATGCAACTACTGTGAAGATAACTGACTTGATGTCAGGAATGACTTGTTGAAATAGTACTTAATTAAATATTTGGTACTGTTTTCTGAATTTTTTGTGGTGAGTATTGGCAGATTTAACACAAGACAAGTCTGGGTTGACTCCTGACTTTTCATAAAATTTTATATTTCTGCTTTTTATATGGTAACTTATTTGGCACATCTGTACATAAACCAAAGGAACTCAAATTCCTGATGAATAAAACCAATGCATTATTAACTTTTGACATGTTCTTTGTTAATATGCTGAAGTATGCTTTGGTTATGTTAGACAACTTTTTGCCTTCCTGTGGCCTATGTGAAAATGAATTCTTGTATAAAAAAAAGCTGTCTTAAATTGCTTTGTTAATGAACTTTTATGCACAAGTTCTCAAAGTAGCACACATTGAGCAGACTAATTTATGAATGTTTGAATGTTGTTATAAAACTACTGTAGACTAAATATGAATTTTTAAGAAAGCTGTAAGATTCTTGTTCTGTGTAAAATGTGTAAGCCATAAATGGAGAAACAGGTGACGCTTTTGCTCTGATCTTTAGATAAGCAGTTCTCTGAAAATATCTTTGGAAATGAGGGAGAATTAGTGAAAATAACTTCAGTGTGATTTCTAAATTCTCTCTGTTAAGCAGATGGTAAAAATGCTGAGGCATGTTGTGCTGATACCTTGCTGTTGAAACAGCCAGAAGGGCTGAAGGTCCTGCAGAAACACATGTTGTATAATAACCCTTGATCTAACAGTATGTATTTTCTCTATTTTGAAAATGCTGGGGGTCTTATATCTCGTTGTCATAGATGCCAACTCAGAAGAAATGCCTACGTGTAATATAAAAAAAATAAATCTCCTCACCATGTACTTCTCCCCCTTAAAAATACCAGAGACTAGGACTGTGATGGATTGCATGCAACCAAGTATTTATTGCTTTGCAAGATAGAAAAAACATTACTTTTGGAATCTCCGAATTTGGTACAATCTTAACGTGATAATTGAATTTTGCTTTTTTGAAACTGTTGCTTTCCCATGATGAATAGCATATGCTGGCAGTATTTTCTGGAAGGAAAAAAAGCTCACTTCTCTCGATTTAGAGTTCAAGAGAACCAAATAATATACTCAGAGCAACATGAAAAGAAAAATACTTGAAGTTGCTAGTCTAGCTCAGGCAAGTTTTTTTCATTCTCATCAAGCTTGTAACTAATGTTGATGTTTGGGTGTTTAAGCAAGAAGAATGTTGGTCTTATAAGGGATCTATTGAGCTCTTGTTTTCTTAAGCAGCAATAGTCCAGATCACTGTTTGTTTTTTCAGTTTGAATTGATACTTATATTCCCTCCAATAAAAGCTGTGTGCTTTCACATTTTGCAGTACAGCTGTAGATTTCTGTGCAAAGACCAACATATGCACAACTAGCTGCCTGTTTAGTCAGAAAAAGGCTGGGAATATACTTGAATTCTAATACATGCACTAATACCACATAACGTGTGTCACTAAAGTTGGTAGGGAAAATACCTGTTATTTCAACGCCCTGGTCTTGTGCAGGAACTGTTTCAAAAGGCTGTGTGGTGAATCCAGCAATTAAGAAAGGCATTAAATTCAGTTAACTGTCTTCAAAGCTGATAAATTATGGGTAGTGTTCTCAGTACTGCTCTTAAGCATCTGGCCCAGATAAGTGTGTCTGTTTAAAATCTGCTTCTATCCAATTTCTGGTGGGAATTGCAGGAAAAAAAGTCCAAAATCTTAACTGTTAAAGCTTATTAAGTCTATTTTAATAAAATAAATGAAAATGGGGTTTGGACTTGGTTATTTTCTTTTGGTGCTTTTCTCTGAATGCTCGCTTTGGCATTGCACTGGAGTTCTTTAAATGTATTGTGTCCAGCGGCTGTCTGTCCTCACATGTTTTTAATTACTTTCTATAGGCTAAACCAGTGAATCAGTAAAATACAAGGCCTCTCTGTTAGTGTACTGTATCATTAATTGAGGTTTATGCACTTATGGTTTGGCAAGCAGAAGTTTGAGTTCTGCGGCTGTTAAGAAATCAGAAGTTGACAAGAACAACTGACCCACTTGTCTGTCTTGCCTGCTCTCATGAAACAGAGATCCAAAGAGTTTCAGCTCCACTGGCATTTAGTTGTTCATGTGTGCCATGTCTGTTTTGAAACTTCTTTGGCACTTCTTTGAAGGCAGATTCTCAGCTTGTCATAGTGGGGCACATTGCTGGAGATCGTTCCTGCTCTCTGATTTATCTGTTAGTTGTTCAGAGGTCAGCAGAAATCTCCACTGGAGAATTTTCCTCTCTAGCTGGAGGAGAAAGTAGTGTTAAAGGGTTGGTTATCGAGGCTAGCTCTGCTAAAAATAGCAGGAAAGACAGCAGAATAATAAAGTGAATAACAGGAACCTGTACTCGAATTATGCTGGTAACAAACACAGTGTTCTGAGGTTTTCTAAAATAGAGAAAACTTTTGTCCCACATTCCAATAATTTATTTGGAAGGCATGTTCCACTTGAGGATTGCCAAGAACTTTACAAATACTAAGCCTTTTAGCATGTCTAAGGTATGTGCTGTGCCATTTTAAAAAGAACCTCATAGGCAAAAATGATAGCTATTTTTTTCCAGAAACCCGTGGTCTATAATAGCACAGAAAGCTTTGCTTCAGTAGTGCAGGGAAGTCTCAGACTCTTCAGGTATGAAAACCTGTTGTAACTTTCTATCTCAAAGAAGTTTGTGAAGCAAAAAGTTGGGTGTTTTGTATTTAATTTTGCTTTCCTCCCCTTCAAATCTGAACATAAGACATACCTGCAGCAAATTGAATTTGAAGTTATGTATCTCTAAATTTCTAGCATGATATCACCTATGACAAGTCTGCAGCTCTAGTTGTGCTTTTTGGAGATGTAAAAATTAGAGGCAAATATGAGGCACTGATTCTCCATATACATGTGTCATTTGAAGATGAAATGGTCAAACTTAGGGCAACAGAGCTAAAGAACAAAGGTACCAGAATCATTAAAGGAGAAAGAACTGCTTCAGGAAATACCTATAGCCTTTAATGTCAGGGCTGTTTGAATGGAGAATGCTGTCAATGGGACCAAAAAATGGATAGAATTGGACTGGAGTTGTTAATACCGTAAAACACTGGCATTGAAAATTAAAATATAGTTGTGCTAGAAGGAAGGTGAAACACGGTTTTGTCCTGAGGTGAAGGGAATAGATATTGGCAAAATGCAGAGCCTTGTGGTGGGAAAGTTTTGTGAACGAGCACCATCACCTGGGGTGATGAGTTTGAATAAAAGCTTGTGGTACAGCAACACATTTAGGACAGAATAGGCACCAAATCTTTTGTTAGCTAGAAAAATCAGGAAGCCTAAAATTCCAGAGGCTGCACAGGCCATACTGTGGAAGGCTCTCACAGCTCCTTACTCAGTCAATGCAAAAAAAGTGTAGTCTTGTTACAGGGAGGTTTTTTTAAAACTGTAGGTTTATATATACCTTCAAAAAATTGTGTGCTGTCCTGATTTTAGCACACAGGCAGGGATTTGTCTTCATGTTAAATGACCCATATAATACATTTTCCTGCTTTTGTGGAGGTTTGCAAAGGTTTTCAAATCACGAATGGATTTGAAGCAACTCAGCACATGCTCCAGTAATCCTGCAAGAAGTCAAGTCAAGTACTTTGTTGATGGTGGTTATTGCTGAATACTGAAATTACCTACGTGGATTACTGAAGTCTTAATTTCTTTGGCAAGCAGGAATCAATGATCAGAAGTAAACTGTACAGTGACAAGTGTGTATTGTCAGTCCCTGCCCTGCTCCAGCAGCACAGGCTGGAGGGAATCAAGCTGTGAAGCTGCTGCATTCATACTCTGGTTGGAGTCAGACAGTCCAGATGTCTAAGTCAGGGCAGAATCTTTCAGATAGTACTTGTTAAAACTAAACTCTGCCATGTGTGTAGACAAGAGGTAATTTTTCATAGTTATAACAGATTTTGATGCCAAACTTGAAGCTCCCGTGCTGGGCTTGGGACCACCAGAATTTCTGGAACTTCCAAAGCACTTATCACAGATTAAACTTATTTTTGCTTCTTGTTATCTTTGACAGTAGCTGTATTATTTGGAAAAGAAAAAACATGTTTATACATGCCTGTTTTGAACAGCTGCCTGGGCTAATAGACATTGTCAGGTGCTCTTAGGTGGAGGGTCCTTTAGGATGATCTTTCTGCTGGAGATGCTGAACAACTCTCCTCATTTTTCTTAACATTAGTCTGTCTTATTTAATAAACAATCTAAATCTCCACCCCCAACTCCCTCAAAATTCATTTTGAAGAAGGCAGAACTGTCCAAGGCTTTGAGTGTTGGGTCAATCAGAAGTTGTTCTGTACAGAACAACTTTTATTGCCTAGAATTTCAAGGTGCCTTCAGGTCGGGGTGTTGGGACATGGTTTTTAAAACACTTTGCAGCTTTCAGCTTCCTGTGGTTTTTGTTTGTTTTTATTTTCTGTAGACTCGAGATGACTTTCTTGGACAAGTGGATATTCCTCTTTATCAGCTACCGGTTTGTATTTTTGTTTGCTTGTGTTTTACGACTATGACAGGGAATAAATATTTCTGTATGCACTGTGTTAGTCATCTAAGGAGGTTAACTGTACTGATAATACACGTGATTAGGTTCTCCTGCTCTGTGGGTTCTTAGTTTTATTTTGTGGATTTGTTAGGGGTTTTTCAGTGCTGATATTTATTTTAAAATGGAGGTTACCTTGGGTTTAGATATTGGTTTCTGCTGCTACAAGAGTTAAAAGTGCTTTTAGCTTTCTCATAGATTAACAGTTTTAAAGATAAGAAGAGATTGTAATTATTGTAATTTCTTAAAATATTTTCTTCAAAGTCTGTAAATTTACTTTTAATGTTTCTTATTCATATAACCAGATACAAAAAAAGGTAAGTGGGAAATAGAGCTAGTGTTGCTTTGGATATGTTTTTTTTTTCTGTTTTTTTATATTCCTTTTGCAAAGCACGTGATTAGTTTTTTTAAAAAAAATCACCAAGAACATTGAAACAAATAAGCTTTTTTTCATTATCCTCTGAGGTTTCAAAACATTAGTAGATACTAAGAGGTTTATCAGCAAGTGTTTTAAAGACAGAATAGTAATCATGGCAAAACCTTTCCAAGAGCAGTTGTTGTTTTGTTCTCTAGACACTGAGAAGTAACTTTTTTTCTTAAACCAGAGCGTTAGGCTTATTACTAAGATTAAAACTGGTATTGCTGTTACTGTACCTGAACCTGTAATTTAAATTTTAAAATGTTATAAAGAAATTAATTGTAAGTTTATGATAGTTGTCTTTAACTTCAAGTGCTTGATAAAGATTTGTGTTGAAAAAACTTGTCTTATTCCAGACAGAAAATCCGAGTATGGAGAGACCATATACATTTAAGGATTTTGTTCTTCATCCAAGAAGGTTAGTAAATAGCACATGGAAATTCTAACTTTCATATCTAAACAGTGTTGTTGTGTAATTAGTTGTATATATGTAAATATTGTCTAAATTTGTCTCTTTTCATCAAAGAAATTTGAGTGTCCATTTGTAAGATATTGTGGTTCTACTAAAAAGTCAGAATTTGTTTAAATACTTCTAGATTGTTTGGTAAAAATAAATCATTTTTCTTCAGACCACGATATAATTTGCATTGTAACTTCATCTGCCCAATTTACTGTTTCACTTAACAGTGAAAACGGAGGCCAATATTGTGCATTAACTCATTTATCCCTTTTCAACTTAAAATTGTTTCCTGCCTTCCTGTCTCTTTTGTTTATCTGTTTCATGTGAACAGTTTCATGTGATCTTTATAATAAACCTATAAAAAATTACACTGAAAAGCAACTAAACATTTAGGAAGGCCTATGTTAAAAAAGACAAGGAATTTCTAAATTATGGGTAACATTCGGACACTGATATTAATGTTAAGCATTTCATGTTTGTTTTTAAAAGGCAGCTTCTTAACCTAAATCTGAGCAATTTTTAGCAATTTAGAAATAAAATACATGAAATGCACATCAATATTTTTCAGTTAGTAGGTTCCAATTTAGAAATAACAGCAGAATAGGTGGGATCTATAGATCTTCCTCAGCCAGAGGTATTTTTAAAGTATTTTACACTTTTTGATTTTTAGTAGATCAACGGTTTTAAAAGAGTTATCGAATATCAAGCTTCAATTTGATCTCCTATTTTTCTGAATTTAACATTTCCTATTCTATGAATGAATGAAGAATATTTATTGTCTCTCCATGAATGAACTTCAGTTGTTTTTTTGTCGAGGACCTGACCTCTTCTCGTAGTGGCTGCCACATGAGTTTGGCAGTGCTTTACAGTTAGAGGTTCTGCCACAGGTTCAGGCACTTCTCTGCCTTGAAATCTTATGGTAATTTTTAGATGCTTTAGTGCTGCTAATGCATGTTCTTCAATTCTGCTCATATCTGCATTTACTTAGAGAGGAATATTAATAGTGAGGTTACTACCTTCCCAATACCTGAAAAGCATGACTTTTACTGTTTGAATTGGAAAGTAAGAGAGTTGGTGACTTCCTCTTTCAAATGGATATGGACTTTTCTCAGACCTAGATAAACATTAGACCTTTGTGATCCGTTTTTGGGTTGTTTTCCCATTTTGATAAGATGAGTATCCAGTTGACTGACTGGTGATATTTTCAGGACTCTTACTTTTTTATTTTACACCAACAGTCAAATAAATGAGAAAATTTGGCAGATTTCTTTACCAATTCAAAATACTAAGTAAAATCAACATGGGGAAATGCTTTTTTCAGGCTTCTAATGTTGTATTATGCTAAATACAGAGAGGCAGATGCTGAAGTGTGTGAGCTTGCTGTAACTTAGTGTTAGGAAAAATAGTTCTGCAGGTTGACACAATGCTTGATAGATTATCTGCACACAGTTGAATTCTTATAAATATATGAATTAACTTGTCTTTATGTTCTTGTTCTTTATTGTTATGCCTTGGATACTAGGGAAGTTTTCAGTAGAGTTGCAAAGAAAGTTTTCCAGTTATGGTGCATAATATCAAGATGCATCTGGAAATCTAAAAACTCGATACCATTATAGAACTCAATTAATTAATAGAACTCAATTAATTAATTATAAAAAGGCAAGTTTGGGTGGAGAAACTTAATAATAATCCTCTAGTCAGCTATTTTATTTCCTGGGAACAATTTCACAAGTGCACAATCAGATAATTTTATTTTCTCTTCTGCAGCCATAAATCAAGAGTCAAAGGCCACCTTAGATTAAAAATGACTTACTTACCTAAAAACAATGGGTCGGAAGAAGAAACCACAGAACAGGCTGAAGAATTAGAGGTGGGAGAAAAATGTGTTTATTGCTGAAAAACAAATGTTAGGAATCACTCTAAATATAAATGAGCTATAAATAGTGTTTTAGAAACAAACCAGTTAAAAGTGATTGCTTGTATCTTGCATAAAATTGTAAGTCTAAGTTTCTGTTGTAGGTTTAATGCTGTTTGACCACAAACAGACACAACCTCTTTCTGGTTTTAGAATTTCAACTCTCTCCAATTTGTAGAGATATTTTGATTTTAACTGCTGTATATATGTAACCTTTTGTAAGCACATCCAATGTAAATTAATGGATATCTTTTAAAGGCTTACCTCTATTCAGCATCGCCACCTTTGCTGTAATTAAACTTTGTTACAAAAGGGTATCCTCATCCACCTAGGACATTGGCAGCATATGTATGAAATGACATTTGTTCACTTTTTTAAATGTATTCTGTGAATGCTGTTTATTTTCCTGGAATAACGACTTCTGATACTAATATGTTTAAGGAACTTAACCAAGTTTTCTAAATTTCTTAAATAAGATTTCTGCATGCATAATTTGCCCTGTTCATTTTTGAGAAATGAACAGGCCAAGCCAAACTTACTGGCTTGAGATGTAATGGAACTACACCTTAAAAAGGGGGAGAGTGGCTTAATAAATTGAGATACTTTTTTCAGCTTTGGTAATATTAAAAGCACTTATGTGATATCTCTTAGCCTGGATGGATTATATTGGACCAACCAGATGCTGCTAGCCAGCCACAACAGCAGCAGCAGGAATCTCCTCCACTGCCTGCAGGCTGGGAAGAAAGGCAGGACATCCTCGGCAGGACCTACTACGTCAATCATGAATTCAGAAGGACACAGTGGAAAAGACCAACTGCTCAGTATGTGTTTTGGCCTGAAAATTCAAGTCTTGTAGCTGGTTCGCTCTAATTACATTGAAAGCAAGGGGAATTAGTGGAGGGCTTTCTGTAGCTTAACTTTCAAGCCTATGTGGGTAATGGTCACTGGCTGGAGGTCATTTTGACTGCACCATGCACTTCCTTTGCTCTAAAAGTATGTGTCCAGATAGAAACTGGTTGCAATTAAAGAGATAAGAACTATAGTAATGAAAAGGAAATTTTTCAGTTTCAAGCCTGGTTCTTCCTTCCCGTCAGGGACTTCATTAAATTATTTCCCTTATTTTTTTCCTCTGAAATGCTACCTGTTTCTTTATTTTAACTTACACTTCACGTTGACACAAATGCTTGCTCATTTTAAACAGCTTACATGAAGTTTTATGGTCCAGACTGTTCCTTTTTCCTCTGCCAGAACGACTGTGATGTATGTTTTAGCTGTTAGCCTGGCTTACTGTTGAAAGATAAAATGTGGCTGCTGTGTGCTGAGGTCTCCCCTCCCACCCCACCAGGGACAATGTGGCTGTGGCAGATATGGGCAGTGTGCAGCTGGAGGCCCAGCACGTGTTCACTCACCGGCGACAGATATCAGAGGAGACAGAAAATGTGGACAACAGAGATTCCCCCGAGGTAAAAGAGTAAATCTCTAAGTGTTCCTGAAATGCAAATGGCTTTTCAATCTAGTCTACTCAAAAAGCTTGTCTTAACTCATTGTAACTTGAAACTACTTTCTAAAAGCATTTTTTCTTTATTTTCTTTTTAAAGAGCTGGGAAATCATAACTGAAGACGAGGCAACAATGTATAGCAGTCAGAACCTTCAAATACCTCTCTCGCAGAGTAGCTGTGATATTCAGACTCATCTTGCAGAAGAATTGAGTAACAGACTTACTACCTCTGGAAGTTCAGCTACTGGCCAGTCAGCAGCCTACACTGTAAATTATTTTTCTTGTTGTTCTAATGTAGAAATATCTACAGTATTTTGCACAAAATGTTAGTACTGGTAGATTTAGATCCGTAAATATTTCATTTAGCAATTTTTAAATTTTATCTCGAATGCAGAGATTTTAAGAGTAGTCTTTTTACTATGGAAACCCATCTAAACAAACATTTTATTCTTCCCTTCTTTGCTTACATGAATTTCTGCCCGAGGTTAAAACAGGCTTGTGTGAACTGTTTTTCAGTCTGTAAATCTACTTCTTAGTCCAGTGTCATAGGGCTGCTGAAAACGAGGAATGAAGAAAGCTGTCTATATCCTGACAGTTTATTTCTAAAGGAGTTGTGCTATGTGGGTGATTTTTCCCACTACAACAACTCTTAAGATAGATCATTTTTCGTTGTGAATATTGGGATAAAGTTTTATGATTGGGCTGAGCAGACCTGCTGATTCCATAGCAGTGAAAAAGGGAGCTTGCCATACAATTCCACAGCCCTTGTGCCAGTTGTGAAACTTGTCTGACCTCTGGCTGAGTCTGTTCAGCTTGCTAAACCAGCAGAAAACTATTCTCTCTTTTCCCCAACTCTGTTTTTTTGCAGCTGTAGCAAGCTGAAACAGCATGCTGAGTTGTCTGACAAACACTATGGTGGCAAAGGAAAGCAGCAGGAGTACATAGCCAGAGATGAAACTTGTCTTTTTGGTGGTAGCAAGCAATTAAGCTCAGCTGTCTTGTGAAACCCGAGCTCCACAAACAGCCCTGTAACCTGATACATGACCTGAGAAATCCACTGTCCATTGAGGAAAGCCCATAGAGGTGACCCAGACCAGTCTGTTAGATTTGGGTAGTGAAGTAATCATTAGCTTTTGTGATGTTGAGGATGCCATTCCAAAGGTAAATTTGGGATTGACTGTGTTCATCTGAGTTTGTACAAATGCATCACTGGTGTTGCTGGAAATAGCCAACTGAGAGTAACAAGACTTTACTTGATCTCTGCTATTCAGCATCCAGTGGGTAGCAAGAAAACTTTTATTTCAGCTTGCTTGGGTGGCCTGAGCAAAGATAGAGGCTGATGTTCAAAATATTTGCTGGAGTCAGATAGAATGACATTCCTGCATCTCTTCACCTCCACTGCCCACAAAAAAAAAAAAAATTAAAAACTTAATCGTGGTTTTTCTTTGAAGTATTCTAAAAGGGTACGTAGACAGGGAAAAATCCTTCAAATAATCAGGGAAATCCTGGAGCAAGATGAATTACAGTTGCTTAATTGTAGCAAATTAGGTCTAAGTATGGCACTAGACAGAAAGGTGACCGCTTATGCGAAGTCCAGGGATTGAATTACTCTTCTCAAACTGGCTGTGTTGGACTCTCACATCTTGTCATTATTCACTTAATCTATTCTCTGGAAAGTTGTGTTAACTGTGATGTATCACAGGCTTTACTCTACTGACAAGATAACACAGTAAGTTCTATGCTGTAAATTCAACTGTGATGTAACTAGTTGTAATTAACTCTAATGTTTTACATGCCAAAACATCTATTGCTGTGGTTTTCTGAACTTTCACAAGCTTCTATTATTCTGTTTTAAGATTATAATAGACACTGTGAACTTAATGTTTCTAGCAGTGTTAAAACAGGAGTTTCAAAAATATATTAAATCACTGTTTCAAAACAAATACAACACTTTGTTCCAGATGAAAACTGTAATAGTTTGAAGTGTAATAACCATTGTTGACTGCTTGCTGCCATCCTTAAAGCTGCTAATAATAATAATAATAGCTAATGTGTCATTTCTCTTCACTACTTCAAGAACCATTCCGGCAGAAGAGGTAGTTTGCAAACATACAGACTTGAAGAGCAGCCTGCACATCCAGTGGTATGTCATTTTCCAAAAAACACAGGCTTTTATGTGTATTATGTGCTGACATTTCAAATGAGATTTGGCCTTCCATGTCCAACAGCTGTCCTGACAAAATGACAATTATGACTCTAGTTCAGTTGTAAAGCTTTCAAGTTCCAACTTTGTTTAGCATTAGCTTGATGCATGGATAGAGCCTGCAGAAGGAAGGCTCTCATGAAGATACGAGTTTTGTTTTTCAGATTGTTTGCCTTATAATTGTTTACTTTTAGTTAAAAGCTATACCACATTACATTATGTTTTCATGGTGACACTGCAAACTATGAGCTGCTAGCCAGGAGTACTAGGCTGGATCAGCCATGCCTAAAGCAGGTTTATAAACGAATTATTTTACATGAGGAGCTTGACTTTTAAATAAACAAACAAATAAAAGCCTCTTACTTCAAACTATTCATTAAGGACCTAAATACTTCTTATCTATTTTATCCAGTTTGTAAAAGTCATGAACCTTCTGGATTATAGTTTTGTTGTTTTAATTTGACAGAGGAAAACCTTTTCACAGTAAATTTCATGGTTTTCTTAATTGTTTTTCATCTGTTGTTACTAATATTTAGTTACTGCCTACTTCATCTGGATTACCCCCAGGCTGGGAAGAACGACAAGATGACAAAGGAAGATCATATTATATAGATCACAATTCTAGAACCACTACCTGGATAAAACCAGTTGTACAGGTACTGTCTTGTCTAATATATTGATGTTTTTATTCATTTAACCTTTTAAACATCTCGTGTTATAGAAATGAAGTTGAGAGACCTCTTTGACATAGAGCCTATGAAAGGCATAAACTAGTAAAGTACTACATAAAATATCTGAGAGACTTCAAGGAGAGTTAGGAACAGTAATATTTATGGCAAGTCACTCTACTATGAATGTACCAAGGAGGTTTTCTGGAGTGATAGCTGACTGAGAAGGCTGAAAGTCTTTTTTTAACCTTGATAGCATGATCAGTGATTTTTAGTCAATGTTGTTGATATTAGACTAAACAAATCTGTACTGTCTGGCACTTGCTTTATGAAACTGCTTTCATCAGTCAAAAATATAGGCTAATAGAAAAATTATATTGCTTTACAGGGCTTTGATTTGATATGATTTTTTTTTTGGTCATTTACCATAGATTGCTACAGAAACAAGTCAGGTGTCGGCTGCACAAAGTGTCTCTATAGGAAGACAGCCACAAGCAACATCAAGTGACTCATCACAACAGTCTTCTCAGCAGCAGCCTGAAGTGGAGCAAGGATTCCTCCCTAAAGGCTGGGAAGTCCGACATGCCCCCAATGGGAGACCATTCTTTATTGACCACAATACCAAAACCACAACATGGGTAATGGGAAGCTGCTCTCATGGACTGAAATTCTAGTTCCTCTCAAATCAAAACTGTGCTACTTTCAGCAAGCTTCTGTATAGATCTTTAGTGCCAAGATAGCTGTGTCTGTTAAGGAACATATGTAATGCCAAGTAATGTAAAATACGTGAAATGAGTAGAAGATTATCAGTTTTACTACTTGTATTGGTATTTGAAAGTTTATCTTGGAAGGAGGAAAATACGAATCTGTTTTGCAGATGTAAAGTACCTCCCAGATGACATTGTAAAACTGAGATAGCTTGTATGTGCTGTTAACAGAAATCAGTTTTGTAAACTTACCTTCAGGATGAAATCCATTACCTTGTATTTATCACAGGGAACAATGTGGATATTTAGGAAAGCAGACCAGGTGCAGCTACAATATGGATGAGGGAGTTGTACAGCTGCAGTTCCACAGAGTGGCACTGCACACCACTTGGCAGTGCTATTAGATGGACTTAAACATTTCAGGAGTAGGTCAATATTACTGACAGGTGAAAGGGAAAGAGAGAAATGCGTTGAATGGATTCAAAATGAGGATTCTTTTCTCCAGGTTTATGGAAAGAACTCATTTAACACAACCACCTGACTAAACAACAAAAAACCCCACCAAACCTAAAATGCACAAGGTGTGCCAGAAACTGTATGCAAAGAGTAATTCGACTCAATTACACAAAAATTGAGTTGAATGAGGGAGTTTTAGTTATATATATGTAAACAGAATAAACTGAGAGGACACTAGAAGATGATTGTAAATTACTGGAGTAGTGAGAATCCCCAAGGATTCCCCTGGCTGCAGAATATGCAACAATTACCTAGTTGGTGCTAGGCATATTTACACAATCATTAGTAAAGAGGAAAAAATTAAAAGCAGAACAAAACAGCAAAAGGATTTTAACATGCTGCTTGTTTTCTTTTCAAAGGAAGATCCAAGACTGAAAATTCCTGCTCACCCGAGGAGAAAGACTTCCCTAGATCCAGTAGACCTGGGCCCATTACCAGTAAGTAAACTGTTTTGTATTTGTTTTTCAGATGAAACAGTGTAATCATTTAAATTAGTATTATTGACATTTGCATATGAGAAAATGCAGCCTGCTTTTTCCTACAAAAAATACCCTATTTTTGAATTCCAGTGCTGACAGTAGATTGGGGGTGGGGGAATGCCCACAACTGCAGATCATGTTGAGTTCTGTGCAAACTGTATAATCAGAAATTTATAATTCTTGCAGCCAGGGTGGGAAGAGAGAACTCACACAGATGGAAGAATATTCTTCATAAACCACAGTATGTACAACGTTGTATTCTCCCCCACTCATCATTTTATTTCTGAACATTATCTAAATGGAACTTAATGGAACTAATCAAGAAATGTCTTGCAGATACAAAGAGAACACAATGGGAGGATCCCCGACTGCAGAATGTGGCTATAACTGGACCAGTAAGCATTCCTTATGTAGATTTTCATGTTTTTCAAGAATACTGTTAATAGCATCCAAATAAACTCTTGTCATTTATCAGTTATTCAGTCTAGAAGGTGAAACTTCCAGGGCCTTTGAACAAAGCATTTTTATTTTTTCTTAAAGACTATTTAAAAAGCTTTCTGTGGAAATGATCTTTAAATGCCAGAAAAAAAAAAAAGCAGTTCCCATGGTAGTAAAAGTTTCCCCCTGAGGGGGAGGGATTTAAAGTGGATAAAAAACTGTATTTTTTTTAACCCACACTAGCTCAATTCAAGAATTAAACTCGAGAAAAAAGAAAAAAAAATCTCTTTAAAAGGAATGAAATTAATTTGCAACTGAAAAAATAATTATCTAGCCTTGATACTTAATCTGAAGTGCAAAATCACCAGGACTAATTGCAAAGCTGGTACACATTATAATTATAGATGGGTTTTAGTGTTCAGCTGATATGTGTGTTTATTTATAGCCCACGTATGTAAACAGCCTTCCCTGTTCATGGAAAATAGAGGGGTTTGTAGCCAGGTCTCTCATGATACAGCAGGAAAGACTCCGCGTTCTGTACGTCACCAAAGGCATTTGGGTCACTTTGATCTGGGCCAGGCAGGGATCTCAGCTTGTTACATCAGCTGATGGTGAAGTGCAGCATAAACTCTATGGAACTGCTCTGAGCAGAGAAGTGCTTTTCATTCCAGATGTTTATGAGTTGAAAGTCTCCTCTGCCACTCAGTAAAACATGTATTCCTGTTATCTCAGAACTTAAATGTGTTGTCTGTGTTTCACAAACGTAGACTAGTTTATATGACATTAATTGTTAGATGATCTCAAACTTTTTCTTTTTTTTTTTCTTTTTTTATTCCCCTCCAAGGCCGTGCCTTACTCCAGGGACTATAAGCGGAAGTATGAATTCTTCAGAAAGAAATTAAAGAAACAGGTCAGTTATCATCAGGAGTCCAGCAGAAGGTTAAGAAACTTAGACCCCTGAACAAGGGAAAACTTAGGGTACAGGGAAGGTAAATTTACTGTCTGATCACAGATACATTTGTGAAGCAGCAACTTGGTAGCAACTAGCATTGAATCTAACAGCAGGGTTTGTGACTTGATGCAGTGATGAGACTGCAAGCAATCTAACTGAAAAAGTAGGAGTTCCAAAAGTTTACAAAAGTCATGAACCTGAAAGTAGACCGGCAATAGAAATGGCTGATCAAGCATATAGTAGTTTTTGAAACTCAGGATATGGAAATGGAAGTTCTCCAAATAGATTATAAATTGTCCATGTAGAAATCTGTACTGTCATTTTGATCAGGCTGGATGACTGAAATAACTTGTTACAGCCTTAAAATCTGAAGTTTATGAATCTCATTGGCAAATTGTAGTTTGAAGTGGCAGTGCCAGGTGTATTTATAACACATAGCATAAAAGACTGTAAATAGCATCTGGACAGCCAGATAACAATGAGTCTCTGCACAAGTGCAATCAAATTTTGTGTCCTTGGGAGATATTTTACATATATAATAAATAAAATAGTTTAGATCCACCTTTTACCTACCAGGTCTGCCTATGCATTTTGAGCTCACATGTAAGTTGCATGCAATTATATATGCACCTCATTTTTTGTGTTCTTAGTCAAACAAGCTTGGCATTCATTCAAATGTCATTATGCTAATCTGAGAAATGATATACAACTCAGCCACTCAATATAATTGTGGTAATTTAAGAATTAAATACAGCTGTACATTTTGTCGTACTTAAAAGAATGGGACACTTAGCCTTGTAGTTAGAATATTGAACTGGAAGGAGAAGTAAGGCAGGTAAAATGGTTCAGAATAATTTTATGTGAGTTTTTTTATTGTGAGTAAAACTGTGAGGTTTTTTTAGTCAAGTTTGTAATATGATGAATGTTCACTGTCAAAAAAGACTGCATGCCTTGCTGCATGCAGAACAACTGCCCATATGCTGTTATGGGTAAGAACTTACTTTAACTGTACTTTCTTAGTATGAAATAGGACTTAGAATCTGAAATTCCCCTTGCTAGTTGAATTGTAGGTAGATAGGGTGTTTTCTCAATCATACTGTGTTATGTTTCCAAGTTGTTTAAGAAAAACATTTGTGTGCCCTTCAGTGTCTTTTTACAGAATTTGCATACTCTGCTATAAGATGCTGGGTTTTGTTCTATTATTCTGTTTTCCTATTCTCTTTTTTTGTAGAGTGATATTCCAAATAGATTTGAAATGAAAATTCATCGCACAACAATCCTTGAAGATTCTTATAGAAGAATTATAGCTGTAAAGAGAGCAGATTTCCTTAAAGCAAGACTTTGGATTGAATTTGATGGGGAAAAAGGTTTAGACTATGGAGGAGTGGCCAGAGAATGGTTCTTCCTTCTCTCTAAAGAAATGTTTAATCCTTATTATGGATTGTTCGAATATTCAGCTACGTAAGTAATACAGATCTGCAAGACATGAAGACTCGCCTGTGGAAAGCAGATCAAATGTATTTCTCAGACCTTCTTTAAAAATAGAATTACTGCCCCCTCACCTGCAACTGTACAGGAGGGTTTAGTTGTTAATAAATGCAATAGTCTGCACCTTGTTGCTTGAGGGCAGAATACTGTGGAGGCAGTACCTGCATTTTGTTTTTGCAGTGGTCTAACATAAGCCATGTCCTCCTTGCATGGACAAGGGTGTGCTTGCAGCCATCTCCTGCTTAACAGAAGAGGCAGCACTTAACAAATAATGCAGAGTATGTTATTCTGACTACTTTAAAATTAGTAGCAGTTAATCCCTTCTCTTTAGTATGTTTTTAACTTACAAAGGTGTTTCGGGGTGGTTGTTTCTGATATGCTAATTGTCTTCTGTTGAGTATTGTTAAATATTAGATATTAACATCATGAAAAGCAATAACTGATTTAACTAGTGATGTCTTTCAGATCTTCAGATATGAGACTGTTCCAGTAGTACAACATTTTGTTTTTCTTTCTCTTCCCTGTTCCCTCCCTCAACTTCAGAGATAACTATACTCTGCAGATCAATCCAAACTCTGGACTTTGCAATGAAGATCATCTCTCTTATTTCAAGTTTATAGGTCGTGTGGCTGGCATGGCTGTTTACCATGGCAAACTTTTGGATGGTTAGTATTAATTTTATGTAATATGATATTTAGATTATTATTGTGACTGGTTTGAATCTCAAGTTACATACTGTTGAATTTATTTCTTCTTCTTTAAAGCCTTTTTTATTCGTCCTTTTTACAAGATGATGCTCCAAAAACCAATAACACTACATGACATGGAGTCTGTGGTATGTAATTTGCTTTATCATATATGTTAAGATTTCATGTTCATTTTAATTCTTCTCCCTATATATATGTCTAATACATTGTGAAGGTTGAAAAGGCATGATTCAAAGAAATTTTAGGCTGCATCTCTTATAAGTCTGTAAGTTGTATAGGAATTGAAACTTCCAGAGAGTATCAAAGACCTAGACTCAGGTTTAAGTCAGTTGAGCTGTACTGGAAACTTGACTCTAAACTTTCTATGATGTTTTTTTAAAATATTTCTAGACCCTAGGGTTCTTAAAATTGGATATAAATATCTTTAGGATCCTTGTCTTAACCTGTTTTTTAAATTAGTTTGTGTCTTTGATTATTCAAAATAGTTGTATTCTTATACTTTCAGAGACTGAAAATATTTGAGTGATACAGTGTAACATTTTTAGAGGAAAACATGGCCCTTAGAATTTTCTTGGTGGTTGGTTGCCTGATAATGGTTTTTATCTGGAGTACTCATGGGCAAAGTGATTATTTGATCTCTTTAATCTATTGCTGGTTTCGTTGTCCTTTAAAACTACAGAATGTCTGTTTCTGAGTAATAGATGTGTTCTGATTTTTTGGGGGTGGGGTTTTTTGTGGTTTGATTTTGTTTTTGTTCAGTACTCTGGAATCATGGAATAGTTTGGTTGGGAAGGGGCCCTAAAGCCCATCCAATTCCAACCCCCATGGGCAGGGACATCTTCCACCAGACCAGGTTGCTCAAAACCCCATCCAACCTGGCCTTGAACACTGCCGGGGGGGGCATCCCCAGCTTCTCTGGGCAGCCTGTGCCAGGGCCTCACCACCCTCACAGGGAAGAATGTCTTCTTATTATCTAAGCTAAATATACCCTCTTTCAGGTTAAAACCATTGTCCCTCATCCTGTCACTATACTCCTTGATAAAAAGTCCCTTTGCCATACTTTTTGTAGCCCCTTTATAGGCACTGGAAGGTACTCTAAGGTCTCCCCAGAGCCTTTTCTTCTAATGCTGAACAACCCCAACTCCCTCAACCTGTCACCATAAGCAGAGGTGTTCCAGCCCTGGGAGCATCTTTGTGGTCTCCTCTGCGTTTGCTCCAGCAGGTCCACGTCCTTCATACACTGCAGGCCCCAGAGCTGGATGCAGCACTCCAGGTGGGGTCTCACAAGAGTGAAGATGAGGGGAGAATCACCTCCCTTGAGCTGCTGGTCACACTGCTTTGGATGCAGTTGACTTTATCTTAATTTTCGTTTAATTTCCTAAGGCTCGTTAGGGTAATGCCTAATAATAAAAGGAAGATAAATACAGGATGAGACACAAAATGTATTACTTCAGATAATGCTGTGGCGTCTTATCACCATTTTGCTGTGTGAGACATTTACACAGATTGCTGAGTCTTCAGGTTTCAAATGTCTTTAGAGTCTTGTACAATTCCAGAATCCCTGTGTCCACTAGAGGGTTGCCCTGGATGGCAGCATTCACTGGACTGTAGTGGAACCTCTTGCAGCTTAAAAGGTGGCTACTCTATTTTCTGTTTACTATTTTGTAATTCTTTCTCAGGATAGTGAATATTACAATTCTCTGAGATGGATTCTTGAAAATGATCCAACAGAACTGGACCTCAGATTTATAGTTGATGAAGAACTTTTTGGTCAGGTTAGTATGTTTATTTAAAGTAGAATAGACAAAACATCAAAGAAAACATTTGACCTGTGAAATTAGCTGATTTTACCTGTGTGGTGGTAAGAGAACCCCTTCATTCACTCAACTGCTTTTTGCTCATTCAGTGCTTTTAACCTGTCTGGGATGTGATAAAGGACTTGGAAATAAGCAGAGTTTTAAAAAACTGCTTAGACTTTTTTCTTAAATATTACTTGCATTGAAATGTAGCTATTGCTGTGAAGGCAACCCAAGATTAAGGTATCTATAGACTCATTACTTAATCTGGAGTAGAGGTTGTTTTTATGTGAGTGGATGGAAAGGATGAGCTGTTTTGGAAATGGTTGGAATCACTGGGAGATAAGGTTTTTTTTCTCTAATATGTACTAGAAACCTATAGAATAAACAAGTTTGTTATTTTGTAGAAAGCTATCGAAGGTAAGTCATACAAAACCTGTGGTGTTTCTACATAAAAATTCCAAATGACAGCTGCCAACTAGATGTAAGTAGGATAATAACCTTTGTGGTCTTGTGTAACTGCAGTGATCCTAAGTAGGAGCAATGAGAATGTGCATCCATGACCAACTGAAAATCAGATATTTGTTTACTGAGGTTCTATCAGTATAAATCATTATATAATAGAGATGCATATTGATTCACTTACTTACTGGGACCACTGCTGAAGTGGTTCTGTAATTGTTTTTCCATGAGATTTGGAAAGAAGGCTGTGTCATGGAATATGCAGTTAGCCAAGTCCACATTACTGGAAACTTGTGTGCTGACTTGAGTGGTGTATTGTAGCAGGCCAGAAAAATGGAGGTTTCCCCATTGCAATCTAGCATCTCTGAATAATACATTTTTTCTAAAAAGAATCAACCAAATTCTCTTTATCACGTGACCTGGGAGACTGGATCTGTTTCTCATGGTTTCCAAATTCTGCAGTGTTCCAGAGTTCCCTGAATTACCTGATAGTAACCCAGGAATTCTGTTACACCCCTGTCTCGTTTCACACCCATTCTGTGTGTTCCATTTAGACCCATCAACATGAACTGAAGAGTGGTGGATCAGAAATAGTTGTCACCAACAAGAACAAGAGAGACTACATTCAGTGAGTACTGGTCGCTGTGTGCAATGTATCCACCTCTACAGAGGCTGTGGTTTAGCTTTATTTACAAAAGGAAGTTGTTGCTTTTTGTATATAAATCACTTTTATTTTTTCCCTACAGTCTTGTAATTCAGTGGAGATTTGTGAGCAGAGTACAGAAACAAATGACAGCCTTTAAAGAGGTATAGCTTTAATTACAAAGTAAATTCTTCTAAGAATTTGTTACAACTAATATCAAGCTTTTTTGGACATCCTGAAGACCCACAGATAATTTTGTTATGTATATAACATAAGGTATAAAAAAAGGCAGTGATACTTTTTGTAGTGTCAGCTGTGAAATATTTCAGACTTAAAAATCTTTTTGATATGTTTCTACTGAGGTGTTGAATTCATATTGAAAAACTTGCTGATTTCTCAGTCATGGCTGACAGCTTTAGCTGTAGTGCAAACTACTTAATGACCTTTGCAGAAATGAAACTTAAGTATATTAGTTTGATTTAAACTAGGTTGCTTATCCTTATTTATATAAATTGTATCACATACATGATATTCAGACTTCCATATTCATCACTCAGTATTGCACAATAAAGATGTGAGAAGTCAAGAGTTAAAAGCACTATAACCAAACTGCAGACTAGTGATGTCCAAACATCTGTATTTGATGTATTGCTTTGGCTCTGTTTACTAAAGCTCCTAAATATCATTCTTAATGAATAAAAATGCTTAAAAAATGTTGACTTGATTTTTAAAAACTTCCCTCATCTTTTTAGGGCTTTTTTGAACTAATACCACAGGATCTGATTAAACTTTTTGATGAAAATGAGCTAGAGGTAAGTGTATGATGGAAAAGAAAGCAAATCACAGTGAAACTTAATTTTACTGACTTAAACTTTGGTATTGTTTGTTTGGTTTTTCTATCTTTGTAGTTATTAATGTGTGGATTGGGAGATGTGGACGTGGCTGATTGGAAACTACATACAAAATACAAAAATGGCTACAACATAAACCATCAAGTAATACAGTGGTTCTGGAAGGTATCATGAAGTTCTAATATTTTTTCACTTAAAAATTGTTCAAAAGCTGCTGCCTTTCTGCTCTGCTAGTTTATTGTGTGATTAAACAATAGATTAGGTAAATATTATTTGACCATTAAAATTCCTGAGGAAGTAAGAAAACTAAAGATGAGATGCATGGTAAGAGTGTAAATACAATACTGATGCTTACTTTTTCAAAAAAATCTGTGTCTGTCTGGGGTTAAAAATATTTCCGTGTAGGTTTTTCTGGCATGGTTACACTAAAGAGGTGTTAAACCCTTCTGTTTAATAAATTACAGAAATTTGGCTGCTAGTTCATAACATCAGGAAACTTCAAAGAAAGTAGGGGCCAGATCTTCAAGGGAAGTATTTTAACAGCCTGCTAAGCCAGTAACCATACTCTTGTTACAGTACCATTAAAAAATTGTTGACTTCATAGGCAGAGAGGTATACTGTGGGTATCACTAAAAATATGTATTTATATCTCACAGAAAATGATTTAGAGGTAGGTATTGTGTTGCATGAGTCTACTAGCTTAAACCCCTAATTTAAAAATAAATCTTTAATTGTAATCATTATCATACATAGGCAGTCTTAATGATGGACTCTGAAAAGAGAATAAGATTACTTCAATTTGTCACTGGCACATCCCGTGTTCCCATGAATGGGTTTGCTGAGCTGTATGGTGAGTACTTATGATTATCTTCACAATTGAGTAATAGAGAACCTGAAACCAAAATTGTCCTGATGTTTGACTTCAGACAGAGGCAAATTATTTTTCAAATTTTGCTTTGAAAATTAGTATATATTGGTAGTTAGAAGAATCAAAGTTAGAGAAGAGTCACTTAGATGACACGTGTGTCCCGTGTTCTATAAACACTTTGTTTTGATTCTGGTTTTGGAAGTTTCTAAATGTATAGGACTTCTCAAACAAATGTGGATTTTTCAAGTTCTCAAGAGCTGCAAAAATCCTGTTTAACACATGATTGAGCTTGAAGAAAATTCTGTTATCCAAGATCTGATTACAAAGACGTGCTGGCATCAGCAGTTAACTTCAGTTCCCCGACTGCTTTTATCTGCTCTCAAGCCACGGTTGTACAGATGCAGTTGTTTGTAAGGATATACTCCAGAGGGGACCACTGCAATGACACGAGTTAAACACAATGCCAGAAGAAAAGCTGTGAACCTACAAGGCAGAGACTGAAACAAGCAGATGACAGCAGGGAGTGACTTCAATGGCAAAGCCAGAAAAGCCACTGTGGAACGACCACGGGTGGGCAGAGAGAACAGCCCAGGAGGGTGGGGATGCTCTGCTGATGGGAAGCCTGTTTGCAGCTGCCATCAGCTATTATGTTTTCTGCTAGACTACTTTATTAAGGCTAAAAGTGCTTGAGATCCTGTGCAAATGACTGAATAGCCTGATTTGCCTATTTGATTAAGCATTTTCTTCTTTATAAACAACACATTAATTTGTTTATAAAACAAAAGAATTGTGAACAAATACCACCCACCACGTGTTCCCATTTCTCTGTGTCCTCATTTTTGTTGTAAATACTTGGTTGATTTTTTTGTGTTCCCTCAGTAAATAAGCTGTGAGTTCCAATGGGGAGGGCAGTGCCCTCAGTAAACTTGAGCCTTGCACCTGAACCTTGGCACTGCAGGTGTTACAGCACATGCTCATCACAGGGAAACCCAATCAGAATTCTGCTGCCTCAGGAGTTCTCTTTTGTCTAAAAACACTACTAGAGGTAGAACTAAAGAATGATCCAGAGAAAGAAACTGCTGAAGCTCTTGGCTTCTTTCTGCCTGGGGTTTAGGATATCCTTGGGCAGTGTTCTGACCAAGTCCCAGTTTCAGTAATTCTATTGGCTTACTCATTAATGAAAAATTCAATTAACAGTTGTCTTGCACAGTGCTTTCTTTATTTCTCTTGTGGTTATTTCTGTTTTACCGTCCTCACTAAACCCCAGTGAGGATCAGAATCACTTTTCCTGTACCAGCTTTTATTTGAAGAACTGTAGGTGGTTCTTCAGTGCTCCGAGCAGGTCCGCGGTGCTTTGCTGCTGCCGGGCTGTCCCCGTGGCTGTTCCCTTCCCACCCCTGCTGTGCAGCCCTGCATCTGACTTCCTAGCGGAGATCTCCCTCTCGTGGCACAGAGAGGCATTTCTGCTCCTAAAGCGGCAGTGCTTGGACTCCGGGAGCAAATCCACCCAAGCTGGAGAACTGGGACACTCAACAGACATTCTCTGACAAGATAGTGATTTTTTTTTTTTCTTTTTTAAACTACACAGTCTTCTCCAGACGTACACAAATACAGCTGAAGGAAATGGTTACAAAATGCCCTTTGCATCTACTCGGTGAGGGTTGAGAAGTCCAAGAAACTTACAGATATGACATGCTGAAACTTTCAGATGTGACAGGTGTTGAAGGCAAGAGGTAGCTGGGGCTGCACTTGCTAGCCAAAAATGTTCTCTCAGGTGCATAAGAAGGTCCTTGATGCACACATATGATCACTGGGTTTCAAAAGGTTCTCAGTTACTCAGCTTTGTTGCTGTGTAGGTAAAGGTGGACACTGAATACTTTCTACGAGGTTAAATAACTTGGCACATGGTGATAAACATGTCTAATTTTTTACATGCAAAATTTATACAGCATAAAATTGTCTTCTCCATAAAATTTTCAATGCCAACTACTATGCATATGCATAGACTTCTGAGCTTAAGCTGTAAAAGTCTCTTGAAATTAAGGTATAGCAAGCAATAATTAAAATACAAGTGATTTTGGATTATTGACAGTTACTGAGTATAGATTGATTCCATTCGTATAGATAGCTCCTACTAATCTCAGAATTAGATTAGAAAGAACCAAAATACTTATTAATTTGAATTTCTGATTATAAAAGGATCTCATAACAGAGTGAAAATTGATGTATTCTTTCCTGCAGGTTCAAATGGACCACAGTTGTTCACAGTTGAACAGTGGGGTACCCCTGAAAAGCTGCCAAGAGCTCATACCTGGTGAGTATTTAATTTAAATAAATCATGACCTTTAGTAAGAGTGATAAAACACTTAAGAGTTCTCATCTGTTTTTCAGCTTTAATCGCTTGGATTTGCCTCCATACGACTCATTTGAAGATTTATGGGATAAACTTCTTCTGGCGATTGAAAACACTCAGGGTTTTGATGGGGTCGATTAAGACACAGAAATTATATAGGTCCAGTGCTGCAATTTCATTTTAAGGGTTTACAAACAAAGTTGACTTTTCCAGGGACTACCATTGTATTTAGTCACATGGCTATTGAATCTTCATAGTATCACATGTAAAATAAGTAAGTATTAAAAATTCACTAACTTTTGAAAATGTATTTTGTCATTTCCACAGTTTTCCGTACTTTGCTGATAAATACAATATACACATTGGATAGGCCAGTGCCAAGTTAAGTCAAAAACTAAAATGTTTTTAAGCAGTTGCCTCTTGTACAATGTTTGAGACTGTCCTGCAGTAAACTACTGAAGTAAAGCTGTGAAGAAATCTTTGCAGAGGGTTTAAATTTGAATTGCTGCTTTAAGAGGAACAGCTGAAATTGTTAAACTGTTTTAAAAAACAAACAAACAAACAAACAAAAAAACCCCACCAAACCCATCAAACTTCATATAATGCAATATCATAGTCTGTGCTGCTTCAGGCTGTTTGCAACAGATCTGCTCTAAGCACTTTACAATTCAGCATATTAGGTAAAACATTGGGAAGCATTTGTTTGCATTATCAGCCATCAGTTTGCAGAACGCTGACTTGCTGACCATTTGTTAGGTTTCTGTTTCTAACTTGCTTTTGTTAAAACAGTGTAACAAACCCAAGATTTTTATACAAAACAGATAAGCAGCATAATTCTGAGTTTTAATGAGAAATTATATCCAATTTTTGTTTGAATTTGTATACTGATGCTGGTTTATTGAGTGTTCATCACTTTTTTTGATAAATTTGTAGTTCAACGATGGATAATATTTTCAATTCAGCCTTTTGCAACAAATCAATCTTAAAGTGGAATTTGTATGGATATCACTCAGTATTAGTTACTGATAGTTAGAGGCCTTTATTATCCATTCTTGCAGTATTGCACTACATAACAATAAAGAACATGTTTACAGGGTTTTCTGGGCCAAATTCAGCAGTCTGTTGTGTGCAGACTTCTCTGAACTGCATGGAGGTCATGCACACGTGATCAGGTGCAGAATTTGGTTCTGTGATATGTTTACAGGTTGCTAGTTTCTACAGCTGCATTTTTATATTTTTTTCTCCACTGTTAGTCTAGAAACCAAATTTGTTAATACAGTATAACCAAAGTCATAACCAACAATGTGCAATTTATTGTAGATCAACTTGTCGTATAAATATGAGTTTGATTTCTTTTGTAAATGTGGGTATTTTTTGTATTAATGTTAACACTTTCTTTGAGCAAGTGCTGGTTAAAATGATTAGCAAAGTTGGTTCTAAAAGAAAAAAATTGGTTTATATACCTGGCTTGCTCAAATTTTAACATTTTATTATGATGCCAATTAACATTTTATTATGATCTGAGGAAATGACAGTACCTAGCTTTGGCCAGCAAATTTCTGTTAGTCACAGTCTTTATAAATATGCAAGAAGAAAGTGTAGCACATCTCTCTCTGAAGATATGTAAATTATGTAACAAATGTTAATGGGTCTTAAGGGATATTTAAAATCCCACTTTTGTTTTATTCTTTGACTAGGTCATTAGGACTGAGAATATTACATGTAAATAAAGGTAACTTATACAAATTTCCCAAATCTATATGCAGTTTTGTAAAACGTGAATGATATATATCAGTAAATCTGTATAGATTTGAATGTAGCAGGTTTTGTTGCATACTTTAAAGTATAAAATAAGGATCCTGAGAGCAGTAAATAAAAGTTTATTCTAATAAGTTGTGATTCAGTTCTTTGACTACTGTGGGTGAGGCTTTCTTAGGTTTTTAGTCTATATCACTAATTTGGTTTGGTTTTATAAGGGTTTTGGTAAGAAATCGCCTTTCTCTAAAATTTCTCCTTTACTCCAAAGGTTATCATGTATGTGGAAGTGCTGTCCCATCTGGTGTTAGGGAAATGAGACTTCAGGCACGAACAAGACACATTCAACACTGATTTGGAGGTTTGAGGCACTGGGGGATGTGGTTTTTTCATTCAAAGTTCATTTCTCTCAAGAGACAGGTTTTTAGGTTGGGTGTTAATTTGTATCAAGTCTCTCAAGGTGATGCAGGTGATTTGATTCTTCAACATTTTTGCTGCATCATGAGGCAGAGCTGTGGGTTAAGAGGAAGTTAAAACCAATAATTTCTTTAAAGTGCAACTGAGTCTTCACTTACGCTTCTTGAAGGACACATGACTTAAATTCTTTTTAATTACTATTAATAAGTCACATCTGTAGCATATTAAACAGATTTTTTTTTTACTAGAGACTGGGTTGAGTACTTCTGCATCAAACCCAAGCAAAATATATGAGTGTAAACTGCTCGTTTTCCTTTTCTATTCTATTGTTTCATACATAAACTTACTTTCTAAGCTGCCTGGTGCCTTGACATTTGATTTGTTCTGTAAATCTATAGCACAGTTTGGTGCTATTTCACTAATTGGTGTCGTCTTTACAGAAATCTGCACTTGTCTCCTTGAAATCCACAGCTGCCTTTGGCACACTGTCAATGTGAAATGTGTCTTGGATCAGCACAGATTTCCTTTTCTTTTTTCTTGTGTACTTTTTTTGGTGCAACTTTGGCATTACTTAGCAAATATATGATACTCATCAATTCTCTAGGGTAGGAATTACATCATTGCAATGGTAACATGCTAAAACACACATGAAGCACCTAAAACTGAATATGTGTAGTTTTTTCATTTTACTAATTTCTTCTGGTCAAAAATAATGTCACTTGTTAGAAGAACAGACTCTTCTGTCTGTTGTTTCTCTTGTTTTTCATGGTCTGTTCCTGTGTGTTTTCCTTTCTGTTTCTCATTAGTTTGTTGTGGGGGTTCTTCACATAGGGCCTTATCTTTTTTTTTTTTTGTATGAGATTCTTTTTTTCCAGGCAGTTTGTTTATTTTAATATGTCCCCCCTTTTAATCAGCTATTTCTTTAAAGGAATCAATGTGCAGTTCTTGTGATGTGAACCGAGTGGAGCTCACTTATTCATCTGCAGTTCAACCATATGCACCACCAACCCATACTTGTAGTGTCACAGAAGCATGTTATTGAAACATCTATATATTTAAAAGGCAAACAACACCTACTGTCTTCCATGGTTTGAAACAGGAATTCAGCATTTAATAGCTGCCAGGTTGCTCTGCAGCATCACAAAATCAGTAGGAGATGCAAGCACAAGCTTTGGTACTCTTACACTAAATCATTTTTCTTTGAAGTGGAGACTTAATTGCTTTTTCTCTGTGGAACATATATCATTAGCACGCTAATCAGAATACAAACAGCTCACAAAGGGAATAATGAGGGAGAACTTCCATGTAATGCTTGGTTTATGTCCACGTGATTCTCTAGAAAAATGTTTTGTTTGCTGAGCTGTCCTTAATTTGAGGTTTCTTGCTTAATGAGACTTCAAACAAATTTTGCATTGTAGGTTTCAGGTTTTCATCCCAGAGAGAGGCTTGGGATTTCGGGCAGGGGGGGAGGCCAGTCTGCTTGGAAAACCTGAACAGACACTGAGTAAGTGAGCCTGCCTCTTGAGGAAAGACAGATAAGGCAGCCTTCCCAAATGGGACAGAAAACTTTCTGTTGAAATACACCAGTCTAAAAACATACATCACAATTTGTTTTTCTATACCCTTTTGAGTTTAATTTAACGGAAAATGTTTTCATAATTGTCTGATATTTTCTACAAGCCGAAATATTTCTGATTGGGGTTTTGTTTTGAGGGCTGGGAAGCCTGACCTTTCAGAGGCTGTGAACACACATGTCCTCCTATGCACTGCTGCTTAGGAGTATGCAAAATGCTAAAGGTTTAAATCAAATTGCCCTGAGGACTGCTTACTGACCTTTTGAATGCAAAGCTGTCAAAATCTTCAACTAGACATCAGCTAGAGAAGAACACTTTAGGCAGATCAATGCAAATAGAAAACAATGTGGGTTTGACTTTTTGTAATTCCTAGTTAGTGAGAAACAGTTCCTGTGCTGCAAGAGCTGCTGGAAACAAACCTGCACTGCCAAGGAGTCGCTGTGAGTAACATGTAATAGTTTGCTTTTCAGGGAAAACCCTTTATAATCTACTTAAGAAATTAAAAGTTTTCATTAATTGCCAAATCCTGATATAGTTATCTGAGCAGGATGCTTCATTGACTTCAAAGGGATTTTTGTCCACATAAGGAATGCAGGGTCAGGCCCTTAACTAGTGATAACTTTCTTCAGTGGGTTGTCAGATATGACAAACTATGCCACTTTAATAGAAGTTACCCTGGCCAGACCATGTCATCCCTTTGTCTGGAAAATCTGCTTTCTTCCTTTGCCCAAGTAATGGAGTTTCTATATAGAAGAGATTAGAAATTACTCTCTAGCTGAAGCCATGGTTTCTGTGAATATCTTCTTTACTTTGAATAGCTGCAACACATTATTTTCTAGTTATGATACATTCTGTAATAAATTCAGTTTCAGAAAATTTTGATGGAGTTATGAGCCCCCTATTATATGTATTCCTGCCCAGCAATTAGTTGTCCATCCTTAACAGATTTATTCCTAGTTAGTTGTTCATGCACTATTGCTTGCTGTAATGCAGAGTTTTAAATAAATGCCTCTCTTTCCATGTAGACAACAGAAAAGGACCAAAAACCAGGGGGCTGAGAGGCTGTTCATCCCTTTGTTGGGTCTTAATCCTATGGTTACAGGTATCCTGTGCAAGAAGTATTAATCAATCATGTATATCCTATATCCTGTGCTGAAGACTGGCAGAATAATTACTTCTCAGGTTAGTAAAAAGTAATTATCTGTGCTTTATCAGGATATTACAAGTGTTCTTCATAGTATAATTAGAAGTTAGCTATCAAAACGTGAGGTGCTGCTTCATCCAAGGCAAAAATAATAAAATTGAGCTCTATTAACATGTAGCTAAAAATTCCTATTTTACAAAATAATTAATTTTGCTATTCTTCACACTGAGAATTCAAAGTCTGACTGTAAACCGTTCTAAGGTGAAACTTTCATTTCTATAAACGTACTTGTGTGAAGGTAAGAGGCGAAGTTGAAATTTTGCACACTTAGATAAACCTGAATTAGAAAAGTGAAAACCATTTCAGTCATGTAAAAATGCATTTTTTTACTGGAAAAAGTCTAATGGACTCTTAAGGTGCAAACAGGCTGGATCAGTTGATCTCTCACTGTAGAAAAAAATTAATCCTGATCAGGCTGTATCTAACTGAAGACTGAGCAGCAAAATCTGTTGCTCTGGGGCTGCAGCTGCAGCAGGGCTGGGCTGTGGGGAGCTGAGCTGCAGGATGTGACTCGGGATGTCCTGCTCCAGAGGTGTTAACGGGGGGTGGGGGGCCTGCAGCTCACTTGGGATGCCTTGGAAAGGGCATTTGTCCATCTCTGCCCTTCCTGAAGCCAACAGGAATTTTAATACTCAGGTCTGCTGTCTGCATGGTGAAGGTTTTCTCCAGGCCAAAACATCTCTCAGTGCTGCAGCACCTTGCTGAGGCTGAATGGGATGCTACCCCAGCCAATCCAGGTGGGATTTCCACTCAGTGACATGCACTGGTTGGGTCCTCAGCTGAGCACATTGGGACAATTTAACTCACTGACTTGTCATGCACCCCCCAGCCCCCCCACATACTTTAGTTACTTAGGATGAACATTCTGGTATGTATTCCATATGGGTACTATTTAAACAATACATGTTCTGCCATGTGCTGCCGTTTGCCACTGTGATCTTATAGAGGTATCTGAGCATAAATGACAGCAACATGTTATTCAGCATTTAGCAAATGTAATCCCAGGCTAATGAACAGCAGCATAGATGGCTGGATAACAGCACAGCTGAAACTAAGTTATACTATGAGCAGCTTTAACTGCTAGTTGGTCTCCTGATGTATTATGCAGGCACATCTGTGTATGCCATATACTAAATTGAACCAGGGAACTCATTCCAGGGGAAAAAAAAAATTGTTTTTTACCCCCCAAGTTATTTCCATCAGGATTTATTCTCTGATTCCTTGCATGGCCACACAAGCTCTTTGCATCTTCCAGTGCCTATGCTGGGTTGGCATTAAATGCTGAACTGCATCAAACTGAGGGTGCCTGTGGATGTGCTTCCAGCAGAGCCTGTGATCTCCTCCTCCTGCTCTGGTACACCTGGGCAGGGGCCAGGTAGAGATGGGAGCCAGGTTAGTGACAATGCAGGGCAGGGGGGAGTTTGTGTGGGCTGTTCTGATTCCCCACAGTCCCCTGGGCTGCACAGGACACTATGATCCAGCCATGTCTCCTTCAGATCCTGCCCAGCACTGGGCAGACAGCTTTTCCAGAGCCTTTAAAAGAGGGGAAACCCCCACGGGCTCCCAAGTGACTCCCGAAGCCCAGCTGAGATAAAACCCCAGCGACTGCAGCTGATGGAGGGACTCATTTGGGCATCAAAAGAAATCCCCCCTGCACTGCCCAGCTTTTGGCTCCCCTCGGTTCACCCCCCCTCGGCTCTCTCCTTGCACTGGGGTGTTGCCTTTAGCGGGTCAGCCCGAATTCTTGGTAAAGTTTTGGTGCAAGTCACAGCTTCGTGTGGCCCTTCAAACATCCCGGTCTCATCCCCAAAGCCATGTTGTGCACGGGGGCGTTTGCAGGCCGAGCCTGTGTGCATGTGAGGGGGAGGAGGTGCTGGGAACATGCCTTGAAGGCTTCAAATCTGTTTATCTTCACACTCCTGAGAGGCGATCGCTCTCCCGTGACAGGGCAGTGCGCTGGAGGGAGCTGCGCTGGCAGCGCCGAGATAAACCGATGGGGCACAGGCTGCTTTGGCCAAGTGGCCTCTCCCTGACCAGCAATTCCTTATGTCTCTGTGAGATGAAATGGGGCAGGAGCAGCAGGAAGCCTCCTCCAATCCTTCTTTTTAATAGTTCCTTGGGATAAATTGTAGATAAGAGGAGAGACCACACTGTTAACAAGCTGAGAATGCAAATACAAAGGAAAGGGCTGCAATTTTTCACAGCAAAAATAAATAGGTATCTGTAGCATGGCGTATTCAGAGTATGTCCAAATGCTAGCTAGCCTCTGACTTGCATTGTTTTTCATTTATTTTATTTCCAATATTTGTTTCCTCATTGCAAACATAGAGAGGAAAAGAGGAAGAAATTATTTGCCTGTTTCCTGTTGTAACAGCAGAATGAAGGTAACTTATACAGGGATGAAAGGAGACCATATTTCATGCCTGTTGCTAAACAAATAGCTGCAGAACAGTGGGTTTGTCATGATAAGCATGACAGACTCTAACAAAAAGCTGCCTCTGAGAGATTCCTTTGTAGATTCAAACATAGAGAGTGGTAACCTAGGAGACATTTTCTTTCTGTTCAGTTATTCTTGGTCCGATACTTATTGTATCGACCCAGAGTATAAACACTTTGATTAATGGAAGATAACATCAGACTACAGTACTGCAGCATTTCCAGGATTTTGTTTGTTTCTGTATTGGGGAAAAGGTTGAGAGAGGGGACTGCACTGAGCCAATTAAAAAATATATACATTGCAAATGCAGTTTATGGGCAGCTCTTCTCCACCTGCTGGCTGTCCCTGTGCCTCACTGCAGTTTCTACATATGCATAAACCCTTAATGAAGTTATTCTGTGTGTCTCAGTGTGCAGGTTCCAGCTGCTGCTGCCAGTCTGCTATCACCTCAGTCCCAAGCCAGCTGAGTGCTGAGTACTTTCCTCCCAGGAGTGCTGAGCACCCCTGAGCTCAGAGGAAGTAAACAATGCTCAGGTCCTTGTTTGAGAGCCCAAGGTGGCGTGGCAGAAGTGTGCAGGCTTCTTGGCCTGGGAAACATTCCCAGTAGTTTGGCTGATCCGAGCCACTGTCCCATGCTATTGCCATACCTTCAGCTGCATGTTGCAACCCTGTTGTTTCTGCACCTAAGAGCCAGGCTAGGGAGATAAACCAGGAGAAAACAAGCTCTACTGAAAAACAGAAAGGATTGTTGGCAGATTGTGTCCAGAGAAGCTCACTGCAGGCAGAGGAGCATCAGCTGTGGCACGAAGGCCAGAAGAGAGAGCTTGAAGCTGTGGTAAATCCAAACTCCACACCAAAAGATCTTTACACTGTATGTAAGGGCAAGAGTGCCTCTGGAATCAGGTATGGCCCTTTCTCTGTAGCTGTAGCTGGGTGGTTTGTTAAAAGTACCAACAAGACCTGATGGCTTGCATCTGGGAAACAGCAGACTGACTGACTGACCAAAAATACTTAGGTATTTTTCACAGCTTTATGCTGTGCAGGAAGTGGGCATGGAAGAATGAGGGAATGTACTTTGCCAGATCCCTGTGAAGTTGCTCTCCCACACTGCCTGTGGTTACCTCCAGCAGAAGGGAAGGATGTTGGGGTGTTGTCTTTCTCCTGCTGAAATCCATGACAGGGTTCTTCTTCATTCTGGTGTGATGAGCCTTCAGGGGTGGGGGTAAACATCTGGAGGCTGCCTCTGGGGCACTCTAGAACAACCCAGCCAAGGTGCACCCTGTGATTTGGGCCAGTGGAGCACTATTGTGGAAGGTGGCCGGAAGGAGGAAAAAACGCTAGTGTAGCAAATTATTGTACTTCTTCCACTTTGGTGTTTGTTGGTTTATAACCAGATGAGATCTGTGTTAAAATCCCTTTGTCAAGGTGTGCTTTTCCTGTACAGGAAGGCTCCCTGGAGAGAAAGTTCATTAGCATCCCAAGGGCTCAGACCAAAGTATGTTTGCCCATCTGCTCGTGGAAGGAGTGAATCTCCTTTGAGAAGGCAATGGAGATGGTAACTGTACACAGGTTCAAAATGAAGCAAGAATCTACTAAGTGACCAAATGTGCCGAAAGTCAACATTTGTATGGTGGGTCTTAATAGACTTAGTGTAACACACTGAAAATCTGTGAATACAGTTGTAATTGGGCTGGGAGTTTGGCATGAGAAACAAGAAAGTGTCTAAACATGCTTATAGTGACACCAGATCAAAAACACTCAGAGCAAGAACTGTAAAGACAAAAGAGGCTTCCCTGAGAAGAAGAGTTAATGACACCCTGCCAGGAGAGCAGCGTCGTGGCAGCCCCTCAGCTTGGCTTTGAGGACTGTCTGAAGGCAGAGCTGCCTGGTGCAAATTGCTGTAATTCCCCTGCAGTTAATGGGTTTCTGGCAATTACCACTGCTCTCAGCCTGCCCTGGAAAAGCCCTGCAGCTCCAATACCGCTGCAGCCACGCTGAGCTTCCCCGGTGATGGTACCTCTCCTCCACCCTGGGTGTCTGTAGCTACAGCTTTCTTCACAGCAGCAGTGACACCTGGCAGCCCCTGACAGCAGGGCGAGGTGGCACTGGTAGCAGGGAAGGGCTGAGCCTGTGGGGGGAGACCAGGATGATGATTATATGTCGGTTTGCAAATGGATTTGGGCTCCAGGACCCTATCACCACCTCTTGTAGGCTACAGATAATTGAGTATAGTGTTGTGATTGCACATATGCCAATGGGGACACTCATACTGCTATAAACAGCTCTGTTCCCAGCTCTCCTGTTTCCCACCCAGGGGTGTTTGTCCCTATCCTTTTCTGTGCCACGACACTATGGTGTTAGAGCAGGGCAATGTGAAGCCAAACCAGGAGAATGGATCTTGGGGGCAAAGCAACCTTCTCATCTCTGAGCTTGTTAGATCAGGTGGGACATGGCAGCACATGGCCATGCCAAACACCATCCCTGCTGCTGTGACAGCTTCTCCCAGACCACAGGGACAAGAGAGCTAACATGGTGCTATTCTTTTTCTCAGATAGGGATGAAATGCTGAAAGGTATATAAATTGTCTAAGAAATACTTTATTCTAACCTGGGAAGAAACCGCATTCTCCACCCTGGGCTTGTGGCTGCAGCGATCTCATAAATACAGAGTTCACTTTGTGAAGCTTGAGTTACAAGTGAATTTTCAGCTTCTTTCCTTTTCCTGAGGCTGCTGTGTTCTATCCCAGGGAAGACTCCTGCCTACCAGTTCACTTTCTAGAGATGATGGTAACATCTTAGATGAAATGACACCATGGTCATGAGATTACATTCATTTGGAAAATCCCTCTCTGGTTCATAATGGTACCAAAATTCTGGATTTTATAGCCCCAGCCCAGTTTATTAGTCCTGGATGGATTACCAGTTGCCTTTACACACAGGCAGAAGAGCATGGAGAAAAGCCCAGAGTTAGATCTGTTCATGTCAATCAGATTTTTTAAATCTTTCTTTTCAGGAAACATATAAACTGGTCTGGCCAGGGCTGAGGCTGAAATGCAGCACAAGGTAAATCAGGTTATTTACAGACAGCAACCTGGACAGCATGCTGTTATTCGAGCTGTTGGTAGCACTTCAAAGAGAGCTCTTACTACTGATTTGGGTTTTAAGACATTGAGGAGCTGACTGCTCAAGTATTACAAGTCATTATTTCTTTAAAAGATGTGTGCAGCTTGTTTGCAGACCCAAAAATCTAAGAGAAAGCATAGAGAAGGGTTTACATGGGTCTGAAAAGAACCATAGAAACTGGGGGAGTTTGCACAGCCCAAAATACAGATTGAATCAAGCAAAAAAAGTCTGTGTTGGTGACAGAAGAAAAATTGCTGCCCTGCAGCAAAGTAGGCATAGCTTTGTTTATATTGGCTGGCAACATCTTGTATTCCTGGACTGCCTTTCTGGCTTTCTCAAGATAATGCTTCTGAGATGGTTGGCCAAGTAGATAGCTGTGTTCATTGGCTGCATATTTACTAACAAGATGTATTTGACAAAGTTGCAACTGGCAGTGCCTTTGAACTGTGGTTCAATGACTTTATCAGCTCAGTATGAATTTAGATATGTTATCACAAGTCTGCACTATCTTTAACCCAATTAATTACTGGAAAATGTGTTAAAATAATGAATTCTGACAAATTAAATGGGGAGAGTTTATGCTTATCTAGTTACTGAACTGCTTCATTCTAATAGGGATTTTATGACTTGTTTTGTTAAACAGAAATGTGCAAATGAAAATACTGGTATTTGTAGCTGCCCAGACTCAGGTACAGGGAGTGCTCCACTGGGAGGCAGTTCCTTTGTTAAACCACTGAAGACAAATATTGCATTTGATCTCATGAGGCAAAAACTCCTACTGGGACCGTGTAGTCCAAGGAGACAGTAAAGAGGTTTCCCCATCACTCCAGAATAGACATGAGCACAGAGGACACAGCTAATGCAAACCAGTCCACAAGTAGGACAGGACTACAACTTGCTCTGTCTCTGTTGGCTTTTTTTGTCCCCTCTTCCACTGAGACCAACTCTTTTTGAAAAAGGGCTGGTTAATTGAGCAAGGAGGGGTAGTGTCCAGTGCTGGGCAGTACAGCTCAGCCACCCACTCATGCCTGCAGGAAGCAGTAAAAAGATCTGCAGGGAAATTACATCTACCCAGGGACAGTCCCAGCCACTCCACTAAATGACCAAAGCACACAGCTTAGAAATGTTACCAGGTACTGCATTCCCTGTGGTTATGTTTGTCTTCTAGATGTGCTGAGGTCATGTAGGAAATCTCAAACTCAGGTCACACTGGTGAAACAGAATTTAGCAGGAGAGAGTACAGTACTAGCAAGAGCTGCAGATGGAAGTTGTGAATTTGCCACAAGGAAGAATGAACATTTAATCATTAATGCTCAAAAATAATATAAACAAAATTGCTTGTAGGCGATAATTTTTTTTCATAGCTCACACTTTTCTGACTAAACAAATTAAAAAACCGAGGAAAATTGAAAAGTACTGGGTCAGGTGGATCCTGTTGCTGTATTTGGTTCTATGTGCAGTCCTGCTCTGCAAAGTGACTGTGAAACTGCCTGGATGCCTTTTGGGTAAGTGCTTTGCATGTACATCAAATATTTCCTAATTACCTTTCCTGAAAACTCCAGCTAAGATCAGAACAAGATGAATTCTTCTGCTCAGGTGCATTTGACAAGTGAGGAAGGTGATGTAGGTCAGACTGTGGCTTACGTCACATTTTGGTAGTTCTGATTTTCTCCCAAAGACCCTCAGAGGAGTCACTGACTAAGGCTGTAGCCAGTCCCGGTGATGATGCAGCAGAAGGGACCGGTTTGGCTGCCAGCTCCCGACTCAGTGAGCTTTGCAGTGCTGGCAGGAACAAAAAGCAGTAAAAACTTGCCTGTCACTGAAGTCAGCAGCTCTCACAATGAATGCAAACAGGGGGCAAATCTGCTGAGTAAGAAGATGCCTTCCTACGTGGTATCTTTAGAAACTAGAACTCTAAACAGACAAAAGAGCTTAGAAATCACTGGCTGCAAACATGGAGTAAAATCGGGGGGAAACTGAAAGCTTAAATGATAGCGGCAGCATTTGATGGTATCTCCCCATACACATTACCCAGAGCGTGGTGAAGCATGATTCTCAAGCCATACGTTTGCAGTTTAGGTTGCATTTTGGCAAGCTAGTTTGGACTTGGGGCAGAGGTAAACTTCAGGCTGTTTTTTGAGGAGGCAAGTAAAGAACAGCTCATCCTCGGCAGCGCAGCGCTGTCCTGCGTGGCCATCTGGAGCTGCTTTTATCGGGGCTGTAGGAAGGGGTTAGTGAGAACCACTGACATAATCGGCTTCTCATTTCTTACGAAGCCCATCCTCACGTTCGACTATTTGCCCGCGTGTGTGGGGAAAGCCAGTTTCACCTGGGCGTGAGGGTGCTCTGGCACTCCTGGACATCGCTGCATCCGCACCGGGCATTGCGGGGGCCGGTGCGCGGGGAGGCACCGGTTCGGTGCTCGGGATGGGCAGCCCTGGTTTTGGCACGGCCGGGTCTGGCCAAGCGCACATGTTGCCGATGCTCGGGGAAGGCAGGGCCAGCAAAGAGCTCCTGCCCGGCTGGAGGGGCTCGGCGCCGGGGAGCTGCCGTCGGTCCCGGTGCTGTCCGGGAGAAGCCACATCTCCGGACCCGCGCTCGGTCCAGATGGCGCCGGCTCCACAGCCCTCCGTGCGTCGTGGTCGGCCGGTCCCGCCGCCCCCCGCTCCGGGGCATTGTCCGCCGCGACCCCCCGCCCCGCGGGCCCGCCCCGTCCACCGCCATCCCTCCCTCCCCTCCCTCCCTCCTCCGCCCGGCCCTGCCCCTCGCCCCTCCTCATCCCCAAAGGCCAATGGAGACGGGATGCGGAGAGTAGGGCCGGGACGGGCGCCGCCGGGCCCGCTCGTCCGTGCGCAGTCTCCTCCCCTCGGGCGCTGACCGGTGTGTGTGGGGCGGCCGGCGGGCATGTCGCCGCGTCCCGCTGATGGCGCCGCTCCGCCGCCGCGCTGCTGCCGCTGCTGCTGCTGCCGCTGCCACTGCTGCCGCTGCCAGGTGAGGCCGACCGAGCCATTGTCCGACGAGCACCGGGGCCGCCGCACGTGGCTTTATTTACCCGCGTTTGCCCGGCGGGACCGGCCGGGGAGGGAGCGGGAACCGGCACCGGCCCCGCGCTTTGTTCGCGCCGCGCAGACGGGGCGGGAGGAGCGCCGGGGGGACCCTCCGCGCTCCGGCGAGGGGCTTTGGCTGGCGATTCCTTGTAAGATCGGCCTTTTTACGACGCGCCCCGCTCCGGCTCCTTTGGCAGCCTTGTAAAATCAGCGAGCGGCCGCACCTGCCTGGCCGCCCCTCCGCTGCGGGTCCCCGCAGGGGCATCGCCCGGGCCGCGGCGGTGCTGAGGGCGCTGGTTCTCCGGGGCACAGCGCGTTTGAAATCGAGCGGGCAAGCGCCGGGGCGTTTTACAGCCCGATAGCTCCGCGCTGCTTGGAGTCAGCACCAAGTTTGCCGGGAGTTGTCCGAGTCCGGAGCGTGTGTTGGCGATAGCTGTGCCTCGTGCCGCCGGGATGACTCGCAGCTCGCAGTGCGCTTGGTAACTTGCACGTCTCTGCTTACACGTCTATCCTTACAGGCAAAATGTTTTTTTCTTCCTCTCTCTCTCTCTCAGGAGTGTGGTGCTTTAGTGAACTGTTTTTTGCGAAAGAGCCTCAGGACGTTACTGTCTCAAGGAAGGATCCGGTGGTTTTAGACTGCCAAGCCCGTGGTGAAGCTCCTATAACTATTACATGGCTGAAAAATGGAGGCAAAGTATCTGAAAATGAACGGATCTACACTTTATCCAATGGTTCGTTGTATATCAGTGAGGTGGAAGGAAAAAAAGGAGAGCTGTCTGATGAAGGATTTTACCAGTGTTTAGCTCTGAACAAATATGGGGCCATTCTCAGCCAAAAAAGCCACCTCACTCTAGCAAGTAAGTCCCAGCTCTTGTTTATTAACCTGCTCATGAGTTTGTGATGGCAATTCCCTGAACAGCACTCAACAACCTATGATATTGATTGTGTACCTGAAAAGTTAAAGTATAAAAGTACAGAGCAATTCTGTAGAAACTTTGTTTCTTTTTCAATGTTTAAAGAGTATGAGAAAAACTTGCGGTGGTCCCTGATGTGGCAGGAGAGGCTCTGCCACCTGTGAGGCCTCTTGAGCAGTGGTGCCTCGTGTGGGTGGCTCGTGGGTGTCACCAATCCCGGGAGCAGGTGGTGATGCAGAATTATGCTGACAATGGGCTACAGAAGTCATGGGTCTTGTTTCCCAAGTGCTGTTCTGGCAGCCTTACAAGGGTTATCTACAAATCTGATTAAAAAAAAAATCTAAAAAATTCCTTGTTCAGTAGCTTGATGTGTTGTTCCATCTCGGGGCAGGGCAGAATGATTAATATAGATGTCTATCTTTGGGAGAGAAAAGAGGGGAAAGGTTTTCTGGGCAATTGTGAGGCTTATATTACTGAGGCCTTGCTTTTCTGGCACGTGTGTTCAGCCAAGCAGACGTGGGTGCTGTCCCTTTTGGACCTGCTATGTGGTTCCACTAGGAAGTGAGAGTCACGTTTCTAGGGTGACTCCCTACTGGTGGATCAATGGTGAAGGAAATAGTTGTGTCTGAGTGCCTTTATGGCTTTAACAGTCTGACCCCGGGTGTTTGTTGCCCTCTGTTTTCTTACCATCTTTAAACGTATTGAGCAAGAGATGTGTGTCAGGAACTGAATCCTGTGCCTCCTTCCCTGGCAGCACAGAGCTTTGCCACTAGACTGCTACAGCACTATCACCTTTTGCTTCCCAAAAGTACATGGGAATGTACCTTTCAAAGAAAAGTAAATTTTCTCAAAGTAAAGAAAACTTCCATTTCAAAGGAAGTATAACACAGAGAGTACACAGTTTATGTAGTCTTCTCATGTTCCCTCTATAATAGGACTTAACTGATGAACTTAATCTAATAGGAAAAGACTTCCTTTGACCTCTTCGACCCTGTTCTTAGTAGCAAGTTGCACAAAACTGTGGTGCTGGTACCTTCGTGGAAACTTCACATTAGTTGTAAGTTGTAGCTTTTCCTAAATTCAACCTGTAACTAGTTAATACAATTGGTACATTAGCTTACATTAAAAAATGTGTGATTGTTGACATCTCTTAGTTTTTTCTGTGTGCTTCTGAACTGATTGTAAAAACTGTCCATAAGATACCCCAGGAAAGTGTGAAAAACCTTGTTCAGTGAGCCAGAACATTGGGCCATTCAAAACCAGCCTGGAAGCAGGTGGCTCCAAGCAAGTGATGAGTTTTCATGTGCTATAAGAATGTGAAACTCTGAACTCTCGATTTCAAAAACCTGCCTACTTATTTCATTGTGTCATGGCATGTCACTCACATACAGGATTGACAGACCAAGCAGTACTTGGGTACTTTCGGTGAAATGGTGAAACATGTATTAATGTTTTTGACACTTAAATTCTCATATCACTCTGTTTCAAAGTGTCAGTACCATTAATAATTAGACTGAAGAAAACTCTTCTTAAGAGGAAAGGGGTTTTTTTTGTTGTTGTTAACCAACATAAAGCTAAGCAGTGACTGATGGATTTTGTGTGTAGCACTGGAAAATTCAGGGCCACTTTAAATCAGAGACATTGCAGGATGAGCTCTGTGCTCCCTATCAGAGAACTTCTGGAATAGTACAGAGTGCTATGTAGCACACATAATAATGCAGTGGTAATATCTGGTTTTATTCAGATAGTACTGCACTTCTGTAAATATTTGTTTCTTGGATGTGCATTATTTCACCAGAAAGATAGTTTGATTTTTGTTTTGTTAATTTTCTCTTGTGAACCAATAGATTACTTGCTGTGGAGTGAGACTCTTGTTTTGCAGCCCTTTTTCCCCCCTTCCTCTGCTCCTCTGTAGGACTGTGACAAAAGGCTTCTTTTTCTTCTTTGAATACTTGAAAGGTTTTCTATGGCTGTTGGAGAAAACTGGAAGAGATAGCGGATCCATAATGATCACAGTAGGTGTTGTTGACTTAGTGATTAAGTGGTTAACTAGTGGTCAAACATGAAGTTATCCTATGGAGCAGTCTCTTCTCTTTAGTCAAGCAGCGATCTGACCGGTTTCAGAATGTCATCTTTACTGTAAAGCTGTGAAATTAGGCAGTATTTTGTATGGTTATAATTTGGAGCCCATAACACATATGCAAAATTAGTTTTCTCTCTCATTTTCACAGTGTTTCTGCCTATTATGAGTTGATTGAACTTTGCTGACATTTTAAGTGAAATAAATGAAAGCCTTGTAGGGCATTTTGTAGCCTTATAATTTTGTTTAGAAGCAGTTGCTGCAAAGGCAAATTACTTTGTGGTCAGAGTACAGAAGGAACTATACATATTAAACAGGTAGAGAATAGGCATTAAATGGGCATTCTTTCTTTGGAGGAAAAAAGCAAATGCTCTCTTCAGTTACTGGTAGCAGCAGGGTGCGAGGATGTTCTTTTACTTTGCCTGGTCAGAGGTTTTGCCAATAAGCTTATCTTTTGCTTCAGAATTGTAATGTTTAGTGTTGCATTTGGAAATCAAAAAGTTTAATCTGTCCAAGAGTTTAAGATCTGAACACACAAGGAGATCAGGTCTTGGTTTCTAAAGTTAGAAACTGGAAGCTGAAGGTTGCACTCTTGGCAAGAATCCCATTATTCATGTGCAAATTAAGAATTCACAGGGTTAAAAGGTTAGAAACTGGCCAGGATGAGGTTTACCCTTGTGATAAAGAGCAGATGACCCTCATTCATTGGCCAAAGCTTTCATGTAGCTCCTCTGCAAAGTTAGTGATTGCCATGAATTGTTCTTGAGGAATGCAGAAATTCAAATGTGAGCAGGCCTTTCCTTAAGTGTCACTATGGAGCCTTATCTCCTGAGCACATCAGAGTAGGTCTGCAGGGACAGGGTTCCTCCCCAGAGGCCCCAAGGCTTTGCTTTCCTGTTGTTCATCCATGCACAAAAGAATTTGACTAATTTAGGGCTTTTTTTTTTGTGAGATCCCCCTACTTTTTAAAAGGAAACTGTGGTGCTGAGGTAGTGCTTAGGTAAAACTAAATATTAGTTTGAGTACATGCTTGTAGTTGCTTCCAAAGCAGGCTGATTGATGTGGGGGGAAAGGAGGAGGTCCTGTGTGCTTCTTTGTGAGGCTACACGTGGGGGTAAAGTGATAATAGTTAAGAATATGACTTACTCAAAATTCAACTTACTGCTGCCACTGCTACTGAGAGGTCTCTTTCAATGGAATATAAGAGGAATGTAGACTGTGGAGAAAGTTCTTTTGGTATGACTTTGAATCAGCCAAAAGAAAACAAGCTGAGATTTTTGTATTCCTACATTTTTAAATTGTGACAATTTAACCACAGTTAACTAAGATTCTGTCTAAAAATAAAACTTAAACTTCCAATAAGATAGTATTAAGGAAGAATGGAGAAAGTGGATCATGTTCTGAAGGCAGTAATTCAGTGTAGTGATTGGACAGGATGCTCGTTGTTTATTTCCTTTTCACAAAAAAGTGGAAATGGAAGTCTTTAGACGGTTGGATGGTATATAAACAACATTCCTAGATAACCCTTTCTCCTCCCCTAACTTGGCTGAATTGACTTTAACGTTTGTGAATTACAAGAAATGTACAGGTTTCTACATTTCACAAGAGTGAAAGGTTATGCAAGCAGAAGGTTTTTGGGAACATGCTCCTGGAGGAAACTGTGTGTGCTCACTGCACTGCAGTTTGTGAAACACTGGGCCCTTTACACATCGCAGGCTATATATAAACTATTTTGTTTACCTGCTGTAGCAGTGATGTGACTGCTGGTCCCACTCTCCTGCCAATAATTGACTATATTTATGTTTCCATAGCCTAATAACATCTTTTGCTCTGCTTTTAAATATTTCCACTAAAGAGTGCATCCAACTGAGCCTTGTTCTGTGCTGTGACAATCATGTTTTCTTAGCAGTTCCAGCTGTTTGTTCCCACTTTTGCATTGTGCTGTTCCTTGTGTGGGCACAGCTGCACGTGTGGCTAACTGAACAGGGAACTGAGCTGGGTTAAAATAATAGAGTTAACCCAAAAGATGGTGTTTAACCCAAACGAGTTCCCTGATATGGTTTGTCTTGGAGCCACTCGCAGTGATTGCACTGATGTAACTGAGAGGACTGATGTGGAGGTGGGAAGGCTTGGTGGGGACAGCAGAAGGCTGCTGAAGTGTCAGTACGTTTGAATTCCAGTATTTAAGGCAGGACGATGAGGCTCAGTGTCTTAGTTAGCAATGTCACTTGATAATAGTGAAGAACAGTAAGATTTTTGTTCTTTAGCTGAAATATCCTGAAGAAATAAGAAAACTGGGAAATATTTTCCTTCTTAACTCTTCTCATCGTGGGATTTTCCTCTAGAACTCCCCCAGGCATCTTTTGACCCCTTGAAGCCCTACAGCACTTTTACAGAAGACACTGTCAGCATCCTTTTAAGATATAACCACTAGTTCCTTTTTTTCTCTTTTTTTTTTTTGGTACTTTCAGCAGTGACTGCTCTGCACTTGTAAGAGCGCTTCCACAGACTAAAGGATGGACTTTTCTATTGTTATCAGGATAAAAAGAAATATAAAAAATATATATATATAACTTTGTTTAGTGCACACAAACAGTGTTTGTTTCCACTGCCACCTTACTTGAGAAGTGAGCTTTTTATGGGTTTCCTCAACACCCCATTTTCAAATTTGTGTCAAGCATAATGCCAAACTGAGGTGTTCCCTGCCTTTGCTTTTCTTCCTAGCTAGTAAGACCAAAGCTGTTGGGATTTTTACGAGTTTTTATCACCATAACTTTATAATGTATAAAGTTTTTACCAGCTTTTTTTTTGAAAGAATGCTCAATCTTTTTGGCAATGTACTCTGTAGCTAATAAAACCTTCACCTACATGAGAAACGTTGATGGGAAACATGGTACCGTGCTAGATGTTGTTCACAGCTGTGACTATAAGCACTCAGTTCTTACCTGCTGCAAGTTCTGCGTGTGATGTGTCCACTAACCTGTGGAGATTTCTTTTCTACTTGTGAAGCAATGTATGGCAGCAAAAGATGCTGCTCTGTTCCTGCGGTGTGGTGCTCCCCCCCACTGCTCCCTTTCTTCCCCCTCCCTCTTTCTCTGCATTTCTTGGTGTAGAAATTGTTGAAAGGGCATTCAATAAGGCCCCCTTTTGTCAGCCAGCTCTGATTATCCTAAAGAAAAGGATCTCACTCTGAGCAGTTGTTTGCCTAGAGACTTGTTGTCACGTCTTCACAATTTAACAGCTGTGGCTATTGATGGTGTGCAGAACAATTTAAGACAATGACAAAAGAGAATCTTGGAGGAAGAATTTAAAAGTTACTAAGCTTTTTCCTACAGAAATATGGTCATGCCCATTGTTGGACAATTTGTGCTTAGTTTTTGTTTGTTTTTCTCAGGATTTTTTCCACATTTTATCTCCAAAATTGTGGACATAATCTTTTGTTTAGTTTTGCATTGTTTTGGGTTTTTTTGATTTTTTTTTTTTTCATCAATAGGCCCAGCTGTTAAATTGGGATTGATTACTTCCAGTCTTTATAACTGGTAATCACCACCTAAGTGAAAAAGTAATCAACAGTGTCAGGGCTCCACATTTTGTTGAGTAAGTGTGGTTTGTATGGTCAGCATTAGTTACCAGGGTCAACCTCTAGGTAGCTTTTAAGCAGCAGCATTTTAAACAGCATCTACATTTTAAAGTTGATTGTCTCAGCAATTGAGTTAGAGGTAGGAAAAAAAATTGCACTACATGATTTGTGCTGGGAGTTAGAAATCGATCTGGCAGCCTTCCAAAACCTACTTCTGTAGTGGAAACAATTTTTGGTTGTATGGATTACATAGTTACTTTGTAAAGATGTAAACAGCAGACTTAGGAAGGAGATGGTTGTGGAACCACCTGAGTGTGGATGGTTTGTCTGTGACTTACTGTATGGAATTATTATAAGCTCTTCTGGTTTTTCTGCATGTAAAAATTTTGGAGGGAGGTGGCCTTCCTAATTTATTAGAGGAAAATATAAATAAACATTACTAGACAGATTTTTTTTTTCTGCTACTTTTACTTTGTTTCATAACTCTCAGTAATAATTCTGTGGGTTTTTTCTTTTTTTTTTTTTAATGAAATCAAATTTGATCTTTTTAGGTGAGGGGAAGTCTTTTTAGTTTTAACAACATGAATGCTCACAAAGGCACAATAATCTGAGTGGCATCTGGATAATACAGTTGGCACCTCGAGGCCCCATTCAAAGTGCTTGTTTCTCAGGTGCCCATCTCTTGCCCTTCTGGTAGGGGGTTTCTGATACATGAGTGCAACTGCAGCCTAGGGAAATAGTGTCCTTCCCCCCAGAGGCACACAGGTCTGCTGTGTGCTCCTGGAGTTCACTTAGATTCTTAGTATGATAAACCAAAAATGACAGGATGTGCAATCTTTGTATTTTATGGGGTAAAGATTTCAGGGTTCCTGAGTCTTTCTGTGCCACTATTGCAGGGAACAACTTTTAGAACTCTCACTGTGGTCAGGGTATTTTCTGACTTTGGCTGATGAGAAAGCTGTAAATTTTGCAATAGTTAAGCTTGAGGAAGTTACATTTACTTCTAGGCTGAACATTGTAGCCATTGTGGCAGTATTCAGTGACTCCCCTCTTATTTGCTGAATGTCAGAGCAGTAGAATGTAATGTGAAAAATGAAATACTGAAAATTAACTTGTTATAAAAGGCATAGGAATGCTGATAACAAGCTTTTATCAGAATTTAATCATGTGAGGCAAAAGTTGCCATGTACCAAGATATTGCTTCACCAACCCTGGCAGGGTTACTGGGGACTAAGCTACTGGGGAGGAAGTCAGCAAAGAGTGCTGTTATCTAACCTTCTGTGATCGTGGTTCTTGCATTCATACCTGTATAAAATGATTTCCTCCTCTGACTAAAGTGATGGGAATACACTCATTCCCATAAACTATTTGAAAATGATCTTATGACGTTGTTTTTTCTGCATGTAGGCAAAGTTTTGAGGAAAGGAATGACCCCTGGAATGCAAAACAGACAATAGTGATCAACACTTTTCCTCTCAGGACTTTAAGTTACATTTTGACTCCTATTTTACCGATCTTTTTTTTCGGTGGTGGAATACCACTGAGCAATATACGCCTTCAGCCCTTGAGAAGAACCAAGTTTGAAAGCAGTGTATGTGTAATGAAAACTTACTCTTTAACTCTGAGGCACAGTAGTTGAATTTTGAAATCATTTGCTTATGAGAGTGAGCCTTAAAAGAAATAATTACCTGATTGACCAGGCATAAGAGGTACGTGAAAGTCATTACAAGCATTAAAAGTGTCATCTGGTGTTCTTTTAATACATAGCTGGGGGCAGTTAAACTAAGTCTTTACAGGTTGTGGTGTATGTCTTGGATATAGTCATGGATGAATGTTGGAAACTGGAGGGGGTTCTGTGAGCAGAAGCAACTCTGTATCTTCAGATTGGATTTTTAGTGTCTTCAGATAATAATCCTGGTTGCATAGATTGGTTGCATTCTTTGTTCTCATTTCAGGAGATCAGAATTTCTTGTGTAAAACCTTTATGTTTTTTGGGTTTTTTTGGCTCTCCTTTGAGCCATTTCAGATTAAAGACAAAATGAAATAAAATAAGTTTAGATGAACAAATTACATCTCAGCCTTTGCAGCATGAGCTTCTCCTGTGAAGCAACAGTGTTCCATCTTCTCCCTCTAAAATCATAGAAGTCCTCTATCAGCAGGTTTTACAAAGTGGGTTGGTCAGTTCTTTTAAGCTGTACTGAGAGTAATTCACTTTCTGGACACCTTAAAATGGAGAGGAAAATGTATCAAATAAAAGAGCTTTTCATTTATTTGCTCTGTCCTAACATTCAAAATTCTCTCATCTTTGTCCTCTCCCATGTTCCCACTCTTTTCTCTTTCTCACCAGGTGCAGGCTGGTTTTGCTGCATTTAGTTAGTTTTTGTTTTTTCCTTTTCTGTTACAAATTGTCACATATGTGGTATATCATTGCTTCGGATCTGCAAAACTGCTTCTGGTGACCCCTGCTTGCTTATTCCTGCTTGATGACTGGAAGGAGGTGCTGTTTTCCAGTGGAGCTTATTTTCACAGCTGTGGCAGAGGAGGGAAGTGTCATGAGATACTTTAAGGTCAGTTTTGACCCCAAATTTAGATGAGGTAAAAATGATTCGACCAGAAGTATAATATCTTGTCTCAGGTGGTCTGTCTGTCACTTAAAATCATATAATAATTATGATGAAGAAAAAGCTATTTTGATAGCCATCACAATAATGTACAATAAAAACAGCTCAGTGTTACACAGTATTGTTTTTTGTTTTACAACCTGTTACAACTGGAAGTTATCAAATAAGCTATTATCTTTCAAAGAAACTTCTAAAATTTATCTTAAAGTCTTTGACCATGCAGAAGAATTTTAAATGCTTACTCCTGCTTGTACAATCTTCAACATACTAATAAATTGTTAGGTCACTTATCAGCAAACTAACTGGTGTAAATTATTAAATTACCATTTCACTGTCCACATGAAGATCTCTAGTAAAACCTCTAATAAGTGTAACATGTGCCTCAGGCAGAGCTGTGCATTATGTATGTTCTTTGTAACGAGAATTCGTTGACTTTATGAAGCCATTGACAGACATTTATCATTTTGTTCATTAAACTTGTCTGTGACATCCGGTAAATTGATGTTAACTGGAAATATTCTCTGGGAGTTCTGGCACGACTCTGTCATTTTGCCTGAGGAGAGAAACTTTGTACATAGTGTGTCCCAAATTACAAGGGTGAGACTTCCTTCCCCCACCTCCTCTCCAAAAGCCTAAGTGAGCACATGACCAGCTCTTTTTTTTTTTCCCCTCTTGCTTGTAATGCTTATTTATGCAAACAGCCCTGTGGCCCACAGTTTGCAAGCAGATTTATCATTGATCTTCAATAGAGGTTGAAAGTGGATACTGCTGTTATTAGTTCAGCCAGTCTGTGCCAGAAAAGCAGCTCAATTTTATCCCACAGTGTACAGGAAATTAACTATGGAATTCTTGGAAGCGCTGATGGGATTTTTGTGACATCCCCAGCACGTGGCAGTTAGTCCTGTTTTTAATGGTCATAATCTTTACCTGATGTTGCTTATTGGTGATCCTCGTGGAGTGTATGGTGGCTGACCAGGCGTTGCTGGAAGCCTTCATAATATACATTGTAGGGCAATGCCTTGTTTGGTCTTTTCAAATTTCTGTGTTTGGAATGAACAGTATTTCATTCATTCTGCTCTTGAGCAGTGTGCCCTTTTCCCAGTGTGGAAAAAGATACATGCTTTTAACACCTGCCAGTGTTTGATTTCTGTGCATTGTTATCTCTCATAGTGGTAGAGGTTGTTAATAGGGTGTCTGCCCACCTGCTAATGTTCCTGTTGTGCTACCTGAATCCAACTGTATCAGGGATATTTCTAAATGGACTTCATAAATTGTGGTATAATTTGACTAAAATATTTATTAATGGGTCTGAGATAATATTCAGGTTCAAAACCTTAAAAAAATTGAATATCCAAAAATACATTACATAAAATTTTTATCTTTTGGGAGAAGGAGTAGAGCAGTTGGCTCTTTAAAATATATCGTGTCTCACTACATAATAGTTCAGTGGATTAAATGAATTTATTGATTTCTGCTTCTTTACTGACACACATTTATGAGCAGTTTCTTTGGCACCATGGCCACGTGTCAAAGGTCATAACTTTCCTTCACTGTGGAAGAATAAAAGCTTTCAGATGGTGAATCCCTGAAATCTAAACAGGGCTTTATCCCCCCTTCGCCCCTCAATATAATTACTGGGTTTGCATAGATTTAAGATAAATAAACCAAAATAGTAAAAACTATGCATGTTAAAAGAACCCATATATTATCTATCATAAAATAGCTGCAGGAAACTCTCTGGATAGAAGGCAACATATCTAATCTGCTAATAGGTGTCATTATGGAGCACATGGTAGTATATTAGGCTCCTTTATGGTCAGAGACTTTATTGAAAATTGTCAGTTTTAAGAACAGAATAAACATTTTTCATGAAGAATTTTATTACACTTCAGTTTAGAAATTTTATTTCTTTTTTTTTAGAGCCACTTACACTTTGAGCACCAGAGGTGACACTGGAAGTAGATCCCACTGAGAGAATGAAGCACGTTCCAAATCTGTGCTTTGTGTTTAGATGAATGTTTATAATGTTGACGTTTTCTTTAATGCCTTTTATTAGTAGTAAGTAGCCTGTGGGATTTTTGTTGTGTACTAGATATGAAAGTCCACTGATGACATAAACATGAAACTATTAAAAAAGAAACTGCAGTGAAACATGAAGTTTAATAACTCCAGTGGTTTGCTAGAGCTGGCTCGAGGTAAGAAGGCAGGAGTAGTATGGATTTAAGACTTTCTGGGAAGAGCTAGTAACTGGTAGATTAGCTCTGACCATCTCAAGAAATAGCAGTGTGAAGGTAACCTCACTGAGGTGTTACTTTGATTTAAAATAATCAAAATGTTTGTGTTAGGTAAGGTGATATAGGTTTGAATTGTTACCACGGCCTGGCTATAATCTTCTTAGCAAGGCTGTTTCTGAAGGAATAGCAGAGCCCAGGGTTGTATCAATGGGAAAAACACCTGCCCCAAGAAAGAGAATTGACTGCCAGACTTTATTTTTGCATAGTAGAGATGAAGCCTCTTGATGCTTTTAATCATGATTCTTGCCAAAAAAATACCAGTGCTAGACTTTTCTTTTGCCTTTTTTATTTTTGTGTGTGTGTGTGTGTGTGCAAATGATGATTCTATTCTTAGGGGGCTGGTGGCATTCTCCTCTTAAGTATTTATATTGCAGAACTGTAGTAGTTAAGTTTCTGAGATGTTAACCTTTTGGGTAGAAATTTGTCATGTCAGTATTCATCTCTTTGCTTTTAGATTTTTTTAGTACAAAATACTTTGTCAGAACTGTTTATCCTAAACTAATTTGTTCCCTAGAACAAATCTAAGATGAAACTGTGTTCTCTGTACTTTTGTTTTTCACCAGGACAGCATGGGAATGTCTGCTTAGGGAACAGAGATATGGGATTTGTTGGGGAAGTGGTCTTTGTGTCTGGCAGTAGCTTTTGTTGTTGCTGTGACTATAACTGGTTGTCCTGTAAGTTCTGAGGAAAAATCTCAAACTTTTTTATTTTTGGGCACATGTTCAGCACGGCCTCACTCAGCTCGACTTGCTGGAGACACAGAAGGTGCTGTTTGTGCTTGTGAACACCGAGCTGGGCACTCCCTCTAAGCAGTCCTAGACAGATGTAGACTTGCTTTCTTTTTTTTTTCCTGTCCTGCATTAATGAGGAGCTGAAGTGTGATCTAACACTGCCCGGAGAAACCAGCTGGCATGGAAAGCTGGAAACAATGGTCTAATTACCTGGAGAGGAAGTTTGGGAGGGGAAGAGGGCGAGGTGGAGGTGTGAGCGGTCTCATGTGTCCAGAGGTCAGGGCGGGTAAGAGAAGTGCATGGGTGGGAAGGGGCTGGGGCTCAGGAAAGTCTTATGGAGAGAGGCCTGGGATTGGTTTTGCTTGGAGATGGCCATGGGTACAAGTTGGGAGTAGGAGAGGACTAAAGGTCTGGCAAAGACTGACTCAAGAGAGTGTGCCCATCAGAGCAGATGATCCTGCAGGACATGGAAGGTTGACCAAGGAGGCCTGGACTTCCCTTGGGAACTTCAGGAAGACAAATACCCTCCTAGTCAGGGGCGCTTTAGAGTATTAAAAATACATTGCTGCTTCAGCCAAAGCCTCTCCAGTATGTGACATGAGTCTGCCTGTCCCTGCTTTTCGTGGGAAGTCTGTGATTGTGGGTTTATTATGGTCTCAATGTTTGATAGGAGGTTTTGAGATTTGATCAGTTGGAGCTGCAATAAGTTGGGAGAGCAGTCCATGATTGCAACACCTGGAGTATTGTGAAGGCTCAGTGTCCTGGACACATAAATTTAGTGAATATTTCAGTCCACCATCCAACTGTTTGTCCATACCCAACAGTAAAATTAAAATAGTAATAGAATGTAATCTTAAGGTGTTGTTTGAATGTAGATGCATTAACACTAGTGAAGAACTGTAGGGCAGAGCCCTGCAGAAAAGGCCATAGGGAAGTTGGTAACTGCTTTCAGGGCAGTGCTTAACAGAGTGTAATAAACAAGGAATGAGGCCACACACTGAACAGAGAGGAGAAAACAAAATATTGAATAGATGCTCATTATGTGAGCACCATTCATTTGGTGCTGTGAATAGTGAGGGAAGTGTGATTGTGCAGTTGTATTGTTTCCTAAAGCATGTATATAAACAGTGCAAATCAGTTACATAAACAGCTTCGTTTCTTCAGTTTCCCAACTTCTGAGCATTTGGGTTTGGAGATTTTCACACTGTGTGTGTATACACATGTAAGAGACACACATACTGAATGCTGTGTTAGTGAGGAAGTTTAGGGATTAGCTGCATTTATCGAAGGATGTATGTAATACAAAGAACCCTGTAATAAAGATGCTTTAAAGTATTAGAGTTTACATGGGCAAGGTGTCATGAAAAGAGCCTTGTTAACAGAGGGCCCTGTGGCAACTTCTAAGACAAGTAAGTTTGTCAGAACTTTTTGATTCAACCAAAACATGGGCTGGTGTCTAAGCATGCATTTAGCAATACCTTTAACTTGAGAATAAAAGTCCTGAGGTAATATTCTTTATATATATATATACACATATATATCTGTATTATCTATACACTCTCTGGTGTTTGTCAGTGCAAACTTTACTCTCTCTGTGACCTGACTGAGGTGAAATTGGGTTTATTGCTGGTGTACAGGAGAAGGTTTTTGAGGTGCCATGCAGGACTGTGGGCTCCAGTACTGTGGAGGTGTTAGCAACGGTGGGTTTCACCTCCTCCTTCATCAAGTCTGCCTGTTCTCTCAAGTATTTACTCCAGCACATAGCCTAGAGTACCACCTACTTGTTGGGCTACAGGTCTTAATGTTGAACCATAGTGCAGCTTTTTGGAAATACAGCCCCACAGTCATGACTAGAGAAAAGCCCCAATACTTTTTTTTTCCTCCTTTTTTTTTTTTTTTTTTTTACCTGGCACATTTATGTAAAGAATCTCAAAGGCAGTGAAGTATTCAAGACCTTGTGCCTTCAGTGCAATGTGTGCATCTGGGTCTTCTTGGGGATCTGGACCTTTGGGTGCTAGAACCTTCTTTCTCTGAGAATGTTTTTTCACAGGCGTGTTTGGAAGCTGGAATTATGAGAAAGGGTAAAGCATTATTTGTATTTATTTTAATTGTCCCTTTCATTGCTCTTTAGTTGCTGCCGTGTTCACCATTGTCTCTGGTTTATCTAAATAATGTTTGCCTGGCCTTTCACAAGCTTGTGATGAGGAAAGATGGTGACCACCTGAAACAATAATATCTGTGGCAGAATAGCCTGAGAACTTTAAATAACCAAAGGGGACCGTTTCCAAGGCAGCTCAGTGACCTTTGGATCCCAGAAGCAGACTATTCATAGAGGCAAAGCCTTTGTCCTGCTTTGACCAGTGGTCAGTGAACTCTGGCAGGCCCCTCGGCTCACCATCTTGGCCCTAGACTAGCAGCTGGTGATTGATTCATTTAACTGTCCAGATTCACATTCTTCTGTCAAGGACTTGTCAAGGAAGAAAAAGGTTCTATGGAGGGCTATTCATTTTACTAAAAGGAAGGGGATGTATTATATGATTGAGTGGATTACTTTTGGGTCAGAAGAGTTCCTGCATTGCTCTGTTTTAATTCGGCCTTCAATCAAAGAGAGATTTAGTTTATCAGTGTGGTGTGGTGCTGATGTAGAGGGACAGATGATTTCAATTCCATCAGTGCAATAGGGTTGTTTGGTTTGGTTTGTTTTCTGTTTTTCCCCCCCCCATGATTTGTCCACCCCATGATTTTTCTGCCAAAAAGTCCACAGATTTTTGTGGTTAGCGATATGAGAGTTAAGAATATTAATTTCTATTAATCTCGCTTTTTATTTTAATGTGTGTGTTATATGAGTACTAATGCTGCTACTACATCTCATATATGGTTTTAAGCAATCCAGGAAAGCATTGAGTAAGTAAAAGATTAGTGTGTTACCTCTGTTTTACATGAAGAGAAAACTGAGAAGAGAATAAATTCTACAGGATCAAACTAATAAATTACTTTCCTCCAGAAAACACAGGCAACTGTAAAGCTGAGGGTAGAACCTGGTATTTTCTCTCTAGTCCCTGTTTTCACCTGATGAACAAACCCAGAATTTCCCAAATGCTCAGGAGAGCTGTCTTTCTGTTTTTGGCTGCTGGCTTAGAATCCCTTTTTTAAAAAAAGCAAGGAAGGTGTTTCCATGCTTTATTAAACTTAAGTCATATCTTCAGTTTTATAATTAACGCATCCAAAAGCCAACTTTGAGTTGTACTAGGGAGCTGTGTTTCAGCTTCATCATGTTGCCCAGCTCCTCTGTCCATCTGCCCTCCAGCTGGGTTGTGTTTCCTTAGCATTAGGATTTTCTTGCTGGTCCTCTTCATGAAGTACTGAGAAAAGTATGTTGTTGCTTAGCTCCTTCCACTGGAAATAACAGGCATTAAAGAGCAGATCCCCCCAGTTAACCTCCTGCCTCTGTTTGAATGAACATGATGAGCTGCAGCAGATGAAATACGACCTTCAAGTTTCTTTACCCCACTCTCATAAGCTATGTAGTGTTTTGATTTGGCTTATTGGACACATTATGAGGGATTTCTGATTGGCTTCAGGCCAGGGTGTTATACTTGTACTGATGGAAGTTCAAGTGCATAATTTAGAAGAAAATACATTGAGGCTTGATCTGTTGTATTCTTTTCTCTCCCTCTTTTTTGAGGGAAAAGAGGTAATTTTGTATTTGTCGGGGTAAACGAATGGCTTAACTAAAGAGCACAAGAGAGGAAGGAACTCTGAGATGATATAACCTTGTTAATGTTCTCTGTTATACACCTCTACATATGTGTCAGAAATCTGGGATAAATAAAACACCTGTTGAATAGGCAGCCTCTTTCTTGGAGATCTGGTGGTGTTCTTTCTGTGCCTTCAGCTGCATTTCTTGGGGATCACTGCCCTTTCTCAGAGCTTGCTTGTTCCAGGCTGATGTCTGAGATGGGGGTACTGGCTTCTCTGTGCTCCAGATAACACTTCCCTCAGTGCCTCCCTGGTGGCCTTGGATTGGAGATAAGTAATGAGCTTTTCAAAAAATCATGGAAAGGAAAAACGGGGTTGTCATTGTGTATTAGAAAATACAGGTAATCTAATAACCAGAGGTATTACCTACTTAGGTAGAAAGAACATGGCTGTTTGCTTGCACTGGGCAAACTGGAAATCCTGCGGTCCCACAATTGCCTCCCACCCACACAGTCAATAGTCAGAGCAAGGTGACCTACTCTGACAACACTGTAGGCAATATGCACTTTTGATTTCTTTTATGGGAAAATTGGAAGAGTTGTAAACTCTTCCCCCTCTCCTACCTCCAGAATTTTTCAGATAAACATCTGATTAGAGGATTTAAGTAGCTTCAGTAAATAGGTATTACTGACAATGCCTTTTGGTACTTGGGGTTTTTTCATGTGAAGTTTGTTTCTGATTTTCTCCCTTCTGTTCTCAAACTTTAGGACAGTCAGACTTCAGCTGTTAGTTACTCCCCTCTGTAGAAAGACTGTTCTTGGGGCAAGATCTCTAGGCTGTGTAATGCAGTAGTGGGGCATTTGGTGACAGAGTAATGAGCTGCAGGCATTTGGCCCTTGAGAGTGGAGGCATTTCTTCTTTCCTTTCCCCATGGGAATGCTGAAATGTTGACATTTGGAGAGGCTGAAGGGCTTGAATTCCCAGCCCCTCTCCTTAGCGTTTTGCGGTGAAATTGTCTTTCATCCTGAGGGATGCTGATTCTGAAACACTGCAAGCAAAAAAACGGGGAGAGTGCTCATATCTCTCAAGGATAGCATTTCTGACAGGCTGAAGGCTGACCAGCACTGCCATATCAGCTTACACTCATTCATAGGAGCACGGTGTCAGTTTGCCACTGTATGAAATGGAACCTCTTCCTCTGCCTTCCCCCAGATGTGAGGGGAGGCTCAGTGGTGGGCGGTGCAGCAGAGGAATGTGTGGGGCCCCTCTGCTGTCCTGGGATGTGCTCTGCCGTGCTGCCCCTGATTGATGAGCTGGGCAGGCTGAGGTGAAGAGAGGGGTTTGCATTCTACTTAGGGGCTAGTTTTATTTTAGCCAGGAATAGCGTTTATTTATTTTTAGAGGTACATGACTGATAAATAGAGGTCTTACCCTTCTGCTGGCATCTGCAATGAAATTCATTGGTCAGAATGGGGCAGATTTATGCTTACAGTGCTGCAGGCTCTTGTTGCTCAACACTGAAATTGTCTTTTCTGCGTTGCACTAAGCGATTATTGCATTTTTGTTGTTCTTTGAGGAACCTTAGAATCATAGCAGTAAATCTGTAAATCTTTAATTTCCTATTTCTATTTTTCTTTGTGTAGGAGGGAGGGTTTTTTTGGTGTGGCTGTTCTTCTTTTTTTTTTTCTTTTTCTTTTTTTTTTTTCTTTTTTAAATGCCAGATTAGGATAGTTGTGAAGGGACACATCTTTTGTTGCGAAATCCTGCTTGTGTTCTGATCCTTGTCTTCATGTTGTAAAGTGCAAAACTGTGCTGCATGTTCCCTATGCAACAGTTGGGCTATTAAGCAGAACTAATTCTTCACAGAATGGCAGCAACTCCAAAGAAAGGCATCTGTAGGATTAAGCAGAGATACTAGAAGGCAATCACTTGGCAAACTGCTGAAGGAAAGCAGGCCTTGCAAGGGAGAAAGTGGTGTGTTCTTTCTCCTGAATGCAGGCAGCCACACAAGTAGAACAGCTTTGAAGCTGGTTAATGTGGCTTACTGTGTGCCTTTTCTCTCCTATTTCCTACGCTTCTTGTCTGCAGAAGAGCAGAGGGGAATTCCTTGATAAGTGCATTAGCATTTATTGTGCCTTCTGTGGCCACACACTGTTGCCTGGATGATAGATAGACTGAGAAGGGAAAACCCCAGCTGGGATGCCTTCAGAAGTGAAAAGATCAAATCTCTCATGGTTGTTTACATGGTTCAGTAGGGTATGGCAGTTACACCATCAATAAACTGTTGAATATATAGAACCACATATTTTCTAAGCCTCAATCTTTTAGTTCCTTTAAGACAGTGGTAATGATAACTCCTGAGGTGATATGTATGTCTGATTTCATTGGGAGGGGTGATAGTGGTATGTTTTTGGGTCTTAATAAATGATTGAGGTGTAGTAAGGCATTATGTGTGGTCATGTGAATAGCTTGCATCTGGCTGCAAGAGGTAGAAAGTGGCACTGCTGGAATATCATTACCTGCTTTGACCAAAGTAAAATAGAAAGACCTGGGTGTATTATCCTGTCCTTTCTTCTTTCACAGATAGGGAATTCTGATGCATGCCCTTGCATTGCAATTCTGGATCCTCATCTTGGTGTGGCTCTAAGAGCACCTGATGGGTGGGAGAACAAACTAAAATACTGTAGAATAAGGCAGTTGCGGGTTGGTACTTTGTCAGTGAGGATCTTCCTGTTATTTTCTGTAGCACATTGGTGCTGCCCAGGATCCCATTTATTGTCACATTAATATGTCATAGATAACAAACTCTGTGTCTGTTCCAGTGGTTTGAAGAAGTGAGGAGGCAACAGTACAGTCTCATAGTCACCTTGTCACATTGTACTTACTGTTTTGCATGTAAAAGAACTTTTTGATGGGTGTTTATTGACTTCTGAGGAGCCAAATTTCTTTGACTGTTTTGAGTTTTTTTTTCTTGACAGTGGACATTCTAGTTATGAACTCTTTCTGTTTGCACTTTGCAAAGTTTACAGTGAACATATACTGCCCATTTAGCAAAAGGAAAGAGCATCTTTCATAAAGTACAACATATCCTGAGATGAAATGATTGCTTTCATCCTTGAAAAAACTAATCAGTGTCAGAGAGACTCCTGATGCTCATTATAATAATTTTGAATCCACAGTTTTGCCCAAGAAGGGAAGCTTAGACAGCCAGCCACATTTTTAAGTGTTGAGAGTCTGTTGTACTATTTGATGGGTCCTGTGCCCAGAAAACAAACATTTATAGGACTGAAAGCCTCTGAGCCAATAGATAAATGGCAGTGGTAGGGTTGGCTTCTGCCTTCAGAGATATCTATATGTGCAGGAAGGGGTGCATTTCCAAAACTGTCTCACCAAAGGGAAGCTGTTCCAGAACCACATGCCTAATTTTTTTCTTTTTTTTCTTCTTCCCCTTTTTTTTTTTTCTTTTGGTCCAGAGCAGCCAAAGATGATTCTCTGTCTTTGAGACCCTGTCTCCTGACCTTGCATTTCTAAAGAGTTCTTGCAAGAGGGGAAGAAAGTTTTGTTTTATTTTTAATGGAAACAAGACCAAATGTGGCAAAATCAGGACAAGGAAAAGGCTCTTCTCAGTTTTGTGGGTGGTGAGTGGTGTTGGGATGTTGGGGTATTTTTCTTAAGTTTCTTCTCCTTTCCTGTCAACTGTCTTCAACACACATCCATTTAAGTCCTCTTCTCTTGATTTTCTGCACTAGAATAGATCAGAAACTTGCTCACAATAACTTCCATTCTGTACGTGGGGAAGATGATATAATTTCCTACTTTCTGAGGATACTATGAGAATGAAGGAATAAAAGGATATACTGCAGGAAAGAATAAATGAGTACATTTCCCTGAAAACCTAGTCCAGAATAGTCTAATTGACTTCAAAGTTTTCAGGAAGAGAAAATACTACACATGAAACTTCAGACTGGTCTTAACTTTGAGAAGCTGGTGAAAACTGTGTCTGTGGGTGGCCATGAAGGCTTTTACAGAATCTAGTCCCAGCCCAAATGGTGGAGAGCTTAGTGATCTTCAGTGGACATATTTGGACTTGGTTATTCCTGTACAGAGATTTTTTAAATGATCATTTGTCAGCCACTGAATTAGGAGCTTTAAAGAAAGGAGCAGGGGGACCTGAAAGTGTTAGAGGAAACAAATGAGATTGCAGCTGACATCTCCAAGGGAACTTTTGTTCAAGGGTGCTCAGGCTGTTGACCTCTTTGCTTCTCCATTTCATTGCCTTTAGATTACAGCATTCTTCAGCCCCAGAAAAGTAGTGGCTAGTTTGTGAATGGGCAAATGCCTTTTTTTGGGTGGAGGAAAGGCAATTATGGTGATTGCTACGCAAAGATTTTAATGCACAAAGAAATAGTTTTGCATTGTATTTTGTAAGTATGGGATTTGAGGCTAATGACTTATTTTCTTTTCTCCCTTCTTATCAGAGATTGGAGAGTAATTCCTGCTGATCTGCATCTTAGTTTGGAAATCATTGTCCAAACATTGCACTTCTCAGAGATCTGCCAGCAAGCTGGCAAGAATATGAAGGAGGAATGGAAAATTAGAACATACCATTGTTTCTTCATTTTTCCATTACCTTCTTTATTGCATTTCCTTCTCATTATTTAATTCCGTGGCAGAACTAAATGTATGGTAGGCCAGGAGTACATGTTTTTGCAATAAGGTGATGATAAGTTTTAGCAGAACTGTTCCCAGGTGGAGTTGCCTGGCAGTTTATTGGAGGTAAACTGCAGTAAGCTCTGCAAAGGAGCTCACCCTTCAGCTGAGCATCAGGGCCCTGAAGGAGATTTGTCCAGAGCAGAAGTAATGAATTGAGAATAGCAGAAAGGGCAGATGGCCCAAATCCTCACTCATTACCTCATCTGAGATCTTCTTGGTATTTATCAGTGAAAGCTTTCTGTAATTACCCCCATGTCCAGAGAGAATTTGCTGGTCCCTCCAAAATTCAGAATGTGATTTTGAAAGGGTTTTGCAGGCTAATGCCTCAGAAAGATTTGTTCCTCAGCTACAACTGCCAGTACTGTTCTGTGTGCTGAAACGTGAGGAGCACATGGTGTGAAGGACCAGTTTTGTCTACAGGCAACGTCAAATTTCATGGCCAAACCTGGCTCATTCTCTGAGCTTGTGTCTTTCACAGTGCAGAAATGGGATTTCTAATCTTGTTAGCTTTTTGCAATATTTGCACCTTTTGGATTTACTTTTTTTTATTGTTTAGGTTTGTGTTTCAGCTAAGTGTTGGCATACTTGGCACTCATATAAGAATTTTTTGGGGTAAAGATTAGTAAACCAAACTGGAACGACTCTCACTCCAATCTTTTTTCATTCCTTCTTCTGATCTCAACAAAGCAATACATGCCTGAGTTCTGGTGTAATGCACACATCATCTAGAAAATTGGGAAGGCACAGTATTTCCTCATTTAAGGGTCTCTTTCTCTCTAAGATAAGACCTTGATTCAAAGCTTATCAAGACTAACACTCCTACTGGTCAACAGGTTGGAAAAAATGAAGAAATATGAGTCAGCAGCCTTGGATGTCTGGCTTTCAAACTCTCCAGATTTGTGACTCTGAAATGCCTGTTTGCCAATAAGCTGTGCCAGGAGCTCCCAAAATGTCATCGTGCTTTGATGAAATCTGTCCTTTAGCTTGGGAAAAAAAAAAAACCAGATCCAAGTTGTAGTGCTAAGGTAGTGGCTCATAAAACTGCAGCTCTGTAGTTTCCCACTCTGCAGGGGATTCCAGAGCATCAGAACTGTCTCTGTTGAATATGATTTTGTTCTGTACAAACTGTAACTCTGATCCACCTTCCTTAGGATGTTAAAATGCCTACAAGGAGATTCTACATGGCAAATGTTGAAGAAAAATCTGTGGGATAGAGAGATTAAAAGAGGTCCCATATCAATTATTGATAATAGTGTCAAATCAATGTGGCAGTTTCAGTCTCGTTTAACCTCCCCGTTATTTAATTGTAACAGTCTGAGTCTGGGCTCCTTTTTCAAAGCAATTCTGAACTATCATCTTCAAAACTGCTGCTATGGTGTTCATACTGTCACAGTCTAAGAATTTCTTCGTAGTGGTAAAGTCATAGAGGAACATTTCTTTTATCTTTTCATTTTAGGAAGAGAAAATTGGTGTATTACATTTATCCTGTGAATATGTTTAACTGAAGAAATATCTGTGAAAATACACAGTGTAATCTGTTTCACAAAAAGCATAGTGATAGGATAAATGCTCTTTCCAGTAATCATAGCAGGTGTTTGTTCTCTGTTGCTGAACAATCTAGAGAGAGACTTTATTAAAAAAGTCATTACCATTATTATTATTTCTGTGACTATTTTTCATTTCAGTGTAGACTAAATGAAACATGACTTGTTACCATACCCAAATTTACATTTGTGTCTTGAACTAGAGTTTTTTATGGAAAAATTTTTGATAAATTTGAACTCAAGCCTTTTGCTTTGCTGCTAAAGAGAAGGATTTTCTTCCTCAGATTTGTTTTCAGTAAGTCAAGGCATAAACATTTCTTTTGTGGATGTTTCACTGCCACTTGGAGTGACTATAGAGGCGTTTTTCAATACTCTTCTTGAGGAAAACCTCCTGATTTTTCTGAGGCATTGGCAGGATATATTTAGAGCTAAATGTGCACTTAGATTTTTCTGTGGAATTTTCATCCTACCAGCATAATAGTTCTGTAAATACATGGGGTTTTTTCTCATGAAATGCTCTCTGCTAGCTACTGACCTTCATATTCACATGTTTCTGGAGAAAAATATTAACAAAGAACCTGAACAGCACTGAAATATTTCTGTATATTGTAAAATTAGCGTAAAAAGACTAATTTATGTGACAACCAAACCCTGCTTTGTGGCAATGTTTTTAATAAAAACTCTACACCTGGCTATAAGGCCTTTTAAACTGACAGGATACTGTGGTTTGAGGAGTCCTTTTCTGTATTTAACACTGCTGTTAGATTCCATCTCTCTTGTTTTTCTTTCTTTCTTCCTTCAGGTATTTCTCTTCTGTTACATAATATCTGAATTAGGTGTCATTCCCCTGCCCTCCCTTTTTAAGTGCAATCTCTACGTTTTCCAGGAAAATCATTTTCTTTTTCTTATTGGAAAATTGCCTGTCATCCTAATGGCAAACTAGTGTGTTTCTGTCATGTAATCTTAGGTCTATATCCTGTCTTCTTTCTAAGAGTGAGCTTTTAGGAACCAGCTTAATAGAACAAAGGAAAGACAGGAATTAAAGCTAAAATATGAAGCTGGGAAACAAAACAGAAAGGTAAAATGAATGCCCTTTAACAGGGATGGCCACATTTCCAGGCAATTCAAGCGAATACTGATTTTTAAAGTCGTGTCTAACAGTTTAGTGTTAGTACCTCATTAAAATCCAGGGATTAATAGCAGCAATCTCCTTGTTGCACATTAAAAGGATTTAGCTTAATTTGGGATTAGAGGGTGCAAGGTGCCATTCTAGCAAAGTTTTTCCCAAGGTATCAGTGAGGTGAAGTGGGATGGCTTAAAGATTGTGGTTTCTCTTGACTGTTGCAGTTACACCATATACACACACGTGTATGGGGTTTAAAATTGTGGTGAACTGGTTCAATAATCCTTTAAAATGTGTGCTGTCTTTGGAAGTGCAATTGTCTGGAAAAGCTTGTTTGAAATGTAAGGAAAGGCAGTTGGGAGTTACAGGTCTTTCTGGGAGTGAAAGTGTGGTTGGGCCCACGTTAGTTCAAGGACATTAAAATCTGTGGGTTCTGGGGTTAGAGATTCAGCCTGTAATTAAGACTTGCTTGTGTATTAGATAAGGATAATGTGCAGTATTCTGCTCTTCTCTCCTGCAAGGGCTCTGGGGTGTGCAGCATGAGGAGCTGGAACAGCACTGGCCATTATTCTCCTCCCTTTTGTACTACAGGTGTTCCTCAGCGTGCAAGTGAGAAGGACCAACATCTTGAGAGCCTTGAGTTATGTCTGAGAAAAGGCCTGGGATGATTTTATGAACACCACAGTCCCCTCCCTGTTTTTATATTTTGAGGAGAAGGAGAGGATGGTTGTTCAGCTGTTTCACTGCTATCAGTTGCTTTTTGTTAGGCTATAGCAGCTCATTAACATGTCAATGTGTGGTAGCCTCTACTGCCAGGGATTAATACAGAGAAAGAAAAAGACACTTTAAAAATTCTAGTGCAATAAGTTAAGCACCTGATACAGTGCTCTTCACAATTTTCATTGAGTCCTTAACATCTTGGCACTGAAATCAGCAGCCTGTATGATTTATTTGTTTACTTTGTGATGCTTTTAATTTTTTGGGGGAAAAAAAACCCACTAGTTTTCTTCCAATTAAGTTTAAGTGTCAGGCTTTCAGCACTGTACTTATCTATGGTTCTTGATTAAAACTAAGTATATGAAACTAAAGTTTTAAGCAATAGTAGCACAAAAAAATGCAATTCCAGAATATCTCTTTAAAATGCAAGGTTCTAGAAAAAGCATTTTTTAGTTAAGGTTGTTTTCTCAACCATTCTGGCAGAAATTAAAGCTAACAGCTGACTTTAGCAAAAAAAAAGCTACATTTCCAATTTATCAGAAGAGTTAAATCTCTGGCAATTTACAGGATTGCCATTACCAGTATGGTGTTTGAATTACAGTCTTTTATTACAGTCATCATGAACTGACACTTTTCCTTTGTGCCTGAAAGGGCCAAATGTGTTCTGGATGATATCACTTCCTCTTACAGATGGAACTCCCTTCCATCTCAAACTCAGTTGTTTGCCTTAAATAATAGCCATTAGAGGAGGAAAAGGTCTGTGCAGACAATGAGTGAGATAAAGTCTTTGCAGATGCAGATGCCTCCCTTGTTTGCCTACTCCATGCCAACACATTTCCATTTAGCAACCTCACCTGATCTTAACGAGATGGAGCTAAAACTTCTTCCTGCTTTTTCTGTTCTTGCTGATTAATGACTGTAATCACCCCTTGTTCTCTCTGATATCTTCTTTGTATAAGACCGTCACTTCTCTTTTCAGTTTCTTTTCCTGAAGCTAATCAGGTCCCAACTCTTTTAATCTTTCCTTACAGGTGAGGTTCTGTTTTCTTCTGAAATCTCACATTTTTATGCTTCACATTTTAAAAGTAGTAATTCTAGGTCAAACAACACTTGATAAAACTTTTAAGGGTGAGTGTAAAAACAATCACTGTGCTTGTGGTAACACATACAGAATGCCCTTTCACAGTAATGCCTTTTCACTCAGTTATGAAAATCTTTACTCATATTGCTCTATTAGTGTGACATTCACCTCTGAACTGCATGTACTAAGCAGAATTTTACTAGCATCAGCTGGGAAACTCAGGAGAGATTCACCCATTAGACCACTTGATGACAGCTCCAGCTCTGTGTACTCCGAGTCCTTGTTCAGAAATGAGGGGAATAGTGATGGGTCTGGATCTGTCGGTGTATACTCATATAAAGGTTATTCCCAATCCAGATCCAGACTGAAGTGTGCCATTTGAGTAAAAATAATTGGAAATGTGTGTCTATATAGCCAAAAGGCAATGGCACAACTTCTTTTATAATCTGATTTAAGCCTTGCTCCTGCAAGAACTGAGAAATTGCACAAAACTCCAAGAAAATATGTGCAAATTGGCTTTGGCACCAAAACTATTTCAGAGAGAGAGCATCACAAAAATTAGATCAAGAAAGAAAAGTTGTCATGTGCTGCCCTGAAATCCATTTCTTTGGAAAAACTGCTAGACATTTTCTTTAATATACAAGTTTATTCTTCTCAAGTGAAACCTCTTCACCTCAGAGTTTAATGGAAAGATTCTTGGTTTCCACCTGAAGGGTTAGGGCTATTGTGAAATTCTCAGTAGCATTAACACATACCTTCTACAAATGGCATTATGCACTTTTGTTCTTTCCAGCTGAGCAGTTCATCCCCTTGAGTGGCCATTATCTCTTGAGAAACATTAAGTGGTCACTGTCGTGTGCTGCCGAGTTTCTCAATATTTGCTGCATTCTGGTTCGTTGAAAACTGTGCTGCTGTTTCAGTTCAGGGGTTTTATCTTCCATCCTTTCTTTATTTTACAATTGTAGTACAGTCTTGGGCTAGTGTCAGCTGTGATGGAACAGTAACAAACATGTAGGTTGTCGGACTTTCTTTCGCCTTTTAAGAAAGCTCATTCTGGAAATCACTGCATGACATGAAGTGTGTGAGTAGAAAGTGCAGAGTGTAAGGGAACAGGTCACCAGATTTGTGTGGCAGCAAACTTCAGGACTTCATTTCAGGAGTAAATGAAATGGGAGTGTGTTGTGTTTCTTCTTTTTAAGAATTAAAGTGAGTGGAGGACTGCTGCTGCATTTAAACAAACAAGCAAAAGGTGTGAGGAATGAGCTTCTTAAGTTTTAATTTTTGTACCTTAAATCTGTGTAAACCTGTTTAGGTACAGAGGAAGTTTTCGCAGGCATGCAGGATAGTGTTCAATCCCAATATATGGTGCAGGAGTCATCAGCAGTGGTTCTCTAACACTTAATCAGTGTTTAATCACAGCAAGTAATCATTTGGGTTTTGAACCTGTGGATGTTTTTCTCAATGGTAAACAAGGGAACTCCTACCAGAACTGAAAACTGATTTCTCTCTGCATAGGTAACATTGATGGCATAAACCACACAGTTCTGTCTTGCAAAGATATTCATACTCAAAAGTAACTACACAAACACACTTTCCCATCACACACATTACAGGAATTTATAAAATAGATACAGTTTCTAAATATTGTTTTCTGGTTCATTTGGCAGCATTTGGTATCTTGCAGGTTAAAAAGGATGGCAGCATCAGCTTTTCAATGTAGCATTGAATCGTTTTCTTTTGGCTATAAATCTGGGAACAAAATGATTAAATAGACTGCAGAAGAGGGGAGGAAAACTCAAATAAAAAGGCACTTACATTTATTGCATTTTGCAGGGTTGTTTTTGGGAACAACGTATGTCTCTTGAGATTTTGTTTCTTATCCATTTTATAGAGCTCTGGCCTCTTAACAGCACTGCTTTAATGACTTGTTCTTGGGGTTCTGAGCTGGAATCAGCACTTGCCATGAAAACAAGCCTGTTACAAAGAGGTCAGGTTTCACGAGACAGCAATAGACTTGTAAAAACAGATTTTACTGGAACAAATAAAGTCAGAATTAAGAAGAAACCAGAGTTTTGCATAAAGAAACAAGATACAGAAGGAGCAAGTATTGAGCTAAACTGATAGACAGTGTATAAATTTAGATGAGAGGTAAGTGGGGATTTTTTGTTTCTAAAACTGTGTTTAGTGACATTAATAAGTTTTTCTGAATATTTTATGCAGTTCTTCGTAGTTCTGACTTTTGCTTCTTTAAAGATGAACTTTCATTGGAAATACATTGTTCCTGCTGAGGTAGAAAAATGTTCATTACATGTCAGCTTCAATTAACAACTTTCACGGGACTTTCTAAATTCTGTAGCTGAACCTGTTCTTGCCTGCTATAATAATTACATTTTGTGTTCTGTGAAATACTAATTGCCCTCAGTTTCCTTTGTTGTTCTTGAGAGTCTCACTTCTGTCTTTGATCTTCAGCTGTAATGTACGGCATGCATGGAAATAAATCATTCTCTGTATATACATAAATGAAAACCAAATATTGTAGTTTTGTTGTCTCACTCTGTCCCTTTAAATAATCATACCAATATAAGGAAATTCTGGATGCTGTTTTTTTGGTTCCAATGGAGATGAAACTTCTAAAGGTGTGTAGGAGCTTTGCTTCAGTAAGACTGTGTGATTACCTTTCTGTCTTGTTAAAATGATCCCTTTTTATGCCAGTGGTGGTGCAGCTGTGCTACAGGATGGCTCTGAAACTCATGTTGCGCTGGTTTGGGTTGTTCTTATAATCTATGCCTTTATTACATTCTTAGAGACTTTATTTTGAAATGTGAGCAGACTTGTCTAGGTTGCTGCATCATACTTTCAGTAAATAAATGAAGAATGCAAAGCACTGTATTTTCTGTTAGAAAATCTGTTAAGAACAGCACTAGGGAAATTCTATTTTAACTCCAGGTGAACACATATTGTCTGTGTAGGGAACAATTAAAACAGAGAAGGAGGGCAGGGGTTAAGAAAGACAAGCCTGGATGCCTTTTTTTCCTCCTCCTTTTTTTTTTTCCCTCCGCCTCTCTTCTGTGGTGGAAGACTACAGGAGAGTTGGATTGCAACAAATTCAGCATAAAACAAATGCAGAAGGTTTAGAGTCATGGGAATAACTTGGTGCAGGTCATTTGACTTGTACTGAGTCTGTTCTGTGAAGCTGAGCTTTTGCAGGTAGGCGAGGACCTCTTATGTCTCTTTTTTAGTTCTGATAATTCCTTTTGCTCTCAAAAGAAAATCTGTTTAAAGGGAGAACTGCTTTTGTGTTTCCCCCAACAGGCTTTAAATGTAAGACTTCTGTTGTGACATCTTTATGCAAGTTGTGGGGGTTTTAATGTGCTTATTCTTGAATTTGGTACTGCCCAAAAGGGAAAGAAAGAACAAACAGTGGAACGTGGGGAACTGGGTTAAATTCTGCTGGTGAGAGAGGCCAGTTCTGTCTGTGGTGAAGGTGAACAGTGTGTGTGGAGTTGTGGACACCTGCTGCCAAAATCACGGGGTTGGTCATCAAATGAGTACCAGGAGCATCTCTGCTTTCATTCTGGGTGTGTGAACCACATTTGAGATGCCAGACCTGGTTTCCAGTGGTCATGGTGTTTGCATCACGTGGCTCCAACTGCCTTCAGGTGGTTTTACTGTACAAGGTGGTTCTGTTGTCTTGTTAATCACAGTCTTTGGGACATCTGTTCACAAAGCTGCAACACTTTCACTCTGCTGGTATGGCTGGGGACACTCATTCCTGCAGTGCTGGTGCAACTCCAGGAATGCAAAAAGCAGATTTATTCAGACCTGGGAAGTGAAATAGGCATATCACTAACAGGAATCTTGAAGTTATGTAGTTAGGCCCATGTTGGGAGTTAATTTGCACGTGGAGAGGAGAGCAACCAGGTGAGTTTGCATTTCCTTCACACTCCAGTACTAATATATGGATGCTGTACAGGAGTTTGAAAATGGCAGGGAGGAGCCTGGTGTGCATCAGTACTGACTGTGGCATCTATGCAGAAGGGCATTACTGAGAACGTGTTAGAGTAAATAGAATGAAAAAAAGGTATCGATTATAAACAAGTAAAATAGAGAAATTATTTAAATACAAAGCTTGAATATTAAGAGATGGGTAACTTAGTGTTAGTTTATTGAAATAATGTGTCTGTATAATTTATACAGGAGTGGAAATTTAGTTAAAATCTGATTTTTAGAAAAAAAACCCAAATAACTACCACTGAGTTTACAGAGATTGTTCCCTCTGCAGTTACAGGGGGTAGAAATGTGTGTGAAATTACTTGTGTTGTTATCCAGAAGGAGTTCCTTCTGAAGAGTTGTGCTTTCCATTAGCCATGTTGTAAGTGGCAGTAAATAAGCAATTAATTAGGGGGTTTTGTATTCCTTTCCCTTTGGCTTTTATTTTTTGAGTAAAGAAATTCAACTACTGATGGCTTTCCTAGCTGTCTGTTGGCTGGAGGTTATTTATTGATCTGCCACTTCAGTTGGCTCGATTTTGTGAACTCCTTAAGTTGCAAATGCTCAAAATCACATTGCTGCTCTGTGCATCAGGCATCTGCGTGGTGACTGCTCGGGTTGTTGGGATAAAAGTGTTTTTGCATATTTAAGCTTATTTTGAGACCTTTATGGGGTTTTGGTTTCTTTTTCTTACCACACATGAACTTGTACAACTCTGCAGATGCTTTTACTAAAGCGAGTATTGTTAAGGGACTGAAATCTGACTGTCAGGAACCAAATGTTGTTTCAGAAATTTTCTATTGCAGTCAGTTTTTATTTTTTTTTTAAGCGTAACAGGACCAGTCCCAAACTAGTTGAATTGACTTGAACTTTGTTAGTTTGATAATTGATACGGTTTCCAGCTGCATGCCAGTCAATTTGTATGCTTAATTCTATTTCATTTTTTTATGCTTTAGCTTAAAGCAAAGTTACTTTAAGTAAGCCTTCAACCAATGAAAACATGCTATTGACCAAAGTTGACAAGGTACTTAGATCCACCTTTTTTTGCATACAGGAAAAAAAAGGGCTATTGAAGTATTTCTAGGTGTTTTTATAAGTTGATCTGTGAACTGGAGTTTGATTTAATCGGGAATTTGTTTTCACTTTAGCCCATTAACTTTTATGTTCTCTTATTTTTAGCCATTTCTGCATTTGAAGTCCAGCCACTTTCAACTGAGGTCCAAGAGGGTGGAGTAGCTCGATTTGCCTGTAAAATAACAGCAAACCCTCCTGCCACTGTGACATGGGAAGTGAATCGAACAACTTTACCTTTAGTCATGGACAGGTATGGAGAGTTGCACGTTTTACGGTGTAATTTATTTTTTGCTATCATTTTGACCCTACTACAAGAAGAAAATTGGAATACTGGCAGTGCCACTACATAAGCAAGTTTCCATGTATATAATATGGCAACTATTAAAATAACTGGTAATAATTGTGTTGCTAATTAATTTTGAATAGGTGCTGTGAGTGCAGACTAGAGTCACCTGCTATTGTTCACACAATAATCAGTCACCTTTGAATTCTTACTGGTGAATTTTGTATGAAATTTGCATCCTCAGGAATGGGAATTGCAGTGGGGAATGGAATAAGTGAACTTTGGCTTTGGGGGTGCTTTGAACTAGCAAGATTGCTTTCACTGAAGAATTGATGCTGAACCTATTTTTCTTTAGAGGAACAATAAAGAATTATATGTGCAAAAAACTGAGTTAAAACAGTTGATGGCAGGGAAATTCTGTGCTAGGGGACTTCTCTTGAGCTGATTAATTTGAAGCATACAGCCTGCTCCCTGCTAGATTCTTTCCCTGTCCACTTTGTATTCCTTGAAGTGACTCCCATCCTTTTTGACATTTAACTTTGGTTGAACATGTCTAAGATACCTGCCATGCAAAGAAAGGTGAAAAGAGAAAATAAAAACTGACACCATAGATGGGTTTCTGGGAACCATACACTAGTTATGCCCCTATATCAGAACACGCTATAAAAAATCAGCCAGTCTGAATAGTAGGAATGTAGTAGCTGGCTAAAGAAGGTTGGAATGGTTCCTTCTGAGGGTGAGAAAAATCTGCTTCTTGAAAGTAAATTCCTCTGCTCTCGTCTTGGTGCTGGGGGGAATTTCGCCTGTAGGTCAGAAATGCAGGGGAGTGAGTCATGGATCGGGAATGTTTCTGAGTCTGCAGGCTGCTGTTCCCAGGTCAGTGTAGCAATGGCTGTTTGTAAATCAAGCAGTTAATTCCATGATGATGTTCACTGGCTGAACGTTGATCTACATTTCTGGTTTTGGTTTCTATGACAGGATAACAGCTCTGCCTACAGGAGTTCTTCAGATCTATGGTGTGGAACAGAGGGATGCTGGGAATTACCGATGTGTTGCCACAACAACAGCCAACAGACGTAAAAGCACCGAGGCAGTGCTGAGTGTTATCCCAGGTACTCACCACCTGAGGGTTTTTGGATGTCATCATGTTCTTTTTTATGTTGTAGCAAAAACTCTTAAGATGCTTGAAAGAGCTGTAAGTGTTCTCTGAACCACTTGTCCAAATAATAATTTTGCCTCCTTTTATCTTGTGGCTAAAATATTGTTCAGTGTAGGTTTCCACAATTACTGAATAAGATTTTGGTTTAAATTTAACTTTCAGTATCCTTAAAAAAAAGTTTTATTTCATATTTAATTGAAATTTTTTTAAATTGTTCTCACTTCTTTTTCTTTTTTTCCCCTCCTGCAAAGCCTCTGACTTGAAGCCTTTTCACAAGCCATCCATAATAGCTGGTCCTCAAAACATTACAGCATCTCTTCATCAAACTGTCATACTTGAGTGTGTAGCCACAGGGAACCCAAAGCCAATCATCTCATGGAGCCGATTAGGTGGGTCTCAAAACTACAGCATGCAACCTTCAGCCTGTGGAGAGGAAGTAAAACTGGAAAGAAAGGATTCGAGCAATTAGGTTACTGTTCTGAGGCTTCATGTAGCAGGTTAGGGTAGGATAAGTGAAACACTTTTAGTTCCATGCTTCCGTGCTGCTTTTAAGAAGCCCCGAGGTTTTCTGAGGCTTTAGACTCTGTTTCTGCTGTCAGTCCCTCACTGACCCAGCCAGGGTGGGCACAGTGACAGGGAGGGTGGTGACCTCCAGGGATCTGTGACTGGAGTAGGATCAGTGGTGAGTTAGGGCAGGTTGGGGTGGTTGCATCCTGTGAAACAGTCCTGTAAATGTTTCTCCCACTCTTCTTCTTAGAAACCCTGTGTGAATGTGGTTTGGACCTTGTGTTAATGGACCATTTGGACTATGAGTAGGTGTAGACAAACCCAGAATAGTCTGGAAGGGGAAGAAGGGGAGAAGAGGGATGCAGTAAGAATAATTACATTCAGCAGTGCATTGTATTTTTTTCATGAAAACTACCTTGTTTTTATTCTGGCATGTACCTAAATGCAAAAGTCAGGACTGTATGTGTAGAAACAAATCATGAAAAGTTTTCCTCCATTTTTATTTCTAAAAGTGTGAGAAATAAATGTATCTTTCCTGTTTGATTCAGTGGCTCTTACAGACAAACAAGCAAGAAAAAAGTTTCCCTAATAGTCATAGAGCATTTGCTGGGAAAATAGAAGAAAATACACTGTAATCAAACATACTGATTTTATCCACGGCATAATTCAGAGATGGATGATCACTGTTTGTAAAGATGATGTGGATGTTGGTAGTGATGAACTGAAACATAGTGCAAGGCAATTGAGGAGCCTAATTGGGAAAATGGCATTAGTTTTTTAGCTGTGATGGTGAATTTCAGATATAAACCACTTATGAAGTGGTGAGGCCCAACCATCTGAATGGTCAGATAACTGGAGCAAAGAGCAAAGTAAATGCAAAATCAAAACCTCTGAAGGTTCATCTGTGATTTCCTTTGCATCTTTTGACTTTTAAACTCTAACCTATGCTATTACTGCCTAGACAACCCTATTCAGTGAAGGTATTTAGATACGTTGAAGAACCTTGTGACCCACTTCTGCTGCTTTCCCAAACAGACCATAAGTCCATTGATGTGTTCAACACCCGTGTCCTTGGCAACGGGAACCTGATGATCTCTGATGTGAAGGGGCAGCATGCAGGTGTGTACGTCTGCCGGGCCACCATCCCAGGCACTCGGAACTTCACGGTAGCAATGGCAACTCTCACCGTGCTGGGTAAGCTGCCCTGAGTGTCAGTGGGTTTTAACATCCTGTGGCTGTGTTTTTGAGCTCTGCTGTATACTGGGATCACTTTTCATCCAAAACATCACGCAAGGAAAGACTGCAGAGATTAAACAGATCACAGAACTGTGGCTGCCTTCTTCTGTCTGTTGACTTAGATGAGAAGTGTCAGATACTCGGCGTCTGAGTCATGAACTGGCACTTGGAGATACCCAGGTGCAATGTTTGCTCTGGGAAGACAGGCTTTCAACACAGAAAAGGATCCTGCAGTCAAGCAGAAATATGTGATATAAATCTATACTTCAAGAACAGTATGTCATAGGCTGAGGTTTGATTTGTTTCTATGGGTAAATGCATAAATAAAAATGTGTAGAAATATGACTGTGCAGATAGTCTGTATCCTTAAACAAATGTGCTTTGTTAATAAGGAAGGTGCTTTTTGCATGGGTGTATGTTTATTTGAGAGGCCTGAGGAGAGAGGTTTGTGTGTAGAAAATTAATTATTATTATGACCTTGCATTTTTGGGGCTCAATATTTTAAAATTATTTTTTCTCCTTGTTACTTATTTGTAGCTCCACCTTCATTTGTGGAATGGCCGGAAAGCTTAACAAGGCCTAGAGCTGGTACTGCTCGTTTTGCTTGTCAGGCAGAAGGAAATCCTGCCCCTAAAATTTCATGGTTAAAGAATGGAAGGAGAATACACTCCAATGGTAGAATAAAAATGTACAACAGGTAAGACTGTAATTGCTGTATGAGAGCTGCGCTACCAAAAGATGAAATTCCAGTAACTATATGTAGCCAATCAAGATACAGCTCAACTAAACCTGAAATCAGACATTAAATGGAGTCAAGGGCATTTCCTTGGCAGAAGGAATGCAGATTAGTCAACCCCTAAAATCAGTAAAGCTTATGTGATTATTGCAATACCAGGCAGGGTGGGTGGGCAGGATGAACTGAAGAGTTTCACCACAAAGTTACTTTAGATATATAGAGTGTAGCAGAATATTGCTACTGCTTCTGTAAAGTGAGCAGTTTAAGGTTCTGCGTTTTGCAGGGAGGGAATAGATGTGCAGGTTGGTTTTAACTATGCCTGGCTTTGCAGGCAGAAACAGAAACACAGCTGGTTTGAGGAACACTTCAAGCTGCTAAATTTCACAGCTGGGTGTCCATTTCTGATAGAAGAGTTTGTGGCCCTAAACTTAGGAAGCAGAGGCAAACTTACCTGTTGTTGAGCTAAGTTTATCCAAGATGTGAGCTTTTTTTCCCTACCTTTTTCTTCCTTTTGGATCCAGTAAATTGGTGATTAACCAGATCATTCCTGAAGACGATGCCATTTACCAGTGCATGGCTGAGAATAGCCAGGGATCTATTCTCTCAAGGGCCAGACTTACTGTGGTTATGTCAGAAGACAGGCCCAGTGCACCTTACAACGTCCATGCTGAAACCATGTCAAGCTCAGCAATCCTGCTGGCGTGGGAGAGGCCCCTCTATAACTCGGACAAAGTGATTGCATACTCGGTGCATTACATGAAAGCAGAAGGTAAGCAGCTGCATTTAAATACTATCTAATGATTTGTATGTGACAAGAAGAACTTGAATGTCCTTGCAAAGACTATTGGATTTGAATGGTTCATATCCAGGGCTGCATCAGAGCATAGCAGCACATACATGTGTATTGTAATCAACAGTCATACCTGGGGAAAAATGCCTTTGCCCCATCCTCTCATTTTGTGGGACTGAGTGTTCTTCCAACTCACCCTTGTCTGATGGCTCCAGTGAGCAGATTCTGAAGTTAGAAGTGGACTTTAAAACCTGGGGCCTCCATACTGCTATCTGGATTTCCCTCTGTCCTCAGCAGACCAATCTCTTCTGGGTGTGCTTGGCAGGGAAGAACAAGCATACAGCAGGGTCTTGGAGGCTTACAGAGCTGAACTTTTCACCACAGACTTCTCTTTTGTCTAGGTCCCCAAATTCTTATGACTTTACCAACTTTCATGTATTTTGGAGTAGAATAGTTGATACTTTGTCTTACCTACCTTCTCTTAGAATGAATATTGACCGAGTGGTAAAATCCACTCTCCTTTCACCTTTGGTCTTCTGTAATGACAAAAGTATAATCAAACACTAAAATGTGCTGAATAGCCATGAATGGTTTATCCCAGTCTCTGAAATTACATACAAATTCCTGCATGAAAGAGAATGAGTAGCTGGAATAAAAAGAGTAACTAGACACTATAAAATCCCTTAGTATTATGTAATTTCTTTAAGAGATATCTAAGGTGATAGGAAACAACCATTTTTCAAAAGCAGAAGCAATTGATAAATTACTTGAAAAATTGTTAGGTGCTTAAAGTAAGCAACTCTGTTTTCTAGGAGTGATTTCTTTTTCCATTTCTATTCAGTAAGTGGTTTATTGAAGGACAGGACTGCAGATGCTCAGCTCTGTGTGGAATACCAGCCTGCCATCTGCTAAGCAGAGGACAGGAAGGACAGCTTAATTGCTCTAATACTGATGCAGGAATAGCTGCCTTTGCTTTTGCAAGTGGGATATTTCAGGACACAAGAGAATTTTGTCTGAAGGAAGGAAGGAAGGAAAGAGTTTTAAAAGATAATGAGGACAAGAGGTGTGGGAAATTACCCCCTACTCTTTCAGTCACTGAGGTATTGTGCTTGCAATCCCCTCTTAAAGCTCATATGAATAAAGTCACACTAGATAAGTTATCTGGATAATTGTAGAGAGCAGAGACCAGGTAACTTCAAAGAAAACTGCAGAACTGTCCTCAGGGAAGTGTGTATTTGTGCAGGAAATACTCTTGCACAGTAGTGAAAGGAGTTATCTTCTGGAATGTCTTCTGCAAAATCGTTTTGCAATCTCTGCTTTACTTGCTTGCTTATCCAAAGGTTGTATTCTGTGGAATGAGATTGTAGCTTGTCTTGGTTTAAAAAACAAAACTAACTTCAAACAAAAGCAACCAACCAAGCAGAAACCTGTGATTTATTTGAACTTGCTTTCTCAACTACCCTTTTTTTTCATCTTTCCTGACTGTCTTGTGATATTTACTTTATTTAATGTAATGCTGTTATGCATCCTTTCATGTTTGTGAAGAAATCCACACAGAGAGAGTGGAGAGGGCTGTTTAAGAGGTGTAATTAGGGTGATGGGATTCAAAATGTAGATGATCTGCATGAATTTTTAATTTGGTAACATGACTGTGTAGTACCAGAAGTTTGCATCAGAACATAAAAAGCACTTTTGTCTCATTTTGTAGAAAAAAGTGCTGAGCTTCAAAGGCTCTGGATTATTATGTATTAATGTAAATGTTTTGTATGAATGTATAGCTTTCATTATTCCTTTCAGCTTGTCTTTCCCCACTCCACTCTCACACCCTGTTTCTGACCCTAGTAAAGGTTAAAAATGGTATCAGGTATATCTGACGTAAATAGATTTTATCTTGCTCAAATCTTCTCGTGTGTAACTTTTTTCCTTATACATTTATGTTCATGTATTGCCCTCTTGTTTTAGTTAGGAACCTCATTTGAAAGCATGAGTAAAAACAGTATTGCCAAAGGAAAACAGTGCTTGCTAAGTCTCCTGAGTTGTACTGATGCTTTATGATTCCATAAACTCTTAAACAGAAAGCAAAAATGGGTAATGCATGAATGATATGCAGTTTTATGTTTTTTCTGTAGACTTCACTATGTGGTAGGTGCTTTGATTACAAAAGATACCATCTCTCATCATTAAATTTCACAACCTGAATATTCTGATGTTTCACTGTAAAAACAAGTTCACATTCTCTTTCCTATTACAAAAAAAAAAAGTTAGTGTTTTAATCAAGTTAGTTGAAGAAACTAACAGGTGTGGGTTTTGTGTTTTTGTTTTTTGTTTCTTTTAGTAGAATATTTTACATTCAAATCGGGGTCATAGTAGCAAGAAGAATAAGGGTCTGATGAGCGTGCATGTTGGAGTGTGTTAATTCCTTGTTAGTGATTTAGAAAAGGCACAAAGGGAACAGTGATTGTGGTGGAAGGCAAGCCTTGTTCTCTATTATGGCTGTTTCATTAGGGCCTCTGCATGAGGCCTAGCAATCCATTCAATGAGAGAACAAGTCCTTTTAATTTGAGCTCAAGGATCTTGTTTAGCAGGTCAGAAATCGTGCCTTGCAATTCCTAATTAACAAGCCATTAACTAGTCTGTTGTGAGATGCTCGTAATCTTGTCTAATTAAAATGCTATCAAGTTAATTCATAAATGTGGGAAAACTTAATGGTGGAATTTGCCTTTCGTTTTGTTTATAAATTCAGCGGTGAAGAGGAGGAGCTGGCTCTTACAGAGTTTTGATTAAGGTGACATGCACTTGGTGTGAATTGTTCGTTAACACAGCAGCTTTCACCACACTTGGTCCACTTCATAGCCTTCCTCTATAGGAATAAAGCCCAACAAAGACAAGGACTGCTGCCTGCATTGCTATGCATATTTTAATGTGAATTGCTGACAATTTTTTTCTTTTTTTTTTTTTTTCTTTCTTTTCTAACAACTTGCTAAGGAGCCAAACATTTTTGAAGCTCATTCTGGTCTGTTCTTATTGGCCTTTCTCCAAATTGAGGAAAAAAACCCGTGTCAATCAAATGTACATAGAAATTGCAGGGCTAAAACGAGATCCTTTTGCTGAATAAATTCTTTCTGTTTGTTTCTTTTGGGGAGGGGGTTGTTTGTTTTGTTTTTGATGGAGTGAAGCCTTCACATTCCTCACAGTCTGCTATAGAAAGGCTTTGTAAATAGGTGTTGAAAAAACCTCCCTGATTCTAAACAAATAGATTTAGAAGCTCAGTATGAATGATGAGGCTATTAGAACTTGTTGTGTTACTGTACATGGGGCACAGTTTGTTGTGATTAATTCTAAATAGGGTTTAGAGTTGCATTCAGCATCCCTTATTCAGCAAAAGCCTGAAACACCATAACCTGCAGCACAGCAAGACACAGTTATTCCTGTGCATGAAAGAGTTTTTACTTAGTAGGGTTGAAAACATAAAGGTAGGCTGGGGAAGAAAGTGAAATTTACTTTGTAAGATCTTAAAACCAAGATACTGTGATGTTTGAGGATTTTCAGGAATTTTTGATTGTCTACCCCTTGTTTTATGCCAGGTTTAAATAACGAGGAGTACCAAGTGGTCATTGGAAATGATACAACCCATTACATTATTGATGACCTGGAACCAGCCAGCAACTACACCTTCTATATTGTAGCTTATATGCCTCTGGGAGCCAGTCAGATGTCAGATCATGTGACTCAGCACACCCTTGAAGATGGTAAGACAAGTTGTTTTGGTGAACATTTTTATTTGCACTGAATAGAAATGTGAAATCCAGTGCTAACCGTTCTCGAGGATCTCAAATTTCCATCGATACCAGTGAGACTTCTGGATACACACCGTGCAAACCAGCCAGCTAATGAAAGGAATGAGAGTCAAATAACATTCTGATAGAGCAACAGTGTACATCACAGGGAGTATTTTTCTATCTTGAAAGACATTTTGTTAAATCATGTTAATCACTGTTCTAGACCTTTAGGAAGTCTCGTGATGTTGAGAATTTGATAGTAACCTAGGATTTAGTCTCTATGACTGAAATGTGGATCAAACTGCACATCCACTCCATTTTTTTGCAGATGTTGTAGCTAAAATTTGAAATAAAAATTTGCTATACACCCCCCCAAACATTTTGATTTGTTTTTTTTGTGTCTATGTGCTTTTTAGTACAATTGGAATGTCATAAAAGACCCTACTGACTTATTTCTGTGCAGTGATTTAATTAATCTGAACATCATGGCAATAACAAACTGTTTAGTGTTGTGCATTAGAACTGATTAATAAATTCTGACAGGGTTAAGCTTTGGCAGCATGGAACATTGCCAGTTCCAGTTGTCTGCCTGTCTCTTTGTCAGGAGTTACAACCCTCATTACATGGTTGGTGGAAGAAAACATGCACTGAGTCTGTGACAGTACAGGTGGTTGTCCTGACTCAGTTTGAGCTGCTGTTATCTAACCTTGATAGGCAGTTTTCAGACCATTAACGTGCTGATTACTGCTGGCAGCAACAAGAGAAGAAAATGTTGGGGTCCTTAAGCAAAAAGCTTGCTTAGGCTATAGGTGAGAAGTATAAGAAGTGTAAAGTTATCCCTGAACAAGAATCTGCAAAACTTGCTGGATTCTTTCCTCTTACATTACTGACACCTCAGCATAGACCAAGATGTCAGATGAGAATTTTCGATCTTTTTTTTCTCTGAGCTCAAAAGCTTTGTCTTTCCCTTTTTAGTTCCCTTGAGAGCACCTGAAATCAGTTTGACAAGCAGGAGTCCTACAGATATTCTCATATCTTGGCTGCCAATTCCTGCAAAGTACAGGAGAGGTCAGGTCGTCCTGTACCGTCTGTCCTTCCGCCTCAGCACAGAGACCAAAATCCAAGTCCTGGAGCTCCCAGGGACTTCAGATGAGTATCTCCTTGAGGGCCTGAAGCCTGACAGTGTGTACTTGGTTCGTATCACTGCTGCAACAAGGATTGGCTGGGGAGAGGCATCTTTGTGGACTTCGCACCGAACTCCCAAGGCTACCAGTGTGAAAGGTGACTCTCAGCATACTTTGCACTGAGCACCAATGGCTTTGGTGGTTGTTGTTGGGGGTTTTGTGGTTTTTTCTTTTTTTTTTTTTTAATTTCAAAACTGAGTCTACAAGCTAAAAGGTTTGATCAGCTAGCAAACATGAACTAAAGCTTCCTGCACCATTTTTTTCAGTGTAAAGTACATTTCTGCCAAGTGGGACATTGCACATTAGCAGTGTGTACAGGTACTTAAAGGGTCTGAGTTGGTGCATGTAAGTCTGTATTATAAACAAAATGCACGAATGTTTTGAATATGCAAATTGGCTTGGTATTTGAAGTCTAATTTGAGTTGTTAAAATTGAACTTTGGTTTACATTATTATTTAGTAATGTCGTGCAGAAGAACATTCAACTTTGCATGAATAGGTTGAAAAATATGTAATTTGAATTCACATTTGTTCTGTCTCACTTTAAAAGAGGAGGTAATTTTGTAACTATTTTTGGGGTGTTATTGTTTTTCTTTAAAAATAACTACCTTATAAATGTATTAATTTATTTATTAAGATATGGAATTAAAAGCTGTTAGTATTCTGTTTTATCCTAAATTAATTTGTTAATTTAGTTTATAGGGAGTCAGACATCATAAGAAAGAAATAATTAGGTGAATACACAGATGAGTTAGAATCAAAGTCTTGAGGGAACTTTGGACTTATGGGCACCCGGATTTTTGCATGAAAAATAGTTATTTCTAGACTATAAGACTATTATGTATATTTCTTTAAAACCAGCACCAAAGTCTCCCGAGCTGCGTTTGGAGCCCATGAACTGCACAACCATTTCAGTGCAGTGGCAGCAGGACTCTGAGGACACTGCAGCTATTCAGGGGTACAAGCTGTATTACAAGGAAGAGGGGCAGCAGGAGAATGGACCCATTCTGTTGGATGCCAGTGATCTTGAATATATTGTCAGTGGTTTAGGTGAGTATATAAAATATTTCTCATCTGTTTTGGGAGAGAACGGCATCTTAGAGAGCTTGAATCATTAGACCTGCAGGGCAACAATGTTAGTTTGGCCATCTCTTTTCCCAGCAGTAAGCTTTGCAAGCTGCAGTTGGGCTGCTGAGGGAATAATCCTCTCACAAAACGTGTGTTGCACAACACTGAGATAACCAGATCTTGTAAATCTTGTGTAATTTGGAAGAAGGACACCCTGCTGCTTATCACAAGATACAGAACTTATAGTTTGTAAATACTGCTAGTAAATGACCTGTCTTTTTAATATGCAGGTTTTTTCAGCTTTTTTGTATTTATGCCTGATTTAGGAACAGTGAAAGATGAATTAAAAATACTGAAGATTTTTCTCTGGTGTTTCTAACTTATTTCTCTGTTATTTGTAGTCTCTGTCACAGTCACACTGCACAATGAGCACTTCTTGTTCACCACAGCAGCAAGTAGCCCTTGTGCACGTTATTATTCTGTTAATAATTTTAAGGAGTACCAGTAAATATTTGCAGGACTGAGCACAAAGATTAGGGCACAGAACTTGCTGAGTCCCATTGGAGTCTTTCCATTGATCACCTGACTGTTGAGATAGTTTACTTAGGGGTATTGTGGAGAATTAATCTGGACTAAATTATCAAAATTGACCTGCAGTCTTAACTAGGTCAAATGGCCTCTTGACCATGCTCAGATATTCTCATCTGCTGAATACAGTTGAGATACTATTTTAGGGAAGATTTGAGAAGAGCATCCTGGTCTGTTAACTGGACAGCTGACCATCTGTGACCATTTCTATCCAGAGCATCTGGCAGTGGCTGACTGTTTAACAGAGCTGTGAGACAAAAGAGCATTGGGTTGAAAGGATGTGGTGTCTGTGCGTCCTAAGACAGAAAATAATAATTTTTTTTCCTCTCCTCAGTATGGAATTACAGAGCAGTAATTTCAGACACACAAATTTATTAACAGTGTGATCTACATCATATGGATTTTCTCACTACACTAATCTTCCTCAGATTAAAATACTATTTTACAGATTTATGTTCAAATATATATTATCTATGTGTTTTTATTGTTTTTTCTTTCCATGTAGACAGGAGAAAATGAAAGAAAAGTGAGTTTGGGAAATTACAACTTTCATATGATCACAGTTAACTGAATTGTAAGAAGGAATAATTCATATACTTGAGTTAACTATTCAGTCATGGTGCACATGATGTGTTGAGTGCTAATTCTTTATCATAACTCTCAGTATCTAAATATGGTGACCAAAACATATCATCTTGTTGCCATAATTTATATATTTTAAATGTACTTAATCTGTGCTGCTGTAGATTAGGTCCACTGAAGAGCATTTTTTTCAAATATCTTTAGTAGTAGTAATTTGGGTTTTTTTTAATGAGATGTATTGAGTTATTTGAATGTATATCAAATATGGGAAGTTTTCATATGTAAGTTTCTTTACCGTTTTCTTATTTTTGTTTGCAGTAAAAGGCACTCATTGCTACAACTACAAAAGGCAGCACAGGAAATTTGATTAGGTCATGATTTTCCACTGCTAAGATGATTAAATATGCTGAAGCTTGGAAAGTTCACACAGTGAACAAAGTTCTCATAGTGATAGTGCCTGTCTGGCTGCTGTGTTTGCCCATTGCCAAGCTGCCTGTTTGAATAACTTGTGTATGCTAAATTATTTCTTTGAAAACAGTACACAACCAATCTTCTTCTGCCCCCCACAGCTGCACACATGGAGAATGTAACAGGTAGAATTGTAAGCAACATATAAACCCATGAAGACTGTAGCAATATCCACACATTAAAAAGGGATTGATTTGCACTTTTTTAATTTCTTGTAAGTAATCTAAATAATTTGGACTAGGACATTTATGCATGCATGTAAAAATTATTAGTTATTAGGAAGCAGTCCTACCTGGCAGAATTTGAGATAAAACAAGATAAGCCACACACTGGGTTTTGTGACTGTGGTGAACTGATTCTTCATGAACTGGACAGAGGCTTCTAGTACTAATGTTCTGTCATCCATTTACCTCTCCTGAGGACACTAAACTACTGATTTATTGACAGCCTCTTTAAAATAAATGTCTTCATTATGAGCTACAGGAATTAGTAGAATACTGCAAGGGTGAAACTTGAAGGGGAAAAGTGTGTTTTAAGATTTTTGGTTTCATTTATGTTGGATAACATGGTCAAAAGGAAAGGTTATTCCTAATTTGGAAGAATATACTAATAGTCCTAGGTGCTTCCCCTTGGCTAAGATGGAGCAGTTTCTCATGCACTATCTGTTGCCAGTGAATTTAAATGGCTTCCAAACACTCCCTCCTTATGTCTTAGTTTGTCATGACCTAAGGCTGCTCTACCATTCCCTGTTCTTTTGCATAGTTAATAAACTGCAAATAGACTTCTAGTGACATTTGGAGCATGTCAATACATCAGTCCAAGGAACTTTGTGCAGACATTGGTACAAATGCCAGTTGTGCAAAATCTGTGTGTTTAAATAAGACAGTTCACTTTGTGGCAATTGAAGTGTATCACAAAGTGAGAATTCATGATATTCTCTAATCAAAGGGAATATTAGCATTGTTATTATAAGCACTGTTGATTGCCTTGATTGTTGATAGCATTGATATAACTACTATAAATGATTGCAAATGTCTACAGGACTCTTGATGGAAGGATAATTATGACAGGTAAAGCAGACTCAGCAATGCTAGTGTGAAATAGATTACAGTGATTGAACAGGAAATGTAGCAATATGAATGCTATGCTGCATGTTTTAGTCTCTTGTTGGTTCCTACCTTGTTTTCTGAGAACTGACCTCTCTTACTCCAGTGTAGGTCTACCCAGTTACCTCTGTGTATTTTTAAAGGGGATTATTTAGTATGATAGTCACCACGTAAATAGAATTAAATGATCTGATCAGAGTCAGTTCTGCCATTCTCAAAATAAATATCCACAGTTTCACACAGACATTTGTTTGTGTTAAAGGTCTTGGCATTTATTTTTCAATAGCAGGCCATTTCCTAGTCCAGTGTAAAATTCCATTATTACTTGAATTTGCCACAGGAGCAGACCCTTGGGTGCATACCATGCATTTTTCCCTCTATTTTTAATTCTTCCTTTGCTTCCTCCTAGTCTAGAAATTTTTTCCTTACAGAAAGTCTTTCACTGTGAGACTTGATGAGTCTACAGGTTCTGTTTCTGTAATGGTTCAGAATACATGTGTTCAGAAGTTGAAGTGAGTTTTGCTGGTGGAAGAGCTTGTTGGGGAACCTTCTCACTGTGCAGCAGGAGGGGAATTGGCAAAGCTTGAAAGTTAAAATGAGCATCCAGAGAAGCTCATCACCCCCTTTAAACGTGTTCAGATAATTTTTTTCCAAGAGTATTTTAAGCATGTGCATATGCATCCATGCCTCCATGGTGCTCACTACTCTGCTAAGTGGACTGTTGGCCTGTCAGGGCTCACTGTATTTGCAGCTTATGACTGGTAGGAAGGTGGAGCCTGTACAAGAAGGGCAGTGACTTACAAGAGCCCATTTGAAGCTTATCTGGGAGGATAACATCAAATTCGAATTCTTGGTTATGAAACTCAAGAAAGTGTGATCAATTCTTATGCTGTAACACAAGAATGCTGTTCTTCAAGCTGCCTGGAAGTTCCCCTTTCTGAACTTCACTTTTCAGTTCTTATCATGCTGGCAATTAATTAAATGAATGCCACTGGTGATGGGGGATTGCAGCATGTTCCTGCTGTTAAACTCCAAGCTTCTGTGCTTGGAAGGAGGGAGGAAAGCAAGAATTCACTCTGCTAAACTCGTTCTGTCTGGGAGCTGTCCCACCTTCAGGGATGGAGTGACAGTGAGGATTTCAGCAAGTGGCACTTTGGTGGCAAGGCAAAGGTAGGGTTTCTAAATGCACAGGAAGCCTTGAGGGCAGCAGGCAGTGGCAGAGATGTGCACACAGGCTGGAGGTGCACTTTTGTCTCTGTCCTGATGATATCGCAGCAAATAACCATTTTCACACGGACACCTCAGGGGATGGAAAAACTGGTCTGTTGGCTTTGTGTGCTGTGCTGGGAGCTGCAGCCCCCAGGAGCACTGCTGGCTCCCCAGGGCTTGGAGCTACAGGGGGATGGGAGAAGCTGCCAAGTGATTGGATGGCCATGAAATGGTGAGTATCTGCTTAAAATAAATAATTAAATGAATAAATTCCTTGGTGATTCCTGAGAGGCTTGGAGGAACCTCAAGCTTTCTCTCTGGGAAAACTTCTATGCTGTTTAACATGAGGTGCATCATAACCCTCTGCTGCTTCTCCTGGTACTCAAGTTTTACATTACCCAGTGGCATTTCCCCTGTCCCAGTCTAGTACTTTTGGGAAAATAATTAGATTCTGTCAGACTCATCTGTGTCATTACTCCAAAAAGTTTGACCTTAATCAGGAGAAACTTCTCTGCCTGAAAGCTCTTCTGTGTCCTACCTCTTTCCAGTCGCAGAGAGGAGAAATAAAGCAAAGTGTGTTTCCCTGCCCGCCTTGACTCGGACAGAATTTCCAAGTGAAGAATTTGTCAAGGTCTAAATGACACAAAGGCACATTTTGTGACCCTGTGTGGTGTTCCCCTTTGGAAAGGGGGCTTCTGCTGAAGAATTAGCCAACTACCTACAACACTTAGGATTCCCCCAGAGACTTGGCCTTCAGTTGTTTAATTTCCCCTGGATCTATTTATATCACATTACAACCATGACTGTAGCTAAGCTTTACTCCAGGGCAGCAAAGATGACAAGGTCATTCTGTAGTCTATAGAAATTAAATAAGGGTGTGTAAGAAGAGTCAATGCAAAGAATTCGTCCACTTAAACTGCCTGATGTATGTCACCCAAGTGCCTCTCGTAATGATTCTGTAAAAGTGCTTATCAGTTTTCATAAAGCAGTTGATATGATGGTCAGATAGGACATAGTGGTTTCATTTGTATCATATTGCAAGTGAATGTACTGGAAAAATGTAAGTTTTAAAAAGTTAATGTCATCTTGGATAGCTCTGATGACATCTTTCTTGTTAAGAACTGCAAATGCTTTATTACTGAGAAGGAACATTGTAAGAGCATTTAATGTGTTAATGTGGTTATTTCTGATAGCTAGGACTATAATTTCAGTTTTATCTCGTATTTTATTGGTGTCAAAATGTAGTCTCACATGCTCGAAACTGAGAATTCTGGGATACTCAAAACTGGGGGGGGGAAGTTGGTACTGCTTTTTGGTTATAAGTCACTACTGAAATTTATCTTGTGATTCCCATACAAATTCAAGGAGCAAGGCAAATTACAGTTTCATGAAATGATGTGAAAGAAACACAGGTCTTGAGAAACAATTTTTTTTTTTTAGTTTCCTTGTTAACTGTTCTCAAATGGCATTCAATACAACATAATGTAGTATTACAGATACACTTTTTTTTGCTTGAGGTATTTTATGTCAGATCAGACATGCAGGGTGCTGAAGACAGCTCTGTTAAAAAAATAATTTAGAAATTACTTTAGTTCTTAATAAAGATCAACTAAAAGCTCAGCTTTCTTGCTTAGGAAACCAGATGATAGCACTGCCTGCTGTATATACTGTAGTCATTATATTTACATTGCTACATAGTGGAAAGTGTCTAATAGCTCAGTAGGTGACCAGGACAAATATTATCATTTATTTCCACTGTTTACAGCTGGGTCAGTCTAGTGTTTACTCACGCTGATTACATCCTTAAACTAAACCTCTTATCTGTCAATTCTCCTGATTGTGTGTAACAGGCTTGCTACTACTACTTATCAGCTAAAACATAAGGGATTTGCTGAGAGAGGGGAGGAGGAATCGCTCATACTGCACAGTAATAAAACCAAAAGCCCTAGAAGTAAACTGGGCATGTTTAAAATCAGCCTCTTCCTCAGCTAACTGTGACCTCTTTCTCTTTTGCAGACAAGACAGATTATGTATATTTGTAGTTAACAAACCCAAGCCCTTGCCTAGTCCTGCTGTGATAGTGCTGTTCTGCTGCACATCAATAAACAGGAGACACACATTCCTTGCTTCATAATCATGAAAGGCAGACCTGTCACCACTCTAAATGAGTCTGTCTTCCAAATGCAGATGTGGCATATCTGCATATAATTTTTTTTCTTTCAGGTTTTGAAAGGTAGATCATAGATTAAAAGAGAGAGTGGAAGAGGCTTTATTACTCTAAGTTTTTTAACTGGCAAAATATCAAAGCAAATGCTGCTTTGATAGAATTTAACCTCTTTTATAAAAGGAACCATATTGCATTTTACAGGCTGTAAGTGTAAATAGAGATCAAACTGCATTTTGTGTTTTGTTGTGAATTACAAACTGTCGCACTGTGTTTTGTTTCCAGTGCATGTCAGTGCTAGTCATTTCTCTAGATCTGTTTGTAGCAGAAAGCTCCTTCTGGGTTGAGATTTACTGTTCTTGCTTGTGCAAGAACTAGGCTGGGTGGCAGAGGCAGAGAAAGCATCAAGCCTCTGTTTTGTGCAGCGTTACTGGTCATGTACTTGTTGGTCCATGTGCAACTGGGGTGCACTGGGGCAGGCGAGCAGGGAATGTCGGGAGGTTGCACAGCACAAATCTGCTGACATGAGGTGGCCAGACACAGATTCACAGACTCACCCACTTGGTTCATGCCTCCCTTATGGAAGAAAAATACTGCACTGCTCTGTTTAGGTGAAAAATTGATTCACTCGGGTTGTAAATTGAATTCTTACTGAGCAAAACTGAAGCTGGGGTTGAACTTTGTGGCCCTTTGTTGGAGCTTATTGGCGTGGCATCCATTACAACAACTGGGTCTTGGGCTCAGCTTTAGTTAAGCACTCCTGCACACGACTGAGTGGGAATCCTAGATAAATATCAGCTTGTTCTGAGCAGATTTGCTGGGGAGCAGCCAGTTAACTGTCAGCAGCTAATGCTGCATAGTTTTTATGCAGTTCAAGCGCCACATCTGTAAAAAACTGCAGTGCCTTCCTTCCTGTGTAGTTCTGCCATTATTTGTTTTGAGCACTAATGTAAAGTTATGGGCTTTACTAAGGCAACAGGAGAGATTATATTCCATTGGCCCACTCCGGTAGCGTGGAGGGTTGTTGCCTATTTTTGAGAGACTTTCGGTCTCTTTATCAGCTCTCCCCATAACTGGGTTGGATACATTTGTCTCAGGACATCAAACTAGCTGTGTCACAACTTGCAGAACTGGAATCAACTGGAGATTTTTTGCACTCTGGCAAGATAATGTACCAGCCTATAGCAAAGCAAAATGTGTTGTGTCTTCAGACTGCTTGAAGGTAAACTTCTCGGTGGTGGGAAAGCGATTAGAATCTTGCAGGAAATCTCTCTGCTGCTCTGTGTTCTCAGGGTAGAAATTCCACCATTTAGAGCTAAACCTGTGTGGGAATTCAGTCGGGAAATTGTGTCATGTTGATTGAGTAACAGTTAGGATGTATGCAAATAGTGTTCCATTGTTCCTTTGCTGGAGCTGAAGGTTAAAATTTGCTTCATGAAAAGGACATATTGATCACTCCTTACAAGAAGAAAGTAGTAAATGACTTTAATACAAACCTCTGAGTTGCTTTTGAAATGTTTCTAAGTATTATAATGAATATGTGATAGTATACATTTTGATAGCTATAAAGTAAAAGTGACCAATAAATAAGGACAAATTTCTTGGAACTGGAAATTGTTAAAAGTGTACCCCTGTTTAAAGGTAAAAGCAATCAAGCAGATAACAATGGCAGGAATGACCAGACAACTGCTAAAATTTCTTAAGTAAACCAACAAAATAAAGCAAACCAGACAAAAAACTCCCAGAAAACTGAACAACTAAGTGCATTCCTGCTATACAGGATTTAATCAGAACTTTAAATACAGTGGTTGATTTTTTTTTTTCTTCCTGAAATGAGAGGATTTGTCTCTGGGAGACAGCATTATTTAATTTGCTATTTATTGGACTTCATTAGTAAAATACTTAAGTCCTGGATTGCAAAGAAACTGCTCCTTGGAGAAAGCTTAGAGAAAACTCCTGTTATAGGAAATTAAATCAACATTGTCCATTAATCATACTGCATGTCAACCCCCAGACCTCTCTTGATTGTTCTTGGTGAATGTGAGGAACCATTAGATGTGTGAGGTCCTTAAAGGTCTGAGTAAGTCAAAGGGGAAGAGTTTAAAAAAATGCCACCATTAGCACATGAAAGAGACTTCAGAGTGGACAGAAGAAAACATTTGCTGTACAGGGCTAGTTATATTTCTTATTTTTTTTTCACTCTTTTCCTTTTTATTTATTATTTTCTTCCGTTGTTAAACAACAATCCAGATGTTGTGATCAAAATGTTAATTTATCCTGAGGTTTTTTTCATTAAATTTTTTGGGTCATGTTACCAGTTGTAGTTGTATGGGAAAGGTAAAAGTTAGGGGGATCTTTGCAGTTTCTGTGTTAGTGATAAGTAAATGCACTTCTAAAGCAAAGCCAACACATTTTGTGGTAGATTTGCTGCCTTCAACAACACCTTGGTTATATATTTGCCATGAAGACATTGTTGCTAACAGAAGCATTTTTCAGTTTGGGGAAAAGATGCAATTTCGATAAAGCCCATGTTTGTTTTTTTCAGGCTGCCTGGAGTCACACTTCTGTGGCAAATGAAGGGGGGGATGCAGGAAGTGGGGAAAGAAACAATCTTGTGTTGGAAAAAGCTGCTCTTGCTGTAAAACTTCTCTTCCAAATGACTTTTTTTTTTTCCATCTGGGAAAAAGGCTCACTAGAAAAAATATTTGCATAAAAAAAAATTTATACTCACTTTCACAGTGTTTTTACCATTATCATAGCTGAATATTGTACCCCTTCTCAAGATGGTTATCATTACAAAACAAAACTATTTGTTACTGCACGTGCTTGTAGAAGCTGGGACAGGGAAAATACCTTTTTGATCCTGTTTGGTACCTCAGTTAAAGACTTGAGTTTTCTGCCTCTCATGGCATCCAGTTGTGCGTGCTGTGGCTCTTTGTCCAACTGACACATTTGTATACTCAGACAGAGGAGGAAACACAAAATATTGTGTGCAAATATGTCTTGAAAATGTGGTCTGTATATCAACCCCCCGGGATTTTTTTTAAGGCAATTGAGCAGGAGATATTTTGAAGTAGTGGTAGGTAGGATGGTGTATGTGGGGGAAGAGAGGCAGATGGGTGGGTGTTGCACTGCTGTGCCTTGTGTCCATTTACCCCTCATTTACCCACTTTCTCCTTTGTATATTTTAGAAGCAGAGAGGGATGTACTCACAGCCTGTTGCTTAGCTCTGTATCTGTGTGTCTATATTTGCATGTGTATATAGACACTGCTGGGAGAAGAATAGGATATATTCTTGATCCTGCTTGTCTTGGGGTAGTCCTGCACCTCTCCATCACAGTCATACCTCTTACTATATTAGTCTTTTGTATTAATTTTTATTTTCATGATAATTGCTAATGTTAGACTAATTTAGCCTTTTTTCTTTCTTCATGTCTTGGCTGCCTTCTCACTGCTTCTCACACCTGCCTTTACTTTCTCTTAGTTTCTCATCAGCCCTTGTTGCCTTGGTGACAATCACTTGCCTCAGAAGACGTGTATCTGTAGCACTCCCTGCCAGTTATTTGTGCTGGAAAACTTTTCCCAGAGGTGGTTTGAATGTATTAAGTCACTGTATGTTATCCAGGCAGAGTAGATGCACACATGGGCTGTGATTGAGTGTCACTGTCACATAGGCAGTGATAGTCATCCCTCTCCTTCAGAAATGACAGAAATGATCATGCTTCCAGTCAAACCAATAAAATACCTGAAGAAAAGCATCAAAGCACAGTCAAGTTGTAGGACAGAAAAGTGAATTGCTTAGTATGATTCAGAGTGCAGGCACAAGCCCATGGTACTGCAGTTGACCCAGCAGTGCCTACACCTCCCTCTTTTCTTTGAGCCTCCCTGTTGGAAGATCTGCCTCTGAAGGGTCATCTTCCCTCATGTTGGAGCCAGGAGGAGTCTCCCAGTGGGACCCCCAAAGCAAAAATCCACTTTAGGCAGTTACTTGTATTTCTGCTTTTCTGCTAATAACACGTGTGTTCATCTGTCTGTGCTAAGAACACGTGCTGTTCTTCCAGCACTTTGTAAGCATTCCTGGGAGTTTCACAGGTGAAGAGTGTTCACTGTCCTGTCTTACAAACTGGGTACCTGAAATACAGGGAAGAGAAGGGCCATTTTTATGGAGCTGTTCAGGTATTGATGGTTTAACCCGAGTGTGATATGATATCTCTGAAATCAGTGACAGAACTGAGCTGTAAATGTCCAGATTTCCAGCTTTGTGTTCAGTCTATTAGATAACAGCTCCCCCTTGAGGGAAACGTCTTTTATTAATAAATTCATAACACGGTTTTTTAATCATTGGAGTTTTTGTGTGGGTAGGTTTGAGGTTCACAGTTTCACCAGGCTGTGTAAAACGAAACAGGGTCCTGGTGGCTGTGTTGTGTCCCAGCCAGCTGGCCAGGGGCTCGCTCTGTTGCCTTGGGACGTTGCTCAGCGCTCAGAATTCATCAAAGTTCAGCTCTGAGCACAATGAAGTAGCAAAGGCTGACACTTTTGGAAGAAAACACCCCACACTCCTTGTGTACCTGTCCCTGCTAATTCGTGCTGCTCCTCTGTGCTTGCAGGCTCCTGACAGTCGTGAGGGTGCACAGGGACGTGGTGGGAAGTGGAACAAGGCTGTGGCAGGAGTGAGTGGCTGGGGCTGAGGGCAAGCAGGCTGGCTTCTGTCAGCAGCAGCGTTGGCTAATGCTGCTTTAAAATGCTCATCAAACTGCAGGCTCAACTCAGCGTTTGTAAAGCTGAATTAATGATGCGGAACCCTTTTAATTGTACAAAGGAAGATAGCTAGCTAAGAGTTAAGTAGCTGTGTGTTTATTTTACTTGAGCAATCAGTCAGACTGCTTTCCATTTTCTAAGTGTTGTATAAACTTCGTATGCACAGGAATTACATCAAGATAATTTTGTTCTCCTTTTTTCAATCAAAATAGTGACATAGCTTGGATTTAAATCTTGAATGCATTAGGAAAGTTAACAAAAATAACCTTGATTATGAGTAGTCTCCTAGTCTTTTACTCTGCACCTTTCAGTTTGTTAACACAATGTTTGACATGTATTCAATTCTTGTTCTTCACAAAACTATTCAAAAAATACGGTGGGTAAGGCAAAAGATTGACATTACAACTTGTCTGTAGTCAAACATTTGGACAACAGTAGCATTGCTTACTATGAGAAGTGATTTTGTTTATTAAAAAAAAGGTTAAAGGAAAACATTTTAAAGGAAAAATTTACACCAAATTCCCAGTATATAATTGTTGAAAATACTTTACACATATAAAAAAAATTGTAAAGAAAGGGATAAATGAGTAAAATTCTCTTTCAGTTTCTGCAAAGTTGTGTTTTCTTTTCCATGTTGTTATTGTTATTCTGGGCATCCTTTAAAGTACCGTAGTTTTTACCTGTAGTAATATCTACATTAAAAACATGTAATGTTGTAATCCATTTCCAAGTGAGGGAAAGATACATTTTTGTCTTTATAAAACACCACAAAGTATAAAATAAATAGTAGGTGCTGTGTTGTCAGCCAGAAGAGCAAAAGATTTTCAAAAGTTTCAGGAAGCCTGAAATCCTTCGGGCTACTCTTGTTTAGATGCTTCTTTGTGTGGACATTAAACTACATCTTTGTGGAAGGGTACTCAGGCCACAGTTCAGAGAATTACTCTGTATAAAGAATTTGAGTTCCTGACAATATTAGGTCCAAATTCAGATTGCACCTCTTTTACACCACCTGCAAGATTTGTCTATGGTACTTTCAAGAATACTGTTTCAGAAATTTGGTCTTAATTAAATAGTCTTCAAATAAACCATTAACATCTATTTAACTAAAAACAACAACAACATTAACTTGCACAGCTGCTGCCACTAATATGGACTGAGTAATCCTCCTGATAAATTATCTCAGAAGAGCAGTCTGGTCATGGAAGGAGATGAACACAAGATGGTTCTGGGAGGAATCAGTGTGGAGATGAAAAGTCATGATTTTTTTACAGAGAAGCAGATTCTCCTGGCCTTCTAGTTGGGCATTTTCATTAAATTTAAGCATTGAAAGCATTCAAGCAGGAGTATAAGTATGTAGTTTTTCAGGCTTCATTACCTGGTCACTTATTGTGTCCTTTCAGTAAACTTTTCTGTGCTAATTCATACCACAAAAGTCATTATGAATCGGTCATGACAGTGTATCATCGAATATAACGCTGGTGAATATTAGAGTCAAGGATGTTATAGGGTCCTGGGTACTTTTATTGTCATTACAGATGGAAATTTTCTTCAGGGCATGTTTTAGAAGTTTGGGATATGCTGTATGAAAACGTAAAGACTAAAAATAACACTGCTGCGCCAAATCATTAGGAAGGTGGTTCAGCTAATCTAAATGTAATTAAAATGCTAAATGTCAAAGATATGCAGCTAGTCAGAGAGAGACTGTAGGGAAGGAGGCTGCTAAGAAGATAGCGAGGGAAAAGTAACGGATATGTTCATGTATGGAGAGAGATAATGCAATGGCTTTTGTGGCTGAGGGAACAGAGACCTGTGTCTTTATGCCATCATGCTTCAGGTGAAATCACCTGCTGAGCTAAGGCATTTGAGGGGAACTCTTTACAAGTACTATTAGCTGTCTTGCCTGCTTCCTGGTTTATTAATGTGTGTAATTGGCAAATATTTAGCATTATATGATAGATTTTCAATTAATACTTTACATTGAAAGTAACGTACAAAGGAAGCTTGATGGCAGTCTTTTTTTTTTTCTAAGTTTTTTTGTTTTAATGCACCTGAATTTAACTTCAGCAAATGAAGTATGAGTTGTCATATTAGAAGCAGTACATATATCAGACTAGCTGGCAGCCTATGACAAATGGGTCAGGTTAGCAATGTCACTATAAAGTTTGTCAGCTGTCTGGGTTAACTTGCCCCTCTACCCAGTGCTTGACAAATGAGTGCCAAATTTTGAGCTTAATTAAGTGGTTGCTTTATTTACATTTGCAAGGAGCCTGTAGAATAATATTTCTGCGCTCACACAGCTGTGTGTGGACACAGGGTGTAGATAGGTGTCTGTCTGTCCGTCTGGTCATGCACCTCCACTACCTGTGTCCAACAAATACCAGGGAACGCTGCGGGAGCAGGAGCAGACATGGCCCTTGACACCTGCAATAACAGAACATCCCACTGAAGTTTGGGCCCTAATTACAGCTGCAGCTGGATATGGTCCATGCAGCCAAAATTTGCCTTAAGAAAAATACAGTGGTGGTTTCCACTTGCGTGTATTTTGTTTGTTTTCCTGTCATGACTGACTTGTTTTATATCTAGCAAGTTGAGTGTGTTTTAGTGCAGTTCTTTGTTGCCCTCTCCAGGAGGAAAGAGCCAGACTGGTTGTTAATTGCCCTGCCTGAAACTTTTGCATCTTGCAGTCATTCTTGGAACAGCACAACTCCTAAAGCTTGAGATCTGAGTCACCAGACCACAGATGTTTTTGCAATGAAACTGTGCACCTCCTACAAAGTCACCGTGGTGCAAGTAATGATAGATAGTGTTTTCATTTTGCTGCACAAAAGGGTCAAAATGGCATGAGGAGTCTATGACAGACCAGCAGAAAATGTTGGTTCTGAAAGAAAATTTATATCATAGCTCCAGGGGAAAGTTTGGGCACTGTGAACAGATTGCCTTTGTCATCGTGTACAAATGTGTTGTTTGTAAGGTGATGCTGGATGTCAGGCAGTCAGTGCATACTGACTGTATGATAGAGCTTGGTACCTAAACAGATGTTAAACCAAATTTGGTAGAGTGCTTACAGCACTGTTTTGATGCATCTTCTGGAAGCATTCTTCTTAACATGAAGGCCAGACAAATTGTCTAAACTTTCCTCCAGTCTGCAACCCAGAAATGTTCGTCTCCACTGGGAAGATCATCCTTTCAGTCACTTGCATGTTGTGGAAAAGAACCTTTTATAGCACACTCCTGTTTTGAGGCGTGTTTGTAGCAGCACTGTGTGTGTGATTGTCCTTTCTCCCGCCCCACTGCTGTAATGTTTGATTCGCTGTTTTCTGTCACTCGTGCGAGGCTCAATTGCTGTGTGTAAGGGAACCTGTTGTATGGGATGGCACATCCTATTTGGACCACTGCATGAATTCTCAGTGGACATATCTGTGTTAGTAACTGGGGTAATTACAGCTCTGCTGGTTCCTTTGGACACTCTTTCCCTCCCCCCTCGCCCTCCCTTTCTTCTTCCAGAGATGGCCTCTCTACATAATTCCATTAAAGTGATTGTGCTTGGAGGGGTGGACTGAGGGGCAGTGCTCTCATCTTTCAAAGCAGGACCAATGAGCTGTGTGCTTTCCACTGGGCAGCAACAAAAGAAAAGGTCTCTCAGAAGAAAAGACGAGCACAAAAGATCAAAATTAGGTGTTTGTCCAGGCCTCTGGTATTGCTTTCAAGTTAGCTTTTGAGGGCTCACTTTGAAAACGGTGAGCCAGGCTAGTTAACATAAGGGTGTCTGCTGGTTTAGAGAGTACTGGTACAATAATATTGGAAGGGAGCTTTTTGCTTGTGCAGTTTAACAGTTCTCTGAAACACATGAGAAACATGGGGACTGATGGCAGACCTTACAGGCAGAGGGGGAATGTTCTGTGCCGGTGAGGAAATGGAGCACACTTAAAATTCTTGACATCTGCTTCACTTGTTTTAAAAATATTAGAGACATTTAGGTATTTTTCGTTTCCTTAGGCTCCAAAAGGCCAAAATGCTGTGTGCTGGGAATTCATCCTGCCCCTCCAGCCCTCCCCCAGCACTTTTTTCTGTATGAAGCTGCTATTGCTGATGGTGGGCAGTAGGAGAGGTGATGTTTTTACTGCAAGGGGGTGTGAGGTGTTGTTTGTCCTGGGGCCCTCCAAGGGGATAGAGCAAAGCTACAAAAGGGATACAGACTCTTTTCAGATTTAGACAAATAAGCCAGAGCCATCCAAAGCCGTGGAAAGCCAGACTGTTTAGCTGGATCAATTCACATGTGTCATATGTTCTAGTTTCTACCAAAATAAACTTCTACAATGTTGTACAAAGAACAAATTGCTTAGTTTCTACTTCAGTTATTTGGTTTGCAAAGGAAAACATGAGTATCACAGACAGTCTTTGTTCCATCTAACTGTTTAAAGTTACCTTTAAATTGAAAAAGAAACCATGAGATGTAAAATGCTGGCAATTTACAACTGCTCAAACTACTTTAATCTGATATTAAAGGGTTGTTATTTAAAATGTGTGGTCAATTGAAATCCTAAGTCCTTTAAAAATAAGAGAAATTAAATACTATTATTTGAAGCTAGTAATAATGCTTAGAAATTGCATATCCAGAGGCTCAACAAGATTTTAAAAGCAGTAATAGAACAAGATTGTTAAACTGTGTTTATTTAATTAATCATGTGTACACAAGCAAAGTAAAAGGGCATTCTTCAGAAAAGAGAAATAAAATCCAGTACTGAAAATCTGAGAGGGAATACCTGATTTTGAGAGGAACAGACTTGAATCTGTATCATCCTTCTGCTTCCCAGATTTATGTTACTGTTTGGCTTGATGTGCTTCTCTCTGTCCCTTTTGTCTGGTATATTTGAAATGTATTTGCTTATTTTCCTAATAAGTTTCTGCTGTATTTACATTACTTTGCTTCAAAAGTACATTTTTAAGGATAGTATTTCTCAGTGCTCTTCCTTTCCCACCCTTCCCCCTTAATAATTCCCCTGGACCTCTGTTGCTTGGAGCAGACTTTGGCTAGCCCCAGATTCGATGTCAAAGGCCATGACCCGATGTCAGAGCAGCCCATGCTGCTGGCCTCTTCTTTGAATAATTATCTGGAGTTTATTGTGTTGAAGGGATGGGCTTGGGGGCAGCACAGTCACCCTGGCAAACCAGACCAATGAGCTATCCAGCCGGACCACTACCCAACAATGGATCTGGGGGTTACACAAAAAATCCAGCAGCACAAAAGATTAAATTAAAAATGGACATTTGGGCACAGAAGTTTTGTCCTTAGAACAGCCATTTTTTTCAACCTTCTGAATGTACTGTGGTTTTGATACCTCCAGTTGAAAGGAAAAAAGTGTTATTTTAAATTTTGTATGTAAGCTAGAACCAAACTGAAAAAATTTTCTTATCACCTTCCCCAGCCATTAGAATTGCCATACTGACTGTATCTTCAGAAGTTATTTCTAGGTTTCTAGTCACTGAACTTGGCTCAAAACCTCAAGACACTGAAATTTTCTGTTTGGTTGGTTGGTTTTTTTCTCTAGAAATTCAATGCAATCCCAGTTCTTTTAGAAAGAAGAAAAAACCCCCAGTACTTTAATTTCTATCAATATTTTCCTTCTAAGTTGCTGAGAACAGGGATGTTTGAAACAGGTATGAAAGTATGTTCCAACAGTAAATGATAGTAAAATGTCCATTTCCTTTCAGCTTCCTTATCTTTTCCTCTCCCCAAAGAGGACTTAAAATGTCTGAAATCCAAACTGTGTAGTGCTGTCTCTTCTTATCAGGACTGAATGAAAGGCTGCTGGAGGTGGACTCACTGTTCTGGAGGGGTGGAAAAAAAAAAAGTTCTTTCATGGTCTGACCTCGGATTCTTTCTTAATTTTATCTAGCCCTGACCTGTTGGCTCTGCTCTGGCTCCTTTCAAGGCCTTCAGAGCTTCACAAACATGCAGCAGCTGAAAGAAACAATGACAGGGCTTTTAGGGGTTGCAATATTACACTCTCTTGTAACCTTGGCTAAGTAGCCTGTAAACAGATGCTTTCTCTGAAGCATTTGCCAGAAAGCCAAAATCCTGGCTGTGTTCATACCAGCAAGGACTTTGTAACACTTTTGATTCAGGACTCTTCATTTTGTATTCAATGTAAGCTTCAGCTGAATGAACAGTGACCCAGGGTGTGTCTCATGTGTACAGTGTGGTTGTAGAACTTGCTGTTACAGGTTTTATACTTATCTTTACTGCTATAAATTTGTCTGGAACAGAAGAATTGTATGAAGAAAAATTATCAATGTCTCAATGGGCTAAAGGCACGTTGGTCTTTTGCAGAAAACTGATTTGAATGTACTGTTAAAATCTAATCAGAACATTTGCATTTCTTTGTGTTCTTTTGAGAAGGGAGGATGAATTAGGATTTTTCATTGGCTCTGTGGTTAGTGTCATGCTGCTTTAGTCTTAGAGGATTTTAATTTTGTAACAGAATATTGAGAGTGGAATTTTTGTTCCACTGTGAATATGCAAGTGACTTTATTCTTAGTAACTTTTTCCAAAAGCTTGGTCTGTGCAATCTCGGTAATTTAAGAATGAGGTTGCTGCATGATAAAGTACTTCACCAGCTGCAAAGTGATTATAAGCATGTTTCTGTTTTTAGTTGTTTAACTGTGAATACAGGCATTTAATCTTTGATGCCTCTAGTTTTCCCAGCTGTGTCCACTGGAAGTGCATGAGGACACCACCTGGCAGTCATGAGGTATAACTCTATCAGATGGAACTAACCTGCAGTGGTTGGAGAGATGTTCCTTCCTCTCCCCATGTCACTTTTATCACCAGGGAAATGGCTTCAAAAAAGAGAGCCTTATTTTCTAATTTCCCTGCCATTCCCCCAAATAATGGTAGCTGCTACAGCAGTCATCCCAGCAACACCTGGGTTTTCAGTGGATATATTTCCGAGGCCTGTAAGAGTCAGGAACAATGCCAGATTGTTTTATATATTTCTGTGTATTTGTTTCACTATTTTAGAAGAACTGAAGAGCTAAGTTTGAGACAGTAGCTGAGTGCTATTCCACAGAATACATGAACACACACTAAAACTAGTTCTGACATGAGAAAATCTCAACTCTGTGGTTGCTTTTGCTTACCACTCTGTATGTATTTACTGGACCATTTATATTTTCCTAGACTTTGAAAACTAGGCTCTGAATGTTTAATCCATGTTTAACTAATAAATATACATCACTTGAACATATTAAAATCTTAAGTTTTGGGAAAGGAAATGTGACTAACAGAATATGAGTATTTCTGACTGACAGCTGCTCTGTAGTAACAAGTTCTCCCCTCACTGAAAGAGAAATGAAAGATTTACATAGAAGCAAGGCTGATGGCAGTAGTAAAGGATACTGAATGATTTTGAGCTGGTGCAATAAAATGTGGATGTTCCAATGAAATGTAGAGCAGCAGAACTGCCAATAAGTCAAGTCTCAATTCTTGGTGGTATTTCTGCAGTTTCTCTTAGTTTCCCACATCCAGATAGATGAGCAGCTGTGGTTCTCCCTCCATGCTGGGGAATGAAATGACTTGTCAGAACACCAGGGTTGGAACATCTCAGTGCACTGTAGTATTTTTCTTGAAGGATCTGTTTGTAACTGCTATGAGGTTCCTGTCTGCTTCCTGAGAAGCTAAACCTAATCTCTAAGATTATATCTCAGAGATGTAGTAATACAAGTAAATCATTGTCACCCAACCTCTTTTGGAGCTTCAGCTATTGTAATGTTTAATGTTTTTCCAAGTTACAATCCATGTTTTAAATTATAGTTCAACTTAATTGTTTTGCTCACATTTGCAGTATTTAGCTTTGCCAGTTTTACTATGAGGTACAGAACCAACTCCAACTCACAAAACAAAGAGAAGGCTCCCCCCTGTGTCTCTCTGCTGAAAGACTTATCAGGGTTGGATCTGCAGGACTCATTGCAAATTTTTATGGAGAGTGAATGGCAGGACATGGGGATCCAGAGGAGCATCACTGTGGAGCAGTGACCTTTCTATAAAAACTGCCATAGGAAAATGAGGCTGATCCGATATAAATTGCCAAACAGTGATTTTTGGGACAGTATCTGTTTTGGTAGTTTGAAATTAATAAATGTAAGGCATTCTTAGCTTTTTCCCACTTTTATTTTATAGGAATATAAAATATTCCTATGTTTTATTCCTAAATTTCCAGGCAAAATTTGTGCCTCTGGTGAAACCATTATTCTTGTGTTTTTATTACTGACAGGTTTTGGTTACATAAAAAGGGAGTGTGAAGCAGATCCATTGAACTGTGTGAAACTACTCCAAATTATCACATCTAGCCTATTATGTCTTTTAAGACAGTCTCTGTGTGCTTGAGGCACTCATGTAACAACATTTATGAATTAGCTCTAGTGTGTTTCTATCAATATCAGTGCCAGCCCTTTGATTTATATGAATGGTGCAGGTTTTGTGTCCTTTCCACCAGCTGATTTAAGTAATAACAATAAAAATGCCTTTTAAAAACCTGTAGGCGTTGTGACAGTTTTAAAACAATCGAATACCAACACTAAAAAAACCCAAATGATATTCAACAGAAACAAATTAACTGCAAAAAAAATCATCCAGCTGATTAATAAATAGGCTACAGAATTGCACCTCTTCATCTTAGGTCTGTGAACAAGCCTTCAACCACTACACAAATGCTGGCAATTTCAAGAGCTATTCAGTGTTACCAGTTATTCAGAGAAATTTTGTAAATGCAGAGATGAAATCTTGATATGAGTTTTTTTAATTACACTGAATTGATGTGTTGAATGGGTTGAGTCAATCACTGCACCCAATTTGTTTCTGAACAGCAGTGATCTGTGGAAAGATATGTTACTTCTGGGTCTGTTATGAGCAGGACTGATGACCTCAATGCTCACTTCCCTGTTTCCTGAGCCTCCAAGCCTCCTGTGCATGGATGGTATACAGTAAATTTGAGACTGTCAACCCCCAGGTGGCCATGCTATCCCCAATCTTTTATCAGTGATTTATGTGTAAACTATTCAAGATACCTTTGCTGGTTAAAGATAAGAAAGCTCCTTAAGTTTGTTTTCTCTCTGTGGATGTGCCTGGCTTTGAATGTTTGATCCAGCTGATGAGCTGTGAGATGAAAGTGTTTATGCCAGGTGTGTACTGGGATTGCCACTGAGGAGTGAATCATATCAGAAGCCTGAAAATGAAACTCAAAAATTTTAAAAAATATTCTGAACAGAGGCTACTTGAGACAAAAAATATTTTCCATCACTTCATAAAACAAATAGTAATATCTGTTGGAACTGAGACAGATCTGTGGCAGATGTTGGATTATTGTGCTTGATATATAGGAAAGCTCTGATCAACAGGGAAAGCATCTCAGTGGGTACTTTGAATTGCTCTTTGCTCATGTTATGCACACAATCTGTGAGGCAAGTTTCACATAAATTTCTTTAAATTATTTTCTGTTCTTCTTTTTAGATGACTTTAACATTTAGGCTTCCTTGGGCCAGTCCATAACACAGCCCTCCCTCCTTCTGCTACTTCAATTGCAGAAACCAGCAGATGGGTTTTCAGCCATAGAACAGTAATGGGTGACAGCTGAAAAATTCGGACATCGCTTTTGTCTTGAACTAGCCTTGGTACCAATTGAACCATGATGTCCTGAAGTGGAAATAACATTGTTTTTCAGATGGTAGGGACTAACTGAGGGACTTTATTTTTAAACAGGTTTTTCTATATAAAGATAATTCTCTTTGAAACCTCTTGTGTTATATAAGAGCAGGAGACAGGAATGGTATTCAACATTGTGCTGCTTCTACATGTCAAGTGTTAAGGATACTTAAAAGTAAGATTTTAAAAACATATTTTTCTCAAATACATTTGAATTTTTTTTGTGGGAGTTAGATTTTTTTTGCCTTTCTTCCACATCCCATTATTCTTCCTTTTCTCCTCAATCAAGTGTTAATGAGGAATTCAGTTAAAAAAAAAAATGCAGTGAGGATAAACAGACCTCAGAGGCTCCTCATTCAGCTCAGCAGGGCACTAGACCTTAGCTATCCTTCATTTCCCAGTGAAGATGATCAGTTCTGGGTGAGCACTTTCAAAGGGCTCAGGGTTTTTGAAGGTGCTGGGCAGGATGATGGATTGTGGGCTCTGTCATCCCGTGTCCTGCGGAAATGCAGCGGGGGGGCCGTGCCGGGCAACTTGTGAAGGGAGGGAGAGGCAGCGACACTCAGCCAGCTGGAAGCCTCCTGGTTCCCTGGGATCTGTTCAATAGGGATCTGCTGAATAGTGCTCCAGCTCGAGTGTTTTCTAAGAGTGACTGGGAAAAGTCTTTTTTTAATAACAAACTCCCAAAGCATAATCCCAGTGAGATGTTAAAGGTGTCTCAATTACTTCTTCTTTTAAATTCTGGCTTTGTTTTTGAATATTTCAGTTGCACACTAATATATTAACAGATTAAGAGGCCTGGGAATATATATATTTCTGCTTTTCTGAGATGCACTTGTAATATTCCTAAGCAAGTCACTGTAACATAATTTTTGTGTATTCAAATCACTTGGGACTTTTGAAATATTTTTAACATTTATCCTTTTAGTTGGGCTCAGTGTTTATAAATGCATCTTTATTTTTTGAAAATTTTTAAGAGATTACAATTATTTACATATAACATCTTACAATCTTTCTGAATTTTGAATATTGAAATTCCATATTTTCTTTTGTGACATTTGATTATTCTCTGTGTTTGTGTCCATCTCCTTCTTTTCTCTGCTTGTAATTTGTGGTCAAGGAACAACTGATGTTAAAGTGCTATTGTAAAGTGAAAAAAACTTCAAAGCAAATGAAAATTTTAATCTAGTTTTAAAAACACTTTTTTAAAAATATTTTGTTATTTACATTTTCTGCTTGTGATGTTAAAATCTATTCAAAAAATAGGAATGGACTCCTCTTGGCTATTCTACCATTAGTGTCAAATACCTCAGAGAAATACTTCAATCCAAATTTAAGACTTCCCTTTTTTACAGCTATATATAGATTTTGGTAAAATAATCTTTAAAAAATAAACACAGATAGAAATGTAAACTCTACCTAGTGATATCTCATTTATAGCTGATGTGGGTAACTAATAAGAAAAAGATTTTCTAATTCAGAATAAAAAGATTTTAGAAAAGGCATTATTAGGAAACTACTCTGCCACCTTTACAGAAACATCAGATGGAGCTGTTCAGATGGTATTGCTGGTGCAGTGACTGCAGAGGGAGCCACTGATCTGATGGAAACAAGAGTCCTATTCTTGGTGAAGAAATGTCGAGGATTTGTGTTCCTGTTTATTTCATGAGAGACCATGTCAAATCTCAGCGAAAATGAGAACAAGAAGAGCTTATTTTGAGAAGGGTTAATACTGTGGTAATTTAGGGCAAGGAAAAAAGAAATAAAAAAGATCAGCACACTTATATAATGTCTGAACCTTCTGAAAGTCTTAATAGAAAGAAATAGGTCCATGTCAATAGAAGAGGAGAATGTCCTGATAGCTGTGTCAGTGCTGGGGTGAAGTTTAGCTCAACCCCAAAGAGCTCATATTAGCTCGTAGCAAACGCTGCCCTCTCGCAGATCGTGGTTGTATGGAAGGGATTGGTTGCAAACACGCTTGTGAGGGAGCAGTTTGCAGAGCAGCCATCCTGCTGGTCTGCACTCCGAGCCACCTGTTGTACCCCACACTACATCTCCACTTACAGAAAGCTCCAGACCCCTTTCTAACTCATTGCTCTGTAGCAATTTTCCACTTGGATCAAGGCCAGTGTATCATTAACAGAACCAAGAGAAGCAGCAAACTGCAATGTGGCTACCCAAAGACGTGGCCAGAGAAAGGGAAATGGGGAGGTCCTTTAAGCAGGGAACAGTGACCTTCCAAGAATGCCAGAACCAGCTTTCAAGAAACATATGGAGGCAGAATTTGCTAGTCAAAGCATTATTAGCAATCCCTGTTTTTTTTCAAGTTTATCTCCTCTCAAAGCCTGGAACCAAAACATTTCCCATTTCTTTGCTGAGTCCTGTCTTCTTGCCTTTGCTTTGATTGCCCTGCTTTATTACATCCTGCTTATCTGGAAACAAATGTTGGTTTCTATGGACCTCCTGCTGTTTGTTTTAACAAATCTTTAATAAAAGACTGAAAGAACTTCAATATGCTGAATCATACTATTAAATCTAGCTCTGTAGCTGTGAAGGTGTGACTTTGTTACAGATAGAAATGTGATACTTATCCTACTCCTACTGATTACTGTTTAGGCTATTGGAAGTCTGGGCAAAGATGCAGGGGAATTCACAGGGCTGGAGAAAAGACAGGCTTCCAGGCATCCAGCCCGTCCATCAGTCCACTGATTGTAGCAGATAAGTTTTGAAACAAACTTGCAGGAGAATCACTTGTTTCACTATCTGTAGAAGTCTGAAAACCTTTTTTTTTCCCCTCCTTCTTCCGGAGGCTAATTATTCCTTTTCTTTTTGTGCAGATCCTAGAAGAAAGTATCATGTAAGGCTGTTGGCATACAACAGTATGGAAGAAGGTTATCAGGCAGACCAAACAGTCAGCACTCCTGGATGTGTCTGTAAGTGTTGTAGATGCATGAAGAATTTATTAAGAGCTGAGCTGTTTCAAGGTCCCAGCAGCTCTGTGTTTTTAACCTATAAATAATCAATTAATTCAGTGTAAAATAGAGAACCAGAAAGATCATATCTGTGACAAATACTATCCTAGTCACCCTGCAATAGAGATAGTTTCCTGTGTTTGTGAAGTGCAGTTGAAGAAACAAGATAGGCCAAGCACATTTCCCTCCTCTGTTGGACTGTCTGCATCATCTGACAGTGACTATCATGTATCCTATGAGATATTTATGTCTTCTCTCTGTCTCTCGTCTCTGTTGATAGTTTTGACTTTGTTTTTGACTAAACAAGTGGGACTGCCCAAATAATAGGTGACATGTGTTGGGTTAGCAGGGATCTTTAATAGCTTGAACCAGACTCCTGTGTCTGAATACCAGGTAGTGCTGGGTAAGGGCAGATTTGAACCTAAACTGTGGGCTCAGACCTCTTAACATTACCCAGTAAATAATTCCTGCTCCTTCTTTGTTTCAAACAGCTGTCCGTGATCGCATGGTGCCACCTCCCCCGCCTCCTCACCACCTCTATGCCAAAGCAAACACTTCATCTTCCATCTACCTCCACTGGGGGAAACCTGCCTTCACATCTGCACAGCTCATCAACTACACAGTGCGCTGCAACCCCGTGGGGCTGCAGAACGCGTCCCTGGTGCTCTACCTCCAAACGTAAGTGCAGCGCTCCTGGTGAGCCTTGGTTTGCCAATTCCACATCCTTCCCACTCAGGTTCTACTCTTCCTGCCCTCTTTTAGCTGTCTTTTACCTGTAACAACTTTTATCTCCCACAGAGGACTGACTGTGTGTTTTGCCCTGTGGCTGCTTGTTCGGTTTCTTGGGTTTTGCAAGATATGTTCATGGAACAGCTTAATTCTCTACTGGAGATCCTTACCTTGGATCATTGGGCTAGCTCTTGATTTTTTAATGGCTTTTTAGCTGTCTAGGTTGAATTCCATTTCAAGTTCTTCAAGAAAACAAGAGAGAATACTTATTTTATGGGTAGCTTGTCTGGGTAAAGGTGGGACTTAGTCCAGTGTCTGGAAATGAGAATTTTTGAGGGACTGAGCATTTTATTGTGGGAATGCCATGTTCCTGAGGGTGTGGGACCCTGCCAGGGGAAAGCTGAGTAGGATTGCTTGCTTTTCAGAGAAGCAGTGCCTGAGCCACAGAATGGCAGAACAGGGAAGAAAGTCTTCCTGGTCTTGGTTTTAAGGTCTGGGAGCAGAAGACTTTGTTCCATGTGACTGCCTGTGTTGGGGACCCGTTGAGGGAATCCGTATGTGTGTAGCTGCCTTAAAACTAAAAATAAGAAATACGCTGTCTTAAAGGATAGTTCCCATCCTAATATTCAAGATATTCTCTTCCAAGAACACTTCTCCTGCTGTAGAACTCCTGACTTAATGATTAGACACAGTATAATCACCATGTAAAGTTCTTAGTGTGCAATATGGAGCATAGCAAGGAGTGCTGCTTTTTGTGATAGGATGAGACCATTGCAAATAGTGGTGACTGACTTTGTACTGTGGAAGATGAAACTACTAAATGAGATTTAATAAAGCAGTATCTGTAGAGTAACACCATTTTAAATTGAGATTTAATCTTGACTGAGGTATTATCACCCAGAATTAACCCTGGCATATATGAAAGATTTCTCTCCGCCCCTAGAATTAAAATAAAGTGAAATATCTACAATTAACTTTGTGAACAAATAGTAAACTGCAATATTATAATTAATATAATCAATTTTGCAAGAAATAAATTACTAAATGCGGCTACAAGGTGAGTAGGGAACATTCATATTCCACAGAGATCCCCTAAATGTGGGAGGTGATAGAGGCCATAAGTGGAAGGGGACATTGCACATGCAGCCTGTGGCTGTCTGTGAACTGAGAAGCAGATCCAGGAGCCAATATCATGTGCCTTGTCAGCTGTGATGCTGGTTGCAGTTTGTGTTACTCCAGCTGGAAACATAGCGTCCTATGGACAAATGTGGAAAGAGCTGAGTTTGGGATACCTGCTGGTGATCCAGCCAGTAGTATTCTTGGACTTGCTTGTGCATCAGCTGTTCAAAGAACCTTTATAAAAACTTGAGCTCAAGTCAACTGACAGCAGGCATAACACCCTCCTGAGAGCTCCAGGGTTAGCACAAGTACACTTCAGGTGGGCAGGACAGATGGGCCACGTGTCTGGACTTGAACTGGTTTGTCCTTTGTTGAGCTGACAGTGAGAATCTACTCATGTGACCAAGAGATACCATCCAAGTTTGGGATCTTCAAGTCAACTGCTACTGTTAAATTTATTTTTTTCCTTCATCTATACAGGTCAGAGACTCATATGTTAGTTCAAGGTCTTGAGCCAAAAACTATGTATGAATTTGCAGTTCGGTTGCATGTGGACCAGCTCTCCAGTCCCTGGAGTCCTGTAGTCTACCACACCACCCTCCCAGAAGGTAAGGAACCAGGAGAGGACCATGTGGTTCTGAAAAGAAAGATCTGTAAACCAAATGGCTTGAAAAATTGCTTATTAATCTTCAGCTGTCTGTAGGAGAGAGAAATCCTTTCCTTTGAGATACAGATAGTGCTCTTCTTGGTAAGAGCTAGAAAAATGCTGTCAGGAAAATCTTTGGTTTGGAACTGTGAAATTCTTTTTCAAAATCCACCTTAAATCAGCAATGATTTTCATATAAAGTGGGATATGCTTTCACCATTAGCAACTACTGAATAGAACTAACTTGAATAAAAACTTTAAAATATATATTGAAGAGGTAGGGCTGATTCATAGGCATTATGGAAACATATTTTAAGCCCCAGAAGTTTTGGAAACTGTAGGAATATTACACATCTACCACTCTAGCAGCTGGTTTGCTTTGCTGTCAGCTTGGAAGGGGAAAATCCAAACCTTTGGTTTCATATTCTCAGCAATGCAATGTTTGAGATGCACCTGTTCACAGGGTAAGGAAGTGGGGGTTTATCAGTGGGGGTTTATCAGTAACTGTTTCCTTCTGGAGCTGAAGGAAAAAATATGAAATTTGCTTTTCCAGAACCTCATCTATTGACCAGGTCAGAGTGAACAGGATGTCTCCTGAGGAGCAGCATGTGTTTGTCTGTATGTGGTTTCTGGGATGTAGCAGTGGCCATTAGGTCTGCACATCAGTTTCTTTCTGAGCAATTTAATTGCATGTAAATTGGGTTAGCCTAATAGCATTGTGTTACTGTTCTCACAGCACCATCTGGCCCTCCAGTAGGAGTGAAGGTGACTTTGATAGAGGATAATACTGCTTTGGTTTCCTGGAAGCCACCTGATGGTCCTGAAACAGTTGTCACACGATACACTATCCTCTATGCATCCAGGAAGTCTTGGATTGCTGGGGAATGGCAAGTGTTGCACAGAGAAGGTAAACTGAAATCACAAACCTATGAACTGAACAAACAATGATGCTACTTATAATATGCTTTGTTGCTTTCATCTCCCATGGACTATAGTAAGAAATAAATTAATATATAAATGTTCACATAAAAGTTCTAATTAGTTTAGAATAATTACCATGGGAAAATGCATTAAAACCCAGTTCATACTCAGAAGGTGAGGGGAGAAGGGCTGTCTGTGCTGCTTTGGAGCTCAGTGTGGGAATCAGAAGGTCTTGTAAATCCAATTACATCCATCTTAGTTCTGTTGTAACCATGATTGTGATGGTTTCATTTTGTAAATGCGCTCTTTCAAATCTGATGCCTGGCTCTCCAGAAATAAATGTATAAATGTAGCTGTGTGGGTTTATATATTTCTGTCAATCGCTGCCAATCCAGTTAGCTCAGTTTGCTTAATGAACTTTCCCCTACTCCCAGTAAATTGCTCTGCAAATTCAATTTAACTCTCTGGCTCTATTCTACTGCTGAGCCCCAGCTAGCTAATTTAGCAGTACCTCGGGTATGGTGACATGAACTGCAATCACATCTCTGTGATTAGATGGAGAGATGGAATAAATTTTTGTAGGCACTTTTGACAATAATACTACGATTTGAAGAGCTGCATCAAAAAGAGATTTCTACTTTAGCCAGAAAAGAAAAAAAAGCACTTATTGTTGGGTTGATATTCAAAATAAACAGAGGCAGTTCAGAATAGATAATGTTCTAATGATGTCTTAGAGAGGGAAGCTCAGTGTTACAGAGTAAAGTCATATGCTTAAGCAGCCCATTTAAGAGGATGGTCCTGTAAGAATTACTATTTTGTTGTTCTGTGTTGTTACCTGGCTGAAAGCTTAGTTGTCAGCAGAGAGTGAGGCGTTAAATTTTCTGTGGAGAAAATTCCAAACCCTTGATGAGTATGCTGTCATGGAGGACAATTTGCTTCATCATCACTGAGAGTGAACTGTTTTGTTCCAAAGCTGGTGGGTGTCCTGCTCCTGAGGAGAGCATAGAAGACCAACAGCCATTTTGAAAGGTGGTAGTGCTGCTTTGTCTTTGCTGGAGCAGAATGTATTTTCAGGCTGGCCCCAAATAGAATGGTCACCTGTGAAGAATGACAGGGTAATGACTATTAATCTTCAACAAAATTTGTAAAAAATAGCTAGTCTCTGAAATACCAATCAGGTCTAATTATAGGGGGAGGATTGAGACCATGTTTTTTCACTATCAAAATTGTTCAAAGAAACAATAATATAAATAAAGGTGTCCCACTTAATTGTTGGAAGAAACAGTGAGGTAAACTTGTCAAATTAGAGGATGAATTTACCATTAATTTTTACTCGGTAAAAAACCCAGCAGATTTAAATTCACAGAGAGCTTACATTTGAAGAATAAATCTTGTCATTCTGGTGATGATACACTGTATTTGCTGCATGCAGCAGAGTGGCTGAATTGCTTTCAGATATATCCTTCAGCTCAGCCATGCCTGAACATCATCTCTCATAGTATTTCACCAGAGATTTGGGATGAGGGGATGGCAATAACAGTAAACATTTTCATGTGTTCCCATACTGAAAGAGTTGGAGAGAATGAGCAAATGGAGAGCTGTAAATCTCAGTGTATTACTATGTCCATCAATGCTAGAGTCACAAATTTTGTATTTTGACAGATATATTAGGGTTTGAGGCATGGCATGGAATTCAGGTATCTTGACATTAGGACATACTGTTATGCTCTTAATTATAGGCAGAAAAGTCTGTGAAAGAAAACTAGCATGTAGAGTTAAAATGGGACAAACACTGTGATAGTCCTGTGACAGTACTTTCATAGGTAATTTGAGATAGAAGCAGGATTTGGGTTTTTTAATGCATTTATTCTGATAAGCTCAGCTAACCCTATGCAATATATAGCATTGTTTTGTCTTGATGCTAAACCTGTTCTGCAGAAGATTTGTGAAATCTTGACCCCATTCCAGTCTCATACCTCCAGAAACATCCCCCTGAAATAAAAAAATAAATCAACCCTGCCACCAATTTAAAAAGCAAACCCCTCTAATTTACTGAGCTTGTGTTAGGCATGGTAAAACCAAAAAATGTAACTGCAGTTTGGTGCTGATTCATGATGGGAGTTATCTTCCAGCCACCTTCCCCCCCTCCCTAGTTCTCTTCAAGTGGATTAGAAGTTACAGCCTTTACACACTTGGTGTGTAGTAAATCAGTACAAAATGCTCACTTGCTTCAGCCATGCAGCAGATCTGAAAGGAGCTGGTGGGAAAGAGCCTGTAATATTGAAATGTGACCTTTCACCCTTGCTGGTGCTAAATATTACAGCTCCTTTGGCTACAGATACCTCACATTTTACTTCAAATGCTTTCAGCTAATGGTTTTTTTCTTTGGAAGAGCTGAAATAGCTTTTGAAGTAGCTTCCTTTTTTGCCAAATTTATAATCTTTTCTGTCAACAAAACAGGCTTATATTTTATATAGGCTCCCATGATACTATAAATTCTAGCTTTTCAAACTGATTTAAAAGGTTGAAATTTTGACTTAAGTCTGAGAAAGTGAATGGAATATGTGAAAGAGAACAACAGAGAGATTTGGTCCTGTAACTGCCACTATTTAGGGAAAGAAAAGCAGTATATTTCCATGGTAGCAAGAAACACAGGCATTTTAGAAATGAACTGGAATTGTAAGCAGTAGTCTGCAGTCCCTGGGCAGGCAAAGCTCTCATTGAGTTTGATAGGAGTTTTGCCTGTCTAAGGACAATGCAAGTGAATCCTATTTGTGTTCTTAATCTCTTTTCTTGCCTTCAGGGACCTTAGGAATTGAATCCCTAGCATGTGAAAAAGGCATTTTCTGTAATATTCTTAGTAGCACAGCTCAGATGCACAGTAATCAAGGAAGCCTACGCAGGTCTAAATAGGGCTTAATTTTGTTTTAAAATTGCAGTATAATGTACTCTTGCAAAGCTATCCTGTTCATTAAACCAACTACACCTGAAATTCGATAAAGTGAACCTGAATTCTTTTGTTATGACAATTTGCATTCACATTCATGGTACAGTGGATTGAGGAGAGGCATATATGAGAGAGGTCTGTCTTTCTGCTTTTGCTGCCTCAGAGTCTGGTTATGAGCTTGGCTCATCTGCTTATAGATCTGATCACAGCATAAATGCAACCACAACGAAATGCAGCTCATGCCAGATTTAGGATTAGTGTGCTGTGTGTTGTACCCAATATTTGATTCTTGGTTTTGAACTATACTGGAAGTTCACGGTCTGCTGTGTTCAAGCAGGATGGAGAGAAAGGACAGAAGGGACAAGAAGACAAAGCCCAATGTTCATTCTGTTCCTTGTATGTCCAGGTTAGAAGGTACCAAAGTGATCACAGTCCTCAAACAAGATTTGCATGTGCTATTGGAAGGAAAGTGTAGGTCCCAGTGTCTAAATCTTGGTCTGTTCCCACAGATTTTGTCTTAACTGGAACTGTCTGTCAAATCTTTTTATAGGAGCAATGACCATGGCTTTGCTGGAAAACCTTGTAGCAGGAAACATCTACTTGGTTAAAATAGCAGCCTCCAATGAAGTGGGAGAAGGACCCTTCTCAAATGCAGTGGAATTTGCTGTCCTGCCAAAGGAGACATCGGAATCTAATCAGAGACCCAAACGCTTGGATTCTGGAGATTCCACAAGTCAGTAGCAATGTTTTAATTACTGCTGTCACAAGTATTGGAGCAAAAAGATCCCTGTTTGTTTTAGCTTGTAACTGTGTTTTGGGTAAACCATTCTGGTTTATGTGAGGTAGTCCTAACAGTGAAACATTTTCTTGTTCTAAATGAAATGATTTTGGAATTTTTATCTCAGTTCAACACAGAGCTGGTTTAATGCTCTTGCTCAGAAGTTGGAAGTCTGTCTATCAAATGACAATACATAACTGGTTTGAATTCAACTTTGCAGCCACTCCTCTATGGCATTTCCTCTAAGTCCTTTATGTCTTGAGATACCCAGTAGCACTGGGTCCATCCCAAGAGGCATTCCCTTCCTCCCGTCCCACACCAGGACTGCACTGTCCAGACTCTTCTCTGTTTGGTCTGTGAGTTTTATTTTCAAAAATGTCAAAATGCATGACAGAGAAGGCCTGGAAATCTCATTAGAAGGAAGCGTTTGTCTCTGTGGTTGTGATTGTAACCCTTTTAATTTCTTGACAAGGGAGCAGGGGTTAGCTCTTCTTATTTACTGAGCCTTTCTATGTTCTTTTTTGATATAGCTTATTCTGACTATTACCATCTGGACCAGAAATCAATGACTGGCATTGTTGTTGGGGTTTGCATAGCCTTGACCTGCATCCTTATCTGCATCCTGATCTTAATTTATCGAAGTAAAGCCAGGTATGTTTTTATTCTTGAAGAATGAGCTCTTTTTCAGGACGCACTCATTCTTGGGATGTGCTTCCTCCTCCAAGAGTGCTAAGTTCTCTGAAGTACTCTGTCTCTTCACCTGTTTCTACTAGCATTGGAAACAAAGCACTTTGTTGGCTCTTCCTACTCTACCTGAGCCCCTTCTCCAATGAAAAGGAGGAAGAACCCACAGAGTGAGTCAGTGGTGGTGCTTTGACAACTAAGTATGAGGCATGTTTCCAAATGCAAACCCCCCTTTGAGTCAGATGAGCATGCTGCTGTCCATCATCTGCTCTTCCTGCTTAACCCTCCAGCCTGCCCAGACATGGTTTTGCAAGGCTTTAACCCCCCTGGGTGTTGCTGGACAAAAGGAACTCTGACATAAAGCAGTTCCATGATGCAGTTTCCACAGCAGATCCATGATGCAGTTTCTTTGCAGTGGTGCAAGCCACCATCTGTCTGTCTGTCTGTCATGAGCTGCTCTAGGGTATAAACTGGCCTAGTGACTGCCCAAAACTCTGGGATCAGAAAAAATATAAGTTACTTTAAATAATACATTAAAAACTCTTTAACAGTGTATTTCAGTAACAAGGGCTTTTTAGCATTCATACAGGAAAAAATATGGACTGGGAGACAGTCTCTGTGTAGCATGGTAGAAAGGTCTTAATATCATTAGTGGTTACTTCCTCCAAGTAATATTACTAATCATGACAATTCCTGTCTGCTCATAAGCTTGTAGCCTACTGTGTATGATTAACTGGAAGCAGATGTTATTTTTATCACAAGCAATAACATTTAAATTCCATGTGAGTTAGGAGTATCATATAACAAAATGTAAATGCCGAGAGTATACCAGCATTACTGGATTAATAGTAGCTTTGAAGTTTATCCTTGATTTTTTTGTATTTTATTCCTGTGGGTCAATTTTTTTCCTGCTTAACATTGTGTAGGAAAACATCTGCTCCTAAGCCAGTGCAGCAAAACACTGACCAGCTGTCACATACCAGCATCTCATTAGCCAGTGCTAATGAGGTGGAGAAGAATACTGAAGGAATTGCAGAGAATGAAGAATCCTTACTGCCAATGATAGTGGGAAACAACTTCATCGATGCTAAGGTACTGTGAGCTTTACTTGCTCCCAAATCAGAAATCTTTCTTTAGAATTAATTCCTATAACATCAGAGTCCTTATCAAATGTAAAATATGTGTACTACAAACCCCCAGGAAGTTTTGTTTTTAACAGAACAAGCACAGGTTTGGCAATCCAGGCTCAAATTTTCAAGACTTATCTGAAAGTTCAGCTAGAGATCTGGTTCAGACTTGTCTTACACTGTACTCTGCAGATTGCAGTGTTTGGCTCTGGCACAGCATCACAGGATAAAAGCTCCACAGACTCGAGGCTGCTCGGTGGCCTCTGTTAGTCCAAGGAGATAAGTGAGAGTCCTTGTCAGCAGCCAGCTCAGCAAGTGCCTGTGCACAATTTAGTCAAGTGTGGCACTAAGCAGCTATTAAAGAAAGTATTCTTTTCTTGCATATTTACTGGAAAGACAATGTTACAGTTTATAAACTCACATTTGATCAAACTATAAATTAGTTTAGATGCCAGAATGTACCAGTGAATGTATACAATCTTAAGCCCAGGAGTCCACTGTGACAAAACCACAGTGGCCTTCCTTTCACATGCAGATGTAGTGAATTAAAGCTTGTTCTGTTCACACTGCAAACTTGAATGGGGCTGCTCCCTGAGGATATGTGCAAGAGCTGGGGAATGGAAACAGACCCCAGTACAGGCACAGACGCTCTAAATGCGAATGGTTAACATCCAAAGTAGTAGAGCAAGAGCAGCAGCTGGAATATTTTGCTGTGTGTCTGCAGTATTACAGCTGTTGGGTCTGGAAGGTGGGCTTCCCAGATTTAGTGGATCTGTTCTTGACTTGTCTCAAGCAGATGAGTACCAGCCCACAAAAAGTGTGACTCAGCACTGAGACTTCATTTGTCTTCATTTTCAGTATGGAGCCAATAGGTAGGAATAGAAAAATATTTTCAAATATCTTAGAAATTTACTTTATTAAAATAAATGTCTGCATATTCCTCTGTTGTAGGGAGGATCTGATCTGATTATTAACAGCTATGGGCCTGTGACAAAGGCTAACAGCAAGAAAAGGTGGCTGTTCTTCCAAGATACTAAGAAGGTGAAGACTGAGGAGGTAATTGCTCCAATGGGCAAAGATGCACAATCTTTACTCTTAGACCCTGTGTTTGCAAAGGAAGATATGTAGTTCTCCATTTGAGGAAAAGCGTAACTGATGGTCTCAGTTTTAATTGGATAGTTTCAGTTATGTTAAGGTTGATGGTGTTCTCTCTCATAGTAATGAGAGAAATGAATATTTCATTTTCTGACAGATATTGTCGAGACACTGTAACTCTTTACAGTTGTCAGACACTGCAACTCTCCACAATTAACTGATCACTTTCTTGTCTTTGCCCTTTTATCTGTGAGCAAAAGGATTTCTGTGTACTTTGTATAAATATAAATACAAATTAAACACATATTTGCAAATAAAAATAATATTAAAATATAGAGAATCCTCTCCTACCCTGACAGGCAAAACTTCTGTTTGCTGAAGAGAAACAAAAGAGGGAAACTAAATGATATACCCAAAGTACTGAGGAAATTGAGAATCTGAGTAGAACTGTCTGGCTGCTGAAATCGTTGCCAATTATCAACATTTGCTATTTGGTTGAGAAAAATAACAGTTTAGAACTGAAGTGTTCAACCAAACCTCGAACATTGTAATGCAAATTCACACCTGTGGAGCATGTAACTACTCTTTATTTCATTGTAACTTGTTTTGTGCTCTTGTGTGTTTAAGAAATAGAAAATCTTGATATCCATGTTGTAAATTCATATTCAAAAGTATTTCCAGAAGCAGCTGTGTATTTCTGATACCTCTATATGAAAAATATTTGCTATCACCCCAGGAGTAATGCTTAAAGAATATGCATGAGGGGACAGGAGAGAACTCTACCAAGTGTGGTTTTAAAACACTGTTCAGGTCTCTGCAGTGGAATAATTTTTGATTACCCATGCATATCTGGAAGGATTATTTCATCTATTATGGAAGAAAAAAGTATGAGCAAGACTTGAGATTGATTCTTCTTAAACTCTTGTAGGAAAGCCCTGAAGCAGTGCTGTTAGGAGCTCTCTGGTGGAATAGAAGGCAGGAAATGCAGTAAAAATCCAAATTATGGCTCAGTTTTTCAGAGGTTCAACAACCCTTTTGTCTCTCTTGTTGTGTAGCCTCCGAGAAGGTTCATGCAGGCGGTGTGTCTGTACCAGCCAGGCCCCCCCGTGCTGGTCAGTGAGGACTCCCCCAGCTCTCCAGGCCAGCAGTCCAGCTTCCAGGTGCCCTTCAGTATTGCTGCTGACACGGAGCACTCGGCCAACAGCGAGGGAAGCCACGAGACCGGCGACTCGGGAAGGTTTTCTCATGAATCCAACGATGAGATACACCTCTCCTCTGTGACCAGTGCCACCCCTCCCACCACCAGTCCTTTTGTGAGCAGTGACTTGGGTACGAACGCCATGAGCCCGACCATCAGTGACTGCACAGAGTCTCCCCTGCTGTTTGCTGCTGACCAGACTCCTACCTCACCTCCTCAGATCCACCCTGCAGTGCAAAACTGACATCCTGGGGCCACGCCAGACATTCTGACAGTGTATGTCTGTTCGAAGGACAATGAACAGGGAGCCAAAGTTTTATTGTGGAAAGCCTGACTAACCTAGCAGGTGATCCATATTTCTGTTGAATGTTTTTGTTTGTTTTTTTTTTGCTTTATTTTGATTTGGTTTTTTTTTAAACTCACTCATTTTGAATGTTCAGTGGTCAAAAAATGTGAAAGGAGTGAAGATTTGTGACTAAAGTTAAAAATATGTCACTGGAGCAAAGGGAAGGCTGTTGGCCCTTTTGCTGACTATCTACCTCAGTTTGCCGAGAGGTGAACTCTGAATGACGACTGCTTTACCTCATTTGTGTTCTAGTTGGTCTCAGCTATGGAACTGATGATACTTCCTAGTAGTGTTGTTTTATTTTGAGTTTTTTGGGTTTGGTTTGGTTTTTCCCCCCCCAGTTGTGTGTAGAATGTGTGTGTGTATGTGTGCGTGCATATGTATGTGCTCAGCGATCGGGGAGTTGTATAGGTTGGTGAACAAGATTGTTTAGCTGAAGCTCTGTCTTTGAAAAGAAGGAAACCTCAGAGTATAAAAAGTTAGGATTTCACGTGGTTGACACAGAGTATGTTAAAAACTGGGAAAACTGGAGCTTCCACATGTAGAGCCACATGAAATCTTTTGTACCTCTTGATTTCTTATAACCCCAGTAAGCCTAGGACAGTGCCTTTCCCCCAGAAACCTGTGCCAGCAACTGCTGACAGGATGTTTGCTATATCCTTAGGGCTCTGGGACATGGTGGATTCCCCACAGTGTGACAAATGTTGCCCCTTTATTCACAGTTAAGGCTAAAAAGCATGGCAAAATGAAGAAGTACTCAGCATTTACAAACAGTGTGGCTTTGCCTGAGAGTCATGGAAGAGATAATAATGCTGAGTATTCCAGTATCGCAGTACTTCTTAGCAATGGTGCCTTGCATTATATATTATGAAATTACTGATTTGCCTTATGCCTTTTTAGTATTCATAAAGTTGCTTTGGAGTACAGAAAGATGCCTTAAATCCTTCTTAGATTTTTTAAAGTAAACTGTATCATGAGTTTATAGTTCATTTTTACCCAGATTTGAGTGCTGATACGCACTGCTAGCATTGTAATGTCTCAGAGCTGTTGTTAGAATGCAACCCTGCTCCTTGCCTTCACCTAGTGTGCTATTAGCCAGGAATTTTAGCTCAGGGAGTTTACCACATGCCAATCTAAAACTCTTAGTAGGCTACCATGAGAAATAATAAAGCCAGAGCTTTAGTTGAAGAGTCTGTTTAAAGAGGTGAGTACTGCTACTGCCTCAAACCCATGCAATTCCTGTTTTATACTACCTCCTTTAAAAATTATTCTAGTGTTTTTTGGGTTTTGTTGATGTTGTTTTTTCCTGTACTCAGGGAACAGTTTGTTACTTTTAAGCTGCCTCACAGAAACGTGGAGCAAACTGACAGGGTATCGTTTTGTTTTTTAATAGGAGAGAGCGAGAGACAGGGAGGGGGCTGGAATCATCCAATGTTAGAAACTTGCCTGTATCTATATCCAGTCTTCTTCTCACTCCTCCTCTTTCCCTGTTTTACTTAAACATAGAAAAAAGAAAAAAAAAAAGAAAAAAAAGAAATAAAGAAAAGGAAAGGAAAAAAATTAGGCATATGTTTTTACTCAAAGAAAATGTTTAAAATGTAATGTGGTGAGAAATCAACCATAGGAACTCCTGGCTCTATTTAAGTCTGTCAGAACTCCATTGACTTTACTGGGGCTGAGATGTCACTCTCCAGGTGGGCCAGGCTGGCTTGTGTTGTTCCTCATGTATCAGTAGGAGGTGAGAAGTTGTTGGTAAGCCCTACTCTTCTGGTTGGTTTGTGCTGAGGAATCTGGCTCTGGTTGCTGGAGTTCTGTTTAGAACTGTTTGCTAGTTCACATTCACCTTCCATAACAGCGTTGATTCAAATGCTTTAAAAATAATCTTGTACCAAAGACTTTTCTGTAGAAGAGAAGGAAGCCACATATTGTCCAAAAATAATTAAACTAGGTAAAAAATTATAGGTTTGAAGAGCTGAATACATTTTATTGTATAAGTAGTTACTAACAAAAACCAATAGGGCTTCTTGATTGTAGTAGCCAATTGCATAGATGAATTGTATGCTTCTACAATTTTAACTACCTTGTTGTTACAAGAGCCTTTAAAGAAAGTTATAATACCAGCAGATACCTCCAAAGAATTCCAAGTGTAATTTTTTTCTCCAGCATGTAGTTGATTAACAATACAGTATTAAGAAAAATATTTTTGAACAGTTTTTTATCTACTTGCTGAAGAAAAAGAAAACCTTTTCACCAAAGATTTATTTTTGGTCTTGTCAGGCAGAATGTTTAGTGTACAGCAGAGTACTCTTTCTAGTTAGGAAAAGTGTGAATTAATCAAAATTAGAGTAAGAATGTGTAACTGTAGCATGAAGTTTCACACTTCATCTTTCAGAGTAGCCTCTTTTGTTAGTCTCATTCAGAAAGAGCTGATATGCAGATGGTAACTGCTTCTCCAAAGACTTGTTTGCTGTAAGTACTGGTAATCAGATGTAATTTTATAACCTTCATTACAGGTAAATATTATAAATCCACTTTGCAGTTTAACCTATGGATGATTTGAGTGAAAAAGACTTCATATAAAATCTGTCAATCTTCTATAGATGCTCTAAGTTTAATAAGCCAAAGAGTTGAAAATACTCAGTGTATTAGAGACCAGAACTCTATTGATCACTTAATGTTTTATCAAGGTACTTCTTATCAGCAAATAAAGAAAACCAAAGATATTTAAGGTTACCTCAGCATATAGGCAAGCTTAGTTAGGCATTAATTATTCTGTCTTTTTCTTTACTTTTATGTTAACCAAATATAATACACTTCTCCAGAACCCAGTCTACATTCATGTGCTTCCCTTTGGCACAGTTGTGATTGCTACAGAACAGAAAATGTCCTCTCCTCAAAATTTATAGCCTAGCAGTAATATATCACAAGGTTTTGTGGTAGAAAATTTGTCTTACAATTGAAAACTCCAACAAGGTAAGCAAAGGAATCTCCAGAAAAATTGTGTAGAAATCGATACTTTATTTATTGATCTCAATAGCAGAATCAATCCTTCACGATTGTAACAGTGCAGAAGTGGGCTCAGAGTTTAAATGCTTCACATTCTTGAAGCCAATACAGGTAATTATGAATATGACATTACAGATAATAATTTTCTTAAAAATTTGTACCTGTGGCTGTCTAAGGAAAGGAATTTTTTATATGTAAACGTCTTCATTCCATTTGCCTAGAAGGAGCTGGCAGAACACAGCAGGCAGACTGGTTTCAGGTTTTCCAGGTTTTTTTTTTTTTCTTGGTTATGTCTGTAGAAACTGGATCCTGGAGAAAAAAAATAATTTCTTAATTATGAATTTTTCTAAATATGTTCTGAAAGATGAACATAAATGTGGAATTTAGTGTTACACTATGAGAATTGATTTTGTTTAACTGTACTGAGAACTAAGGAGCCATAGCTGGTGTAATGAGTGTATATGCAATCCTTGTGTTTTAAAAAAAAGAGCAAAAATCATGTGACTTGAAAAGTATAAAAACTTAGAGGAAACCTTGAAAGCTGACTTACCATGCTAATCATGTTTCTAAGTGAGCACTCTGCCCTTCAGCTGCAACAGCAATGCCTGTTCTGCAGAACCTGGATCCAAAACTAAGTACTCAATCTGCCCACAGTGACACTTGTGTACTTTCTTCATATTTAACAAATAAAAAAGATTCTCATTTTTCAGGAATTATCTAAGAAAATTGAGAATGTGTATGCTGTGTAGAACAGGGCATATCAGTTGATTATTTTTGTAATAGTTCTGCTTTTGTAAGAGAAAACTAAAAAATCTACATATCACTTTCAGTAATTTCCTATATTAGCTCTGCATTTTCTGTATAACTGATGAGATTTTTAACAGAAAAGGGTATCAAGAGATTGCTTTGCCTGGTTTTAATTATTCTTATAGTTCATTCTCTGGGTTTAGTCCCATGTTTTAGACTATGAGCTTCATCTTGTTTGCTTTATTCAAATAAGGGCCATCATCCTGTTTCTTTTGAAGCCAATGGGAGAATTAATTTGTATTTCAGTTTGTATAGTCGGGACAGACAAAATAAGCTTTTTGTTTGTTTGTTTTTTAAATCTCCACTGTATTATTATTTTAGAAGGACAGAATTCTTAAATGGTTAAAACTCCCATTGGCTTAAGGTTTTGTTGTGTTGGGCCCTCTGGTTCCACTGCGAGTTGGGCTCCTTCGAATTAAGTTTTCTGGTTTTCATGATTGCATATACCCACATTGCACCTGCCTGGTGTGTTTTCAGTGAAGACTGACTGTATATGAAAAACTGACTTATACAAATGTTGCTTTTTGATTGTTTGGCTTTTGGTTTTTGGTTGGGTTTTGTTTGTTTGTTTGTTTTTTTAAGTTGTGAATGACTTGCCAGTGTAGGAGCCAGGTATGTATCTCATATTGTGGTGTTCTGGATCCTTTCACTCCGTGTGCCATTTTCTTCTAAGGGCAGCAATGGCTGACTGGCTAATGGAGGATGGAGCTGAATTGTATTAATTTTATATTTGTCTCAGGGGATCAGCTCTGTGAATTCCATTGGGTGAGGGAAGCTAATGTTTGCCCTGATTTGAATGTAACTTTTTAATGTCCTTTAAAAACTATTTTGTTTAATAATGTGGATTTGTTTTTCTTTTTCTAGCATCCTAGTAAATGTTACCTAGTGTGTTGGTTCATTTTTCCCCTCCAGGGTTGTTTATATACTACCCCAAGGTCATGCCAAAAAGTAATAAAAGTTTAAATGCCAAATGTTTATGGAACTGCTGTCTAAATACTGATTGATTGCACAGTTGAAATAAAAGTTTTCCTTAGTAACAGTGCTACTTGCTGAATGCTTTATTTTCAGTGTGTCTGAGGAGTGGCTCAAAGCAAAGAAGTTGTAACTACAATGCCTCATTTCAGGCTGGGCAGATAGGGAGATGTTGGCACTTGAAGTCATAAAATGAGGTAGAGAGTAAACTGCACATGCCTTATTATTTAAATTCATAGAACTTTCCCAAGCATGTATTCATTTATCACTTATGTACCTGGAATTATTCCCACCTAAAACCTCTTGTGTCCCACTACTGTTGAACACCCATGCATGATCTCTGCTTTGGCTTCACCTTTTCCTCCCCACATAGCGAAGAAGATGGGATTTGAACCTCTCTCTCCACATACCTGCATGCTGGAGCCCCAGGTAAACACATTCAGATTTGACAGAGACATCATATTGTTTCTACCTGAAGGTGGAGTGTAAGCTTTATTTCAATCCCATAGTTTAAATCTCATTTACATAGGAATGCACCATTAAGGCATACAGAAAATGCAAATAATTCAGAATCTAGCTGTGCCTTAGTGAAAGGGATGCCATGCATGGATATCTCTAGTCCACAGGATCTCCCTTGGCTGGCAATGAAGGCCTAGGGGGCTGATACACATTTGGCTGCCAACTGCTCTCTGAGAGACTCCTGCCCATTCTTGGGTGGGAATCCCCATTTGCCCTCCGAGAACCAGCTGAGAGGGTTTTCTGGCAGTGCTGCCAAGTGGTCCATGTTCCTCAAGGTTTCACCAGAGAGATGGCTCAAATGTCACTGGAAGCTGACCAAAATTCCAGGTGGGTCCAGGGGATGCTAGATACTGTAATCATCCCCAGTTTAGAAGGGTGAAAGTGAATTTCTGTGTGCGATAGAAGACAATGTTTCCTTTTATACTCCTCCATGGGACATTTTAAATCAGCGCCCAGTACAATGGAGTCTACTTTACTTGGAAATAGACTGGGGACTCCCCAGAGTTCATGTTAATAGAATGGGTTTGAATTTCCTTTTATCTGCATGGCAATAGACTGGGAAAAAACGATTTTCACGAGTAAAGCAGCAGATTTCTGGCTAGACTGCCAGGCGATTGCACCACATGAAAGCAGGAAAGTGTTGCATACACTACAGCTCACTACAGCTTTTTAATAATTTGCATTTTGGTGTGCTGATCTAGGAGATTAACACCTCTGGTTTGCTGAAATCTATCACCAGGGGACAAGTGACAGCTCAGTCTATGCTGCCTCCTCACTTTTTGCAGTTTACAGACATATTAGCTTAAAACAATCCCACTGAACTACTTGCTCATAGCCTTCCTGTATTAGGTTATGCAATTGAAGTTGGAAGTAAGATAGTTTACAGCACAGACTGTAAAATAATGAAAAAAAATCCATTAAAAATTATTCATGTTAGCAACCGTCATGCTTTGGAATAGATCCTGAATATTTAAAAGTCAGTAACAGCTTGCTCAGTCTCTACCAAATAAGACAATCTGGCTTTGCTTTACACAAAATCCACAGTCAAGGCAGAATGAATCCCTTGAGATCAAGATTTCCAGCTTCAAAGGGTAAGTTAACTCCAGGCTTGAGTTCTAAGTATTTCAATTAAAATTCTTCTGCCAAATCAAAAGCAAGACAACCTCTAGTTCATAATAGGAAGAATTCTGATACTGGCTTTTACAACACTTTACAGAAAAATAACTACATTAAAGAGGAAAGCAGTCTCATTTTTAATATACTGCATCTATAGCTTTGTGATCTACGCAGAGTAAGATAACATTAGTGAAGCAGGTCAGCATGTCAGAAGCCACTGTAGCACAGCCTGCAATCACCATCAGTACCCAGGAGTTCACCTGTGCTGTTGTGAAGACTCAGAAGTCACCTCCCTGATGAGCTTTTGAGCCCTGGCCAGAGATGGGACCAGCACACTGGCACTCAGCAGTGCCATAGCCCGTGCTTTAGAAGTCTCACCCCAAGTTAGGAGGTTGCTGTTTGTAGTTGGGTTGACTGAAAAACAGCCTTTTAATAGGAGCACTCTGCAGCTCGGTTTAGCATTCAACAGGGTTTTAAGAGTTTGTGATGGTGTTCCTTTTCTGTAGCTCAGCTGGGCCAAAACTTAGAGCCCAGCCCTGCAGTTGCAGATAACTAAATTATAGGATCCCTGTAGGAACATCTCTATAGTGTCCCAAAACTTCTGCCTCTAAACTTCAGATTTGGAATCATCCCAATTAGACGTAATACATGTCAAGCAATTTAATCCAGTTTGGTGTTTGTGGACAGATAGTGCATGTATTTTAAATAATTAGTTCCACATTCTTTTCTTGAAATCCTGGATTTCATGTGAATTTTAGCCTGGGGATTAAGGAAGCTGCTCTCAATTGTAATGGGGGAGTGCAGCATCTATGTAACTAGGTCATGGTGTACTTAGGCATATTTAGTGATCTGTTCTTGTGTTCTTCCCTAGTTTTGTTGCACAATAAACAAAGGAGATAACTAAGTTGGATTTGTTAGCTCCTCTTAAAGGATGTCGGAATGCTGAGATTTCATAGTGGAGTTTTTTTACTGGATTTTCTAACAATGTTTGTAATATATTTCCTTTATTTGGGGTTTTGTAAGTGATGCAGTGTAGGAATTAAATGCTTGCCTCTCTTTTCATTAGACCATGATAAACAGGAAAATGCAAAGGATTCAAGAAAACAATCCAGAAAGTGCAAGAAATTGCATTTCTTTCCTTTCCCCACAGAGTGTCCCCATTTCACTATTCGTCGCTCAACAGGCGACCACCTCTTTGAGTAGACAGTTATCCATTTTTCAGAGAAGCCCACAAAGGTTTGTTTAACATAAATTTTTCCTTTTCTCAAATTTATTATATTGGTGTTAACACGGCAAACTGAAAGTTCCTTTTTACTTATTATAAAGGTTTTACATTCCTTGGCGACTTGAAGATCAAATGAGGTTTTTTAATGCATATATATATATACACACACTGGATTTCTTTCAAAAGTCAAAACTTTTGTACTCTGGTGTTTATATAAATATATATATATATATACAATAATTAAATGTAAGTTCCTAGTCAATATCATATTCATATTGTAATAGTTTAGATACTAATTAATTTTGTATATTGATATATAATTTTATAATTTATAACTTTTGGAAAATTGTAGGTTTTAACTTTATAAGTTGTGCTGTTGGCAAGAGTGCATGAAAGTTGCTTTTTTTCTGAAATACCTGAGCAAATACCTATCTTAACTACAAGCTGAAAAAGGTAAGTGTGCACTCAAAAAAAAAATCAATTAGTCTTGCTCAGTTTCAGAACTAAGAGCTTGCTTCGAACTTTAAAAATTTTGTTCCAGTATAGCTATGACACTGGAGTGCCCTTTGTACACATTTCTGAGACATTTTTTGATCAGTCCTCTAATAACTTGTCTTGCAAAGCTTAGAAAAATGTGTTCCATCAGCCAATGATTTGCCTTGTGATTAGACAAAGGCATGATCATTCTCAGACTTGTGTCTGAGAAAACTAATGCAATGGACTACAGAAAAAAATCTTATGTTCTTTCATGGGCCAATTAATAAACCACTTTTCCCCTACTAACAGTTTTATATTCATTTCAGATTAAAGTTGAAACATGAATAAACAATTATTAGATTTTGTTTTGTATTTTATATTTTGTGGCTGAACGGCTAATGCAGGAGTTTAGACAGTTTTAATTTTTGTTGATTAAAAGCAGAAACAAAACAGACGTGGGCTGGTGAGACCTGGTTTCCATCACCAGAACAGATGCAGTGTTCACCAGTAGGGGAGCAGCTTGCACTGAAATAGCTTCCACGACTTGAGCTCAGACTGTTTCACTTACAGCTACAACCCCTCAGATGGGCAGAGAGATGCTCTACGTCTCACAGACCCAGAAGGGACCTGGTTAACACATTTTCCCGAAGCAGTATCAGCTGCATAACCAGCCAGACTAAAAAGGCATGAAAAGCACACCTCAGTGTGACTTATAAACATGCACATGTTTAGTTTTACTACCAACAAAGGGAGGTGTGGAGGACGAGAAAAAACAAGTGTGGAGGAAGAGGTGTAACTCCAGCAGAACAACAAAACCAGGTTTTTATTGTTGTCTCGGGCTTGACAGACTCTCCCTCCAGCCTTGATAAACAGTCCTATTTATCACTGCAGTTCTGTGAGACGTGTACAAGATTGTAGAGTTAGCACTTAAAGTTGTGTGACATGAAAAGAAAGCCTTTAGAAAAATGAATGATTGTATTTTTTCCCTCATAGCAGGTAGGGCAATCAAATCTACTGATGCTGGAATACTTTTATGAGCTAAGATGATCGCAATCCAGATTTCATTAAATGTGTCCCTTTTTTCCAGCTCCACACTTTCTGTCCAGGTGGGAGAGACTACTGGCTGCTCAACTTTTGGGTCTATATGCCAGAAAACCTGCACAGGTGCTGCTGGATGCCATACCTTGGCACTGCCTTTCTGCAGGATCCTGCTGGACTCCCAGGTCCATGTCCATTGCACAGGGGTCCATTTCAGTCTTGCTATGTAGGGAATCTCCTGCAATGAGTTGATAAATGACAGTAAAGCTCTATGTGCTTTATTTTAGAACATATTTGGCTTACATGAGAGAAAAACTTCTGTATTTTCCCCTAGCACTGGAAGTGGCAGAGTTATACAGTTCAGTCAGTTTCTGACTTTTTCCCTTCTGATGTTATGCTTGCTTTTTTTTTGCTTTTCTAATTTTATTCCTCTGACACAACATCTTGGCCCCCATAAATTCAAATAGAAAAACATCTTTCACTTTTTCCCTTTCTAAATTCCATAAACATCAGTAAATGCCCCTGAGGTGTTTATATTTTTTCCATTAGAACATTTGCATACAATCATACCTTGTCAAAATGGGCTTCTGTGCTCTGCTACTCTCTGCTCCTGAGATTTGCAGTAGATACATGTGAGAAGATGCAGTAAGTGTTTTTGTTTTTAAGTGCTAATGCTGTATTGTGGATCCATGTTTCATTGATATTTCTCTCCTGAAACTGTAATGCAATATCGAATGTTCAGATGCTACGACAACGATCGGTAAAAAAACTTCCTTTGCCTTCTGGTAGTTTGTACAGAAAGACTCAGTAGCCTTCTTTTCAACCTGAATTCAGAAGGAAAAGAACCTAGAAGTTATCAAACCAGCTCTTCTGTACTTAATAACATTTGTAGGTCTGAGTCACTTAGCTGAAGTTACTGTTATCTCACAAAAGCCACCCTTTTCACAGTCAGGGTGAGTTCTGAAATACTGAACAACAGTATTTGTTCACAACTGGCCGGGAAGAAGAGCTTTCTGTGTGGTTGGTTATTGTTAAAAAGAAGAAAATTATTTCAGAATGACAGAATCACTACAGTTCAGAGGACCTTGGCAGTCTTGACTTTGAGTCCAGCCTCCTGCACAAAGCAAGATTAACACTGAACTTGGGCCAGGCTCTTCTGAGTTTTGCCCAGTTGAGTCCTGAAAACCTGCCAGAATGGAGGTTATACAAATTCTTTAGTTTCTTGTCCCAAAGCTGGCTTAGCCTCAGAAAAATACCTACCCCCCACTCCCAGCCAGTTGGAGGCTCATTTGAAATTGAGTCTCATTTTTCTGTCACACTCTTCTGTTAAGAGCTTTGTCTCTCTTTCCTTGGTAACTTCCATTAAGGTGTTGGAAGGTTGCTACTAGGTACCCCTAAGCTTTCTTAATTAATGTCAGCTTTTGAGAGGAAGAGGAGTAATTTTAAGGACAAGCAAGGAGCAGTGTTCCAAGGAGCAGTGAGGCTTGTCAGGTGGAGAACTTCCACAGACTTTTGGGGAATATTTGAGATGATGGTGTAGGCACCTGAGCCAGCAAATAAGTTCATTTCAGATATTGCATCAACTATTTCCAGTGAGGGTTTAGAAGTATAAAGTTGATCCAACAGGATTCTCAGACTGCTCACAAAAGACCTGAGTACAAGTTAAGGCTGAATTTGGCTGAACAGCAAAACAGACATAATTTTTTTGCAACTAGAGCACTGGGTTAAATCTGAATTCCCAGCTCCCATTTCTGATGCAGACAATCTCCCCGTAGGAACCTTTATAGACTCAGTGACATCAATCTGCGCATCCATAATTACAGTCTACATGCCATTACACGGCAGCCGTGCACAGAGCTCGAGCAGCCCTGGGAGAATCAGCCAGGCCTGCAGCAAGCTCCGGCACAGAAAATGCAAATCTCTTTGCAGATACGGCACATCTCTCTCCAAATATAGATGAGCTCACACCCACCCTGCTAATAACAGGCTATACTTCTCTTCAGTAAGATTACACAAAATTAAGCAGGAGATCCCATGAGGACACTGGCAGTATGCTGTACTTTGAGGTACACGTGTTCTGGGATCGCTGCAAAGTGAGAGACTGTGGACAAATAAAAGTGGTGTCTAGGGAAGCACTGAAATCGACATAAATTGAATTACTTTCTCCACTTTATTTAGTTAGACATGTAAAAGTAAAAACATAGTGGTACCAATATCTTAACCTGTACACAAACATCACTTCACCCTTCAGCAAGTGTTCCAAGTACTGGAAAAGTACCTAACAAGAAGGTATATAAATAAATAGCACTGCTGGGAATTGTGAAGTCAGACATGTGAGCAAACCCCACCCTGCACAGCTGGGCATTTTTATCCTAGCTAAGGGACGATAAATCCTTATTCAAAGGTATTTTTAATACAGTTGATTAACAGTTTTGATCTAGATCAAGAACTCCGTACGTAACAACTCTGAAATGCAGCCACTTCAGAAGACGGAAAACCTTGGCAGAATGTGCTTCCTCAAAATTGCAGTGACACCGTCAGCGCTTTACCAGTCACTGTGTGTTTTTCAAGGGTTCACCAACACTGCGAGGGCACCAGGCGGGCCCAGTGGGTTGTGTCGTCCCCTCAGGC
>NW_021939189.1:13356008-13512204 GCF_001715985.3 Manacus vitellinus | reverse complement strand
TGCGGTCCTGGCTCCGCTGTGTCTGGGGATGTGCGGCGCATTAGTATGCAGCGAGCATACTGCTGGTGCAAGGGAATACGGCGGCGGGGCCACATGTCCGAGTTCGTGCTGATGCAGAGCTCATAAATTACACTTGAGTGTTCGCTCTTCTACCCCCGGTCTCGGCTCTTATGCTTGAGTCTTGTTGAGGTTTTGTCTTTCCCTTCTCGGGAAATGAAAAAAAAAAAATCGAAATAGTGTTCTTTATTAATAGCACCGGTGTGTGGCTCTGGTGAGGTTTGGAATGTGCGTTTCTTTCGAAGGTGTAGGGAGAAGGGTAGAAATGCGGCGTCTCCTCCGAGTTCGGCAGTGCAGCCGACTTTAATGGCAGTGGCACATCAGCCTGCGTGGCGGTAGTTGTGTCCTTATAGCCCTTAAAAACAGAAATGCTTTTCTGAATGAAATGATGAAAGGCGGCAGGCTGAGTGACTGAGTTGGGTGAAAATCATGGCAAAATTATAAAATCTGCCATTTAGTGCTTCTCTTTTTCTCGCCTCCTATTTTGCCTCTGGCATTCTATTGTTCCTGATGTTTTAAGCTTTTTTTCCTGGTTGGGTAAGTGGGGAAAGGTGCAGATTCCGATATGCATATTGTCACAGATTTACAGTTTGCTTTTCTGAAACTGTTCTAGTAACAGCTGGGTTGCAACCTTGAGGGAGTGAAAGCACACAACAGCGTTACAAAGGAGACTGGGATTCATTAGACTCCTCCACTCTCAAGCCCCGATTCTGCAAATATTTAAGCATATATGGTTTCACATGCCTGAGTTACCCACCAAGTTCCACGAGATTACCGCTTAATATCGAATCTGTTTACAGTGTCAGGGCCACAGCATAGGCTCACCAAATCTGGGTGAAATTAGACCATTTTTAGTTTTTCTGTCCATCATGAAAAGTTTATTCAGCCATTTATGTTTCTTGGGAAAACGTTCTTACTGAGATAAATCACTGTTTAAAAAGACTCTGGCATCCTTCCTGTAGAAACCTAGACAGAGATTCGTCAGTGAGTATGAAAATACTCCATAGTGTATTTGCAGTATATTAAGTATGGCATAAATTACATGCAAAGTCATAAACTCTTAATATGTAAACAAAACTACAAGTTGCAGTTCTGACTAACACTGAAGATGTCCATCTTGTGCATGTATGAAGTGAAAAAGAATACAGGGCTTACCTCTTCTCCTTTGCCCAAATGTGAATGGCTGAAATAAATTTGATCTGTAGTTTAGTACGGGCATAGTTATCAGATATGAATTTATATCTCTAGATTTGTTAGATATTTGATGTCCCAGTCAAATGGATTGTATTTTTGCCTGAAAAACTAGTCTTGGACAATGAAATAATTTTTCATTTGTGCAGCATTCCAAAGTGCTCAGTACACCTTTAATGAAAGTCTATGTGGTAGATACCAAAAGTGACTTTGTGGAAAGTTTATTTTGGCTGCATGAAAATGAGCCTTATTCACTCTTTTTTGGAGGTATGCTAGGACTAACATTCTGTTTCCTTTCATGTATAAATTAAATCATTATAGAATCCACAGGGAAAATATAAATTCTCAGGGCTGAATCAAATCATTGGCCTCACACGGTGAGAACTGAAAATACAAAAGCTTTGTGCCTTTCCAGATGCAGGACTCACTTCTGTAAACGTAGGCAAATGAATGGCTTCACCCATGTAAGTAATTCAGGTAGAAGTTGATGGAACTTGTCACTGGAATTCTAATATTCATATACTTATGTTTTTGAAGAATGATATCCCTGAGAGGGAAATTTGTACGTAATTCTCTAAAGTTTTAATTTATACTACTGTAAACCAGCATTTGCATATGATCCTCAGTATTCTGCTTGATCACAGATTTACTAATGTCTGTGCTGCTAGTTGTTGACTTTATTAAAAGAAATCTGGATATTTGTAATATTTTGCTAACAGTGGTTAAAGTCGTTGGTGCATTAAAAGTGTGGGGCCACGAACAGGAGTGTGTTTTATGCAGTTGTGAGGATTGGTGCTCACAGTACAATCTTGCACTGAATTTAGTGTAAACTTATATAAATGCTGCAGAAGAAGCTTAATGAAAGTGCAGGGACAGTTTTGAGAAAGTAGATTATCAAAATGACTTATAGAGTTGAAATTTAAGGGAAATTTGCCATCATTCCTCATGTAAAAATTTATGCTGTGATTATTTGATATCTACAGGTAATGCAGTGGCAATCTGTCATAGCACACTAAGTAGACACAGGATTTTATAGTCTAAAACAAGGCAAAAAGGACTCTTTGAAAGAGTAATCCCTAGTTTTTCTGATGGCAGGTTAGACCACAATATGCTGTGTGCAAGTGTGAGTTTATTTTGAGAACCTGATGGTGACTTCATGCCCTTGTCTTTGAAATTCAGACTTAAAATTTGGTAGGTGTTGATCTGGGATGTCCATATATCTTCCTTATGTATGATGAAAAATGAAATTAAATTTCAACAGTGACAGCTAAAGCCAAAAGGAACTTAATAAAGCAGAGGTAGAGCTGGATTGTGACTTGAGGTAGGACTGGTAAATTCCATGAAACCTCAAAAAAAAGGAGGCAAGGAGAAAGGAAGTGCAAGGAGTGAAAATTTGCCGGGCCTCCTTTGATCAGGAGTATTTGAAATAACTGCTGGATATTTCATTCTGTATACAGTAAGTCTGCTTTGCCCCTGTGAGAAGAGATTTTTTTGTTACTTACTGAATAGTCCTAAAGCTGGTTTACCTGTCTGCTGGGAACACTTGTCTAACACAGAGCAGTGTAATGTCGTATGCTGCTTTGCATAATTCTGTTGGTAATTCACAGTTATCTTCAGGTTGCTTTTGGTAATAAAGACCTGTGTGTTCAGCTGTGTGCTTGCATCTTGATAAAGTTTGACTTGTATTCTGAATATGAGTTGTAAACAAAAAACAATAAGATTTTTAAGTTGGATTGCCTGCTTATTCTTCTATCCTGTTATTTATATAAAAGAGAAAAAAAGCTATTATATTAATGGCCCTGGGAAAAAATTTAACATAGTTTATGAATGTAATGATGTTATTAATGTAACATGTGTTGCTGTCATATCACCTGATAATGCTTTTTGTACTTCAGCTCAGGGTTTTCCTTGCATTCCCAAATGAGGGCAATTTCGCTTGAGCCCCATGAAGACAGACTGACTGGGATAATGAGTGTGCTAGATTTTTTATTCTTTTTTTCATCCTCAGTCTGACTAGGGCTTTAAAAATGAAAGCCACGATTTATACAACTTTGAGAGCTTGTCCTGCTGTTATGAAAGGTGAAGAAGAATCCCAGGTGAAGTACAGATATCTCTTTGTACTGCTCAGGGTAAAGTCTGATTGAGTGACCAATGAAATGAACATTATTTCTTTTTGTGCCAGAGCCTTGCTCAGTTATTCTGTGAGGTTTCTGCAGAGTAGGGCAGGTTCACTTAGAACCCCTCTCATTTTTGGCAGGTGTCTTTTTGTTGGATCAAGTCTTGCATTTAGTGAAATTTAGATCTGATAAACTGGAGATCTCTCTAAACAACACGGCAGGTTTTTGGTGGTTTTCGTTCATGAATCTGCTACTGTTTGCTTTTCCTTCACGGTGGATTGTAACACACTGTTGTCTGTTGCCACAGTGAGTTTGATAAATGCTGTGTCTGTGTAAGTTAAATAAGAGGTGAATCTTAGGCATGGTGTTATGCAGTTCCTTTGAAAGTTTTATGAGTTATGCAAACAAGAAATACTTCTGACTGTTGAAGTGGAGTTGTTAAGAACCAAGGGACAGATAAACATAAAATAAATGGAAATGTTTATTCCCACAGTAATGAGCATGAATTGGCTGTTAAAGTGGCAGTAGAGTAAGAGAGCACATAGGAGGTATGTTAACTTATGTCCAGATGTTTGCTCCTTAAGGACTTACATTAACTCTGCTGCTTTACATTGTAAGTTCAGTATTTGTAACAAATATCTGTGGCTATGGCAGTCAGAGGCAAACTTGCAATGTGGTCTGTAAGAAAACTAATGCACTATTGCACTGATTGAAATTTTGTAGGTGGTGACAGTGGATTGGATGGGTTAGGAGGACCAGGAGTTCAACTTGGAAGCCCTGATAAGAAAAAACGGAAAGGAAATACACAGGTAAATTCTCTTTTGATTTCTTAATAAATAGAGGGCTCAAATGTTGTTTGCTGGTGTGACTGTCTCACATTGTTCAGAGTATCAGTCTGTTGTCACAAATAGCAGCTGTGTACAAAATATTCCTAATAGTAGTTCTTGGCACTAAAGTTATTTTAATCTCTGTAGGTTGCCATAGACCTATAAAGACAGGAGCACAGAGTGACTGCAGCAACTTGTATTTTTACCATATGGATTTGATTCTGAGACAGACTTTTTTTTAATGACTTTGTAGCCATTTGTAGAAGTCTGTACAGCATGAGTAGTTGCCATGAGACTACTTCTCTCTTTACTTTCATTTCATTATGTGTAAGTTTGTGGGCTAATGAATCAGAACAGTTTGCTAATGCTTTGACTAAATTCTTGGCATACTTCTGAAGTTATTTTCAAGCAAAAGCTGTGAGGCAAGTATAGCTCCTTTCCAGTGAATCCCTGCAATTTGACATTTCTATGCAGTTTTTCTTCCTAGAAAAGAAAACCTGAATACAAAATATCTTAAGCAGTTGGATACTTGTAGTGCAGAATTTCCCATTGTGTGTTCATTCACCTTTGAGTGAGATTATCTGTTAGTTTGGTACTGCCCAGTGAGAGTAACTGTACTTGTATAGGTCAAACAATCACTTTCTGTTAGGCTTATTCACAGTCCATTGAGATGTGGATCTGTTCTCTTAATTTTTGTTTTGTTTTAAAGTAGTCATGGTGAAACCTGCTCTGAGAAATATTCAGTTACTCTAAAAGGTTTCAGACTTCTATCATGGTGGAACTTTCCTTGTGTTCTGGAATGATAATAACTCCAGAGGCTATGCAGACTAGCTTCTGTTCTTTTCTTACCTGGTGTAAGAAAATGCAGTGTACCTTACTGCATTTACAGTGCAGCAAATTTTACCTTTTTGGTTTTTTTTAAATAAATGCTCAATCTTAGTTTATTAGTACTTACGAGGAAATGCTTTCTGTGAGCACAGTTAATGTAGGGTGAACTCAGTAGATGTTCCCTACAGGCTAGTCTAGAATGAATTTCAATTGTATAGCCACTTTGGTGACATTTGAACAGCTTCTGGGCTCTGTAACCAGAGCATAATCCTTGTATTTTATGCCTACTGACTATGCTTTGCAGACTGTCCACAATCACTGAAGGCCTCTTTTTTTGTACAGAAATCTACAGAGTGTAGAATATTCTGCAGAGTATAGAAAATACCAATCTGCTGACTGCTATATTCTATATGCCTTTTTTAGGTTTATAGCAACATTAGGTTTATATCCTTGTAGAAGTAGGGTGTCTTAAGAGGCCTATATTCAGTAACATCAACCCAAAATGAGACTAAGGAAATGCTTAAATCTGCTCTTCAACATTTGGAAATACTTTGTGCATGTGTTTGTGGCACTTGGCTGTCTGTATTTTGCTTGTCTTTTGTAAAAGGTTAAGAAATAGAAGTCACATATCAAATAGTATTTTCAGAAGCACGGTTGTGCAACTGCAAAATTTTTAAAACACAGAGACTACTATAAATCATCATATTATCTGGAGCACAGACTCCTCTCTTGCCTCTGTACTGAAATTTCAGACAGCCTGGCAGAATACAGCGGGTGAGTTTTACACAACAGCTGAACAGTTCTTTCGGCAGTAGTGTTGGTAATCCAGGACCTTTGTGGTTGGTCTGTCTTGCAGGCAAATACTAAAACTAATTGAAATGTTGTATTTAAAATATTTGTAGGGATCATCATTTCCTCCTCCATCTGAATATGCTCCACCGCCGAATCCAAGCTCTGACCACCTTGTAGCTGCAAATCCATTTGATGACAACTATAATACTGTGTCTTATAAACCGCTTCCTTCAGGAAATCCATACTTTAGTAATCCTGGTTATCCTGGCTTTGGAGGCTATAACACTTTCAGAATGCCACCTCACATGCTGCCCAGAGTGTCCTCGCCATACGGTGGTTCTTACTCCCTCAGAAACCAACCACATCCTCTTCCTCAAAACCCTGTGGGCATGGGTTTTAGTCGACCTCACTCTTTCAGCTTTGGTCCACATGATAACCCAGGTTTTGGGAATCAGCCCCCTTATAGTGGTGGTCAGATAAATCAAAATGTCAGTATGCCTGCTCAGCATTTCAGGCCAAATCCTGGGGAGAACTTTGGCCATTCTGGTCAGATACCTTACCCTGATGTACCATCTAATTTTGGTCCTGGAAACAATCCAAATTTTCCAAATTCTCAACTAGAGTCAAACCATTCTTTTGTTCCTCCACCAAACACATACAACCAGACAAAATCATCAGCACAGAAGCAAGACTTTAATCAAGGTGCAAGCAAAGCATCCAGCCAGAACACTGCTGCTCATCAGCATCATCACAGGACAGAGGACATTGTGAGTCAAGGTAACAGTGACCTAAAAAATGTTACTCGAAACAATGTGGTAAATCAGGATAATAGCCATTCCAACAGTGCTGATAACACCAATGCTGGGCATTCCAATGGGACTCAGAGTAAGTCCCGCCAGCCCCGAGGTGCTGCTGAAGGATGCAACTCTGAAAAGAGCAACAAAACACCCCTTCATCCCAGTCGTCATGGTCACTCATCCTCTGAACCTGTCTATCCATGTGGGATCTGTACCCATGAAGTTAATGATGACCAGGATGCCATCCTGTGTGAAGCCTCTTGTCAGAAATGGTTTCATCGGATCTGCACGGGCATGACGGAGTCAGCGTACGGCCTTCTCACGGCAGAAGCATCGGCGGTTTGGGGCTGTGATACTTGCATGGCTGACAAAGATGTCCAGTTGATGCGCACGAGAGAGACTGCAGGACCACCTGCACTGAACACAGAGGGCTGACAGCCTCAGTTGGTGGTGGGGGTGGATGAAATACTTTCTATGAAGTTTCGGTTACAAATTGGCTACTTCACTTTCTGCAGACAATCAGTTGTGTTTGATTGCTGTCATCTTATTTTTCCCCTCATCTGTTTTCATTCATAAACTTCCATCTCAGCTTTTGGATTCTTAGTTTTATGTGTGCAAATGTTTCACAGGATGGAATATTTTTGTTTCTGATTGAACTGTAACTGACAATTGATCAGAAGTAGAATGTGCATTGACAATTTTATTGAAGGAAAAAATGTGCCTGTATGAATAGCCCTAATTTGCTAGTATTAATGTGTTAACTAACACTAGCATTTAGTGCTCAGTTTTAATGGTACTATATTTGCAAGTACTCATTACTTTTTTTTTTTTTTTTTGGCATGAATGTATGGTGATGTTCTTGCTAGCCTTTCTTTGAATATAGTGGAGATGACATGGAGGAATGTGCAGTACTAATAGTTGTTATTTTAGGGTAAATACAGAGAATTTTGTATGTGCTTTTTCCTATTTTCTGAAGTAAAGCATTAACATGCTATTCAAAAATTGATGAATTCATGCTTAGTAACACAATGAAACCCGCTAACTCTTACACATTTCTATTTCCTTGAAAAGGCAATAATCTCTTTTGACTTCTCAGCAAACACTTACTTGCTGAAGGCTCTTGCTGGGTCTTGCAGTATTTGGAAATAGTTATGAAATATGATTAAATTGGAAAAAGAACAGATCGAGTTTATAAAGTCCAGTGCTTTAAATCTAGAGAATGCCAAAATTAGGGTTGCATATGTAACCTCAATTCATTTATCTTGAGCACATACATTAGGATACGGTGTCTGCATGTGTCATGGTTGTGCAGTTATGCACCTCTCTCTCATCCTTTCTCACTGGTGGTTCCAGTCTCCTGCCTCAGTGCTGCCTAAGAATTGTGAATGAACTAGTGCATGGAAAATCCTGCCCGTCTTCCAGGGCTTTCGGCTGGAACCTGCTCAGTCACCCAGAGCTTACACAGTCCACTTGGCACGAAGGAGGGTGCAAGGCAATGGAGTGTGCTCTGCACAGGCTCTGAATTGCATGATAATTTGGCCAGCACAGACTTAAAACTAAATCCCCACCACTGCCTCAGCCAGTCTTGCACTGAGGGGGTGGGAAATCTAGGGTGAAGGAAGAAAATATGGCTTTCATATCAGGTGAGTTTAGCTCAGGAGTAAGTAATCAGGAGTTTAAGCTTCTTTGCTAAACCTGATATCCTGCTGACAAGTATGAATGACAGTAGAGCTTCATGTGTGATGCTAAGAATTCTATTTTAATATAGGTAATTTGATCTTATTCTTGATCTCAAAAATAACTCTCCTTTTTTTAATGTGGGGAAACATCTAGCCTTGAACAGTTCAACCTTAGCGTGATAAAGTTGCATATGCAACTGAAGAAGTGTTTCTTTAGAGAGAAGTGTTGTTCTGACTTAATAAAAGGAGGCATTGTAATAACAGACTCTGCCTGTAATACTCACCACCGTGCTGGAAACAGTCTTTAAACAGGAATTAAATCATATGTCAAGCTTACAGGTGCCAGTCACGTTCCTTAATGAGATAAATTTTTCAAGTCTGTGAGGATGAGCGATGTAGGAGCTGATATAAAATACAGTCATCAAAGTAAAGAGGTAGTTTTTATGATAAGCTATGCTAATGAGTGAAAAGTGAGGCCTGTTTGCTAGTTCACCGTTGTGTTTGATTTTAAATGGGCTCTACTGTGGTACATTCCTGGAAGATACTGTGCAGACCTGCATAACTTCTCTTGTTTTATTTTAAAAGTGAAAATTTTTGCTGGGTAAGTGCAGTATTGCCTCCCCCTTTTTTTTTTCTTGCCTCTTATCAGGAAAAAGAAAATAATGTCTGAAGTGTAAATGACATATTTCATATCTTGAGGATTTCCTGTATGGAGATGTAAAGAAACTGTAAGGCAGATCAAGGGCTTCTGTTTTCATCACCAGTTGCTTTAATTTAGTACAGAAACCAGACTTAATCTTGTTTTGTTAGAGGTGTGATATTTAAAAACAAACAACAAAAACCAACCAAGCAACAACCTCTGTTAAAGAGATTTATTCTTCAGTAGTTTTCCTAATGACTGACAGACTGTTAGAATTTGCTTTTGGTACCTAAAGTAGCAATTAAACCAAACCTTGTTTAGATAGATTTGTTCCTCTGGGAATCAGTTTAATCTCTGCAACAATTTGCACTGTGAAAGTAGTGGAGCTGGTTCACACCTACAGCAACATAAATGAAATAAAAAATGTGCTCAGTGAAAATTCAACAAACCAATGATGATATTGTTACCTTTCCCATTCCCACACCCCATGCCTGTTGTGAGAAGATTTTTGGGGCATTTTTTCTCAGAAGTCCGATTAATGGTTCAATATTTTGAAGCAGACATTTTATTTAAAATAGCCATGTATTTCTTAATTTTGTTCCTTGACCCTACGTGAAATTAGGCGAGTATTTTCTAGATTAGCTGTCAAGGCATTAGTGTTCTTAAAAACTTAAAGTCAACTGGAATATCATTTCATAAGGCCTTAAACTGTGTATTTGTGAAACTTATTCTAACAATTTATTTTGGTTTTTCCAAACTGGTACTATGTTGGGTTTGTAACCCAGTAAATTTTCTGCATTCGTTAACCTGCAAATTCAAGGCATTAGCAAATGTCAAGTATAAAAAATAAAACCAAGTGAACAACAAAACCCAAACTTGTTAGCACACTGATTATGGAGATATGACTGATGAAGATCTCCAAAAGTCATCCAGCTGATATGCTCGCCCTACTGATACACTCTTGGCATACTTGAACTCTTTATCTAGAGAGAGGGTTATATTTTGTTTTTCTCTGCATGTATTGACTAGTAGTAGTTCAAGTATGCACAGGAGAAACAGCAATCATGTTTAATTAGTAAGGTCCTAGAAAAATGACAGCTGATTAGAATTAGAAGTTAGTTATAGAAGGGTGGGAGGGAGGGAGGGTTGACTAGAGTAGGTGAGGGGTTTTGTAATATTCTACATGAAACAATTTGTATTGAACTATCATGTGCTTCTTTCATTACTAGTGACTTAGACTGTACTGGTGCTGCACACCAAAAATATTGCAAAGATTTTGTAAGTCTTGCAAACCTTAACATTTTTATGGAAAGTGCCCATGTCCCTTTTAAATAGTTCCTTGTCGTGGTCAGAAATGCAGCCTATATTGCCCAAAATGTTTTTGTTGGTTTTTTTTCCCCGGGCTGAAATAAATAAGTATAAACTGGATTGTCTTGTCCTTAATACTTTAAGGTTTTTTGCAAGTGATCACTTGTAAATGAGAAAACATGTACTTTTCTCTTTAAAACATTTGTTTTATTGGTCAGGGTAAGTGACAGTGCTGTATATAAGATACCAAAAATCCTGTTTCTTGCTCTTTTACTGACCTCTTCTACAACTTGAGGCAAGCAGGTTAACTATGCCTGCCTCAGTCTCCTCTTTCAGCAGATTAGACTAATCCTTACTTCCTGAGGTTGTTTAGAGGCCTAGTTATTATCTGAGATCTTCAGATGCGAGAAACTAGAGAAAAGTAATGAAGTTTGCTCTACTTAAAGCAAAAATATAATTTTTAGGGGCTGCTCAAAGAAGATTATACTTTGTGACCTCTGAAGTTTTTAATCTAAGAACCAGTTTTGTAATCACATTTTTCAGGCTTAATTTCAAGCATGTGAGAATTAATGAAGTCCGTGGAGCTGCATGCACACAGTCAAGAATGTTTCAAAGTGTTTGCAGTTTGGGGCCTGTGATATTTGCAAGTGAAATGCTTTTATGGTTTGAGATTTTTACAAAATCAGTGGTGTTCAAATGTAGCACCTTTTTAACATTTGTCTTTATTCCAGCTTGATATGATAACACATTATCTGCATTAAGTACATCCCTTTCATTTTATAAATAAACATTGCCTGGCAGTAAAAGTATTGGTGTAACATTTTTAAAAAGGAAAGTCATGCTTCTTATCATGTTGTATGTGACTTAAATGACTGTTTCATATTAAAACTGATCTTTCCTTATGTACTGCTTAAATATACCTGTTTTGGGATATCAGTTCAGTACTTTTTATACAATCTTGAATGTGTTCCACATTGGTGACATGTATTTTTGCAGCAACTCTTTTGTTTTGATTTTAAATTAGAGCATGTCTGATGTAATACATGCATTAGTGCTGTGTTGTGTGGCAAAGTTAATGTATGTAATTCAAATTGGAAAAGTTTCCAGACTTTGTCCAGCATTAGCCCTGTGGCCAGGGATTAAATTACTATGTAATACAAATTATTTCATACCATGATGTGTTTTAAGCTACTCTATGAAGTATGTGAAAAATTATTGTTTATGGATTGGTAGCTGGTGTGGTATCTTGCATAGAATGAGGTTTGATAGGTGGTAGCAATTCATGATAATTAAAACTAAGTACCTTTCAGAACACACAGCACTGGTGTGCATTGTCATCTTGTTACCATAACTGTAAGTATGAATTTTTAATATTATCCAATGACAAATGGGTGAATATTTGGTAATCAGCTCATGGGTGTGAAAATTCTATTCTAACACTCTTTACTTGGTTTACAAAGCATATAATTTTTTAATCTATTGGATGTGATTAGATATATACAGGAGGGTGTAGAACTGGATGTATTTTCAAGTTATTCTGCAATTGCTAAGTTTTGTCTGAAGCTTTCTATATTAGAATAGACTCTTCCTTAAAATTGGAAACTAAGTGTACTTAGCAGAACTCTTTAAGGCAATATAATATCCTACACTACATCTTGAGTTATGCACATTCACTTCTTTATATGGAGCTCCTCTGAATTTCTTGCTTTATATATAAAAAAGGGTCCCTTTAGTGGCCTAGTGTTGTGTCTCATCAATTCTGAGGTAATTAATTCTGAATGGTGTTCAGCCCCTTAGAGGTGCTGCCTATAACTTAAAGTATTCAGTGTTGCCCTTAGTTTCCTGGTTCAGAAATGGCTTATCCCAACACCTTGGGAATACCTATTTCTGTATTGTTTGCCATACATGATTAATTTTCCTTTTCATCTTCAAACAGTCTGTCTCAAAATAGTTTTTGATCCTACCCCACCTTTTTACTTGGAGATGTGTGCACTGTATTTCAGGAATTGCTGTACTGGAGACAGTTTGGGATTGGAGTCCTGAGAGATGTCATGTCTGTTCCTAGACACTCATCTTCTGCTCTGCAGGATGCTCTAAATCTGAACTTCCATATAACTTAAGGAGGGCAAACTTATAATATATTTCCTCTTTTTTTTTTTTTCCTTTCTTGATAGTTTTTTTTCTGAGGCGTGAAATAAGAGAGTTGTTAGGGATTTTTATTTAAAAGATAGCCTTTCCTCCAAACTTTTTTATGTGGCCTTTAGAGCAAATACTGTGTTCTTCAGGGCCTTCTGACTTGGAATTTTTTTGTCCACATTGTCCTTTCAGTGTTAAAGGTGAGTTGAAAAAGGCAAGTTACCAATCTACTGCCATCCAAACAATGCAAAATATAAGATGATTAAGATTGTTGACATTTAATTTTTTTTTTGTTTGTTAATAATGGTGTGACATTTTTACCTTTCAGAAGAACATATATCAGAATCTGATTCAAGTGTTCTTGGAAAATGTATATGGTAGATTTTGTCTGGCACTGTATGTAACTTTGTTGCTTTCTGTTGTCTGGTTTCAGTTCCTTTTAAAATAAAGATAATTTTTGCGGGGAAGTTGCCTGTTGATTTTTCTGAAGATGATGTAATGCCTAGATTGACTCTTCTACCGTTTTGCCTGGGAAAATGCATTTGGATTAGGTGTAGTCCTGCAAGAAACAGTATGAGGTCATACTGATCAGAAAAGACAGTTCCTGCCTCTCTTGGAGAGCCCTGCTGTTCTGTAAAGGTGTTAATCTGAAGTAACTTCAAAGCAGATTAGAAGAGGTCTTGCACCTTCAGCCCCATTTCTTTCTTTACAGGATGGGAGGGAAGGCTTGAGCACCATTTGTCTGAATAGATTTATTTTTTTAAAATAACTTTCTGCTCTTGGGAAGAGATTAATCAAAGAATTATTTATTCCAATTTATAAATTTATTACAAAGCTCTTCCTCTTAGTTAAAATGCCAGAACTAACACATACCAAATCACTGCCTTGCCAATACTATTTAAAAGCAACTGATACAGGTGGTCCCAAGCTACACATGCAAAACATTTTATTGTAATAAACAGAGTCTCATAAAATGTTCCTTCTTTTTGTGAAAGATAGGGAGGGATAAGAGAGAGAATTTAGAAAGGATGGGAGAAAAAAAGGTTAATAATTAAAGATAAGAAAGTGTAAGCTATTTAAAGGATTTTTTCCCCCCATATATTAAAGCCTCTGACACCATTAGAAGTGAAATAACCCCGTAAAAGATGAATGTGTGTATTAGCAGCTGGAAGGTCCAGAATATTACTAATATTATTAAGATTTGTGTGGAATGTACATCTCTATCCTTCATAGCACAGGAGATGGGAATTTAGGAATTAGGTTTTTAACTGAATAATTTTTCTTTTCACTATGAAGTTTCTTGCACTGGAAACTTTTCACTACAAACTTCTGACTGATAAGATTAATGCCAACAGAAGAACGATCCCGAATGGGCCTCTCTTTGCATGTGTGTCATGGTGAGAGCGCAGCCATTTGTCCAGGTAAGCCTGTGATGTGGAGTGTGTGGGACAGAGGAGGTGTTTCTGTAGATGTACATCAATACAAGACTTTTAAGGTTGATTCGAGACCTTGCTGAGTCCCTTTTGTCTCTTTTAGCAGCTAAATCTGCTACTTTGGCATAAAAGTGTGTTAGTGGTATTTGCTTTGTCTTCTGCAAGCTTTGCACTGGAGATCTGGCTTTTAAGTAAATAGACTTTTTGTTGCTGTATTGGAGCTCTTTTGTGTAACTTAAGAAGACCAAATACTGGTAACCATAACCGTGTCCTGTCTTGTAAAGCATGTATGAATAGTATAGTCCTTCTAGCAGGAATAAATAATAAGCTGCTTCATTTCAGTATATTCTCTGTGATTAAACTAAAAATGACACCTGGGTGACCAAGGCAGAAGACCAGCACTCAAAAATCTAAGACTTACAGTCCATGAATGAACTTTCCATAACTGAAGGATGTGTTCTGGATGACTACAGCTGCATTCTGGAGTGGTAGGAGATTTTGAGTTACTATTGCATTATAACAATTCTAGCCAATGCTGCTACATATTTTGAATACTCTGGGAATGGGGAATTTAATTCACTTCTTGGATTCCAATAGATGCAAGCATTCATCCAGATGATATTGATGTGGGTGAGTGAGGGTGGAGAATAACCCAGAAATCGTATCAGTTACAATGGATTTCTTGCTCTGAAAAAGTTTTAAATATTTGTGATACCTACTTTTATATATCTATATCTCTCTCTGTATAGAGAGAGATATACACAGTACTTAAAAGTAACCACTACCATTTAATTGCTTTGGAAATAGGTAATAGAACATAAAAATTAAGTTTTCAGTGGTACACATCAGTAATCCTAGCTAATGTGTGCCATGTTAAACTCCATTTTTCTTGGTCATATTTTAAAGGAAAGGGGGAAAACTAGACTTTTTGGTTCCGGATTTTTCCGGGCAGTTCTAGGTAATGGTATACTTTTGAGGAACTTCCATATACCTGAATTTTTATCCAGCTGTGCTTGGCTTGTCTTTCAAGCCTTATTCCCCAGAAACAGTTACTTTCTATATACTAGACTTTATTTTTGCAGATACAGTGTTGCTGGTTTTGAGAAATGTGGAGCAACAATGTGCAAAATTACCTCCTGAGTTTTTGGCATAGACAGTACTGCAGACAGCATTGCGAGGCAATAGCATGGAGCTGCCGGTATGACCCAGTTATTTTTAGGGGACATCTGGAAGTTTCAGTGCCAGCATTGCCAGTAGGTTGAGGAAGGTGATCCTGCCTGTGTGCTGAGCCCTGGTGAGGCCACGTTGGGAGTTCTGTGTGCAGTTCTGGGCTTCTCAGTACGAGAGAGACATGGAGCTGCTGGAGCAGGTCCAGTGGAGGGCAACAAAGTTGGTCAAGGGTCTGGAGAATCTCTCTGAACAGGAAGGCTGAGGGATCTGGGCCTGATCAGCCTCAACAAGAGGCTGTGTATAAATATCTAAAGGGAGGGTGTCAAGAGAACAGTCAGGCTGTCAGCAATAGAACCAGAGGCAACGGGCAGAAAATGGTGCCCTGGAAGTTCGACCTAAACATGAGGAAGGACTCCTTTCCTGCGCAGTGACCAAGCACTGGAACAGATTGCTCAGAGAGACTATGGAGTTTCCCTCACTGGAGATATTCCAGAACCATCTGGACACAATCCTGTGCCATGTGCTCTGGGATGACCCTGCCTGAGCAGGGAGCTCGGACCAGATGACCCACTGAGTTCCCTTCCAACCTGACTCTGTGTATTGCTAAATCAATCTCTTCTTTTAATATTTTTTTTTTTTTTTACCAGAAGTTCTAAACTAATAGCAGTTCGTCTCTTCTCGGAGACGTATTTGGCTGACAGCGGCTGTAAGAGCCGCACTGCGCCCAGGTGTGAGCGATGGCGGCCCGCGCCGTGCCCGGCCCTGCGGAAAAGTCCATCTTGTCCCGCTGCGCGCCGCGGGCCGGCCCGGCTAGTCAAGCGCTTGCCTGGCGGCCGCGTGGCCGCCAGTCGGCGATGCCCTGTCCACTCCGCGGGAGCAACCGCTGCACCAGACCCCCACCCGCCGTGTTCCTCTCCATGCCCTGCCGGCCCCCGGCCACCCCCGCCAACATCTTCTGCTCGAGCAGGTATCCTGAAGCGCTGCGCGGCAGCGCCCCTCTCCCACCGGGTCCCTGTTGGCTGCCCGCTCGATGTGCGCGGGTAACTTCAGAGCTCTGCTGAGGAGCACACGCGCCACACACCATGGCAACGCTCTCGAGCTCATAGTCTTACAGCCTTTATACTCTCCCTCTCTCTCCTGCAGGCTGTTGGATGCCCGTCCCGCGACAGATAATGGCTTTACCCCTCCTCGTTCTCTGTGCTAATGCTCTTGCTACTCAACAGGTGTCACCTGCCTTTACTGTCTCATAAATGGACTGAATTATACACATCTGCTTATATTATGAATAATAATTCTAATTATGAGGTCCGTGGCTTCTGTCGGAGTGCTGAAGAACCAACTTTTTCAATCTCTTTAATAAAGAGGTTGAAATACATTGAAATAATAGAAATATAACCTTGTGAAGACCCACCCTCGAGGGGAAGGAAGCACCTTCCCTGGGCTTCTACAAACCTCCACACTGGATACAAAGCACATTAGTTCTGCAATAGTATGTGTTTCTTGAGATTTACTGTGTGCTTGTGCTGAGTGTTTTGAATACGTGAGAGTTGATTGAAATCAGTAAATATTAGTACAAATTATATTTTTGTAGGTAAGCATCCCTCCCTTTTTATTTGAAGCCATTTTGTATGCTCCTATTGATGACACAAATAGCACAGCAAAGATCGGAAATGGAAACATTTTCTTCACTTTGTATAAAAAAGAACCAGCCATGTGGGATTCCCTAACCCTAGAAAATGGTAAGTTCTCTATTCTGAAAGTTAGATTGCCTGTAAGAAACCCATTCTGAGCCAACATTTTACAAACTGTAATGTGAAACTCCTGCTGGTACATATCTGCTCAGTTAAACCTTGTTATTAAAAATAGAAAGTATGTGAGAACAAAGAACATCTGAATTTAGCACGTATGAAACAAAACAATGTTTCTTGTAAAACTTATATTTTGTGTGTAAGCAAATCTTGTTTTTTCTGTTTTGGAGATGGGCTTGATAGACAGTGCTTTGTGGAATTGGAACCATTTTGCCTTTTCCCAGACAAAGTAGCAGAAGGAATCCTGTTTTTATGAATATGATACATACCAGTAGAATTTCAGGCCTAAATGACCATAATAGTTTTTATTTATTTTTTTTAAGCTGACAAGGAAAAACTGCAATATCTAAGAGAGAATGCTGTTCTAAAAGCCCAACAAAAGGCAAAAGAGGAGACAGAAGCAAAAAAAGCTACAAAAGAGGAACACAAAAAATATGCTTTGGAGGCCACAATGAAGGTAGGTTTAGAAGGGGCTCTACAAGACACATACATGTAATAACTGCCAACTAATCTGGCATCTGCTTGGTTAAACGCACTTTAAAAATATGAAAAGTACTCATTTTTATTATAGTGATGGTTATTTCTTTGCACTTAAAACACATTTATTACCAAATATGAAATTGATACAGAAAAAGTACTTAGAAGTTACCATTTCTATTAGTAATATTAAAGAAAGTTTTTGGTGAGGAGGTCAGATTTTTGGCCATTGAAAGGAGAGTACAGTCATGTAGAAAAACTGGTCTTTTGTGGTCTTTGCATCAGTGCAGGTGTTTAGTCATTTAGCACTGTCAAAAATACTGATTTTAAAAAAGAATCTTATTTATTTGTTGCGTTGTTATATTTTATAACAGACTTGCTGTTCATTGTCTTTTTTGTGTTTGCATGTTTGTCATTCTGCTTTTTATGTCTCTTTTAAGATACAGTCTTCAAAATTTTTATGTATGTAAAAATTCTGGTCACTTCATTTGTGTTTAGAAGGATTAGTTAAAAGAATGAGACTTGTAAAGGCTAATCCGAAATGTTTGCTCTCTCAGTCATTTTTAAGCATCTTAGTTAATTCTGCTTGTATGGTCACATTGGTTACACTATGCTTTGGATATGAAACTGGGAAAATAATGGTAGCTTTTACTTAGTCATCTTAGTATTATCAGGTGAAACATCTGATCTCAGAGGTCTATTGTTCAAACAGCTAGAAGAAGCAGAAAGAAAAAGAATTGAAGATCTGAAAGAAAAGGAACGGCAGAAGGTCACTGAAGAGTTGGAGTTATGGAAAAACCAGCAAAAAGATGCTGATAAATACAAAAGCATACAAAAAGAAGGGGAATTACATCAAGAAATAGGGCAATTAAAAGAGAGGAAAAATGAAAAAATGACCAAAACTAGAATTCCTAATGAAGGAACTTCTAAGAGCAGACCCAAACCCACAAAAGGTTGTATGATTTATTCCTGGGTGTTTCTAATTCATCATTTATCTTTGTCTCCACCATACTGAACCTGTTCTATTAGTCTGCAGTTATTTTAAGTTCAGGTACTTTATTGAGCTCAAGCATGTGAGTTCTTAGCACTTGTTTAAGTCTTTGGAAATACAAGAGCAGGTTTTGTTCTAAGCTTTAGAAAAGTAAACCAGAAAGCCTTTCTGAGGGTGTGATGCAGACTTTCTGGGGGTGGAGATCCTGTTACCCTAAGTTACCTTGCTGCTGCATTTCATAGAAATATACAGTCTCCTTTCACTCTCTCTATCCCATGTCTTGGTCCTAGGGAGAGCCAATCCAGGGAACTAAAACAACAGAAAATATTTCATTTCTTGTTTGTTTGCTTTTATAGGTTAGTTTTAACTCCTGTGGTTGTCAGAGCATCATACAAGTGACAGAGATAGACGTGTAAGAGGAGTTTAAGTTCATTTGTGACAGATGCTCTATCATTCCATTTATTTATTGGCTACATTAACAAGAAACATTGTTTGAACCTTCCCTTCAAAAGAACAAGTCTAAACCTTTCTTAAGTTATTAGAGGTTTAATCCTAATGTGTTGCATTCCTAAATTAGGTGTACTTTGGACTTCGGTAGAAAATCAGAAAATTCTCTTTTCCTTGATTTTTTTTTTTCATTTCCAGTACTCCAATTCTTTTCATAGGTCATGCTTCCTGTAGTATATTTTCACCAAATGTAAAGGAAGAACAGTTACCAGCTCCTCGATCTGCTGCTACAATTAAAGTCAACTTTACCCCACGAGTTTTTCCTACAGCTCTGCGAGAATCTCGCGTCGCAGAAGAGGAGGAGGTGAAGTAGTGAATTGTTTATTGTGTATTCAGTAAGTTGACAAAAATGGTAGCTGTGCCAAGGAATGTAACCTGTGCAATATATCTTCCAAGGAAGGCAGTTGCATTTAAATTAAGATATAAAGAAACAAACAAGTAACCCAAAAAGTATTAGTGATGCAGTAACTTGACTTTTCATGGTAATAAAATAATTGGGAAACTTTGAACTTTTTCATATCTGACATTATTAAATATTTTTCTCTGTCCAAAATATGTGGCAAATAGAATTCTTTTGATAGTAGTGAGTGAAGAGATAAAATTCGTTTTTGGATTTGAATTTTTCCTTCAGAAATAATGCTCACCCATTTTGTACTTACAGTGGCTACATAAACAAGCAGAAGCTCGAAGAACAATAAGTGCTGATTTATCTGAGCTGGAAGATTTAAAAGAAGAGGAGAGGAATCCAGATTGGTTAAAGGACAAAGGAAAGTAAGTTAGATTCCACTTGAAGATATATTGAAACTTAATTAATTATTATGGTGTTTGTATACTGTTAGTTTTGATATTTTCTATATATTCTAAACACAGATGGTGAATGTCTATAGAGTAGTCATAGAAGTCATAATAGAGATTTTATTGGCAGCTTATGGGGTTTGAATCTGATAAAGTTGTGAGACGCAGTTGTTGAAGCCCACGATGAACAAAATCATTGTAAACACATCATTCTTCTTTGAAGGCAGTTGAGGCAGTGCACTATTATATCTAGGTGGATTTCCTTTCATTTGAACTCTTTAGGGAGAGGTGAAACATCTGTCTAAAACAAACTGCAGGAATTTTATAAAAATGCTGGTTTATTTATATGGCTGTGTTATACAGAAAGGTTTGATTAGGCAATCAGATACACAAAGCTTTCAAAACTAGTCCTGTGTCTGCAAAACTGTGTCCACCTCTTACAGTTCTTTGCTGCTTGGAAGCAGTGACTTTTTAGTGTGTGTCTGTAAGTTGTTTTGTCTGCATCAAGTTGGACTGAACTTCAACTGTGACGTTCTCAGAAAAGGCTGTAAATGTGCATTTCCAAGGAAAAGATGCTAAAACTTCAAATATTTGAAAATGAATTGTTAGTAATAAGCAGGTATATATTTTGTGTTCATCACCTTCTTTAAAGTGCACGTTTCACCTTCTGTTTAACACTTAGCAAAATGTTTGCAATGGGAAACTATCTGGCAGCTGTAAATGCCTATAACCTCGCAGTGAGGCTGAACAACAAGCTTCCCCTGCTGTACCTGAATCGTGCTGCCTGCCACCTTAAACTGAGGAATTTACACAAAGCTATTGAAGATTCCTCTAAGGTATAAAAAATACTGTCATCTTATGCATTATTGTGGTTTATTACTGTGATGTTTCTGTTTTAAGTGGATCTGTAAATACATATTAGTGTGATTCGGAATTTTAAAATTCAAACTTGATATAATGAAGCCATGCTGGAATATTGAAATTTGATAGTGATTACTGAAGTTTCAGAAATTTAAAACAAAACAACAATTAAAAAACTCTAAACCATGCTTCTACACATTTGGGACAAATGGCCATATGTTGACTAGCATGTGTTTCTTTACAGATAAAAATATATACACTTGAAAAGCAATATATACGCTTGAAAAAACCCTCAACTTGGAGCATAAAAAAAACCCAAAACAAAATATACACAGATACCGTTTCTATTACACTGTGGTGTGCTTCATTTGTTGGAAGGAAAAATAAAGGTGTGGTGGTGATGAGCAGGATACCTTCAAAAAACCCCAACAAACCAGGCATTTTGAAAGAAGGGCTGTATCACCTAGATGTTTTAGCAGCCATTATTTGTGCAATGGGAGGAGTGATCTCAATTGCACCTGAATAATGTGGAGGAATTTTTGCCAGAATTATTTTTTTAACTAATAAGTACTTGAATCTTGGTTTTTTTTTTTTTTTCCTATAACTACTACTAAAACACACGTGCTTTTTTAGGGCTGTCTTTTTTTTTTTTTTTAAATAACATGGTATGTAATATTGTGTAGGAAAACAGAACATTATTTGACTGTAATAAACATTTAACATAGTATTTGTCCGTTTTTAGCCATGGCAGTGTAACTGTAGTTAGCAAACTGGGGTGATGGATACAAATCTTAATGAATAGATTCACAAGCTGTATAGTTTGAATTTGAATAGTTATTTCTATTTGAATAGTTATTATGTTACTGTATAATAATAGTAATTAGGTGAGAGAAGTGTGTGTAAACTAGAAAACCCCTCAAATTATGGCAAATATTCTTATAAATACTTTGGGTGTTCTCATTTCTAAAGGCACTAGAACTGTTGACACCACCTGTTCCTGATAACGAGGGCGCTCGAGTGAAAGCCTATGTGAGACGTGGAACAGCCTTTTGTCAGCTGGAGTTATATACTGAAGGTGAGGCCTTGACTTTATGGAAGTGTGCACATGAATTTAGAGTGACAAGCAAGTAATTCTGTTTAGTTCAGTGGGACTGCTCACACCTTTATGTTTTCAGGAATGACTTTGAAGGAGCTCTATACAATCTATGTCTCTGTTATGAACCTTGATACTACATTCCTTATTTTTTTTTTTAATTTTGCTGGCTGATTGCAGTTCCACTTGAAAAATCTTGAAAAAATACCTGAGTTAACAGTGTCCCTACTGAGTTCTTCAAGAGTATCAAGTTAGTTTTGTAAAGCAAATTTACGAGTGAAAGCTGATAATAGAAACTGAAGATATTCAAAATGACAGTGTTCAAGTGCTAAGCTTTGGCCATTCTTTACTGTCTTCTATCTATGAATCACTTTGTCATTCCCTTACAGCTTCATTTGCACTTGGAAACCTTGTGAAAAAGACAGTTAAATAAGATTTTACTTCCTGTGCTCATTATTTGCTAACTCCACCCTCAAGCCCTAGTATTCACAGTTCATGTCTTCTTTTCCTTACTTCCCCATATTCATTTCTGTCATTCATTTTTCCTCTCTTCTGCAGAACACTCCTGTCATGCACAGACATATATATATATATAGGTATATATATGTAAATGAAGAGACTCTGCTTTCATGTTTTAAAACCTGAAAAGTTTATGTAGTAGAGTGTTTCCACTAAAATGTTTGTAAAATAATATAAACAAAATATAAGTTTATTTACTGACAAAAGGTAAATCTGATGTCATTCTGATTCCATCATCTTAAGAGTAAAACTCAAAATCAATACTTCATGCTTATGACTAGGGAACAGTTATTTCCAGGTGGTTGCTAAAGAGGATGCTCTTGCATTATTGATTGACATTCTTATTAATGTTTCTATACTAGGTCTCCAGGATTATGAAGCAGCTCTCAAGATTGATCCTAAAAATAAAAATATAGAAAAAGATGCTGAGAAGATTCGACACCTAATTCAAGGAACAATGCAAGGTTCTTAATTCAAATAAACATGAAAAAAAGAAACTCTTTGGCAGAGATGCCTTTTGAGAACATCAGAAGGAATCTTATTTCTTTTCAGTATGTGTTAACTAGTTTTTTTTTGTGCTTCACTCAAAACACTTACAGAATTGGTAATGGATTGGATATATTAATTACTTTTTTTGGAAAGTATAGTATTATAACAACCATAATTAGATATATATTATTTCATTTTGATACAGAGTTGTCATATTTTTGCTTTTTGTTAGCATTTTTGTTACCCTGAAAATCTGAAACACTGGATTTGAAGCTGTTCCATTATGTTAAGAGTTCTTTCCAAGCTGTGACCATTTCAACTACACTTCTTTCAGTAGCAGTTTTAGCAGACTTCTGTTTCCTGAATACCATTTATGACTGATTTCTGTCTTTATAATAAAATATTTTTTATGCACATATATATATTATTTTGTGCAAATTCTGTACTTTTGGAACAGGGAGAAGGTTGCTTCCAGCTGCTTTAGTTAGAGCCTTGAGAGGAGTGCTGAGGTGAGTCAGAAATGTCTGGTGTAGTTGCTGTCTGTGCTTTCCTACAGATACCTATTGCATTGCTGGAAGGGGCTGCAAATACTCTTTTATAGCAGCTGGAAGGAGGGCAGTGTAGGAGCTTTAGTGCCTAGTTGAGTGTATTGCTATACTTGCCCAAATATGGCTATTTTATATAATTACTGTGGGGAAGTGAGGGCTAAGGAGGAGACACACTGGCAATGGGAGAAAGAAAATGCAAAGGAGCAAGTGCTGGCTGTAAGTTCACCATTTTTTTTCCCCCTTAAAAGGGAAGCAGATGTGCTTGGTGGCATGAACAGTATCTGCCTGTTTCATCTGATCATGTTGGGAGCAAATGCATGTTAAACCTGTAACTTCAACACCTGAGCTGATGGTGTGTTCACCACATCTGAGCCATGTACATTATGTTGGTATTTAATCTCCTCAGATGTAAGAATACGGAGACCGACTTTTAAAACCAGAAAATACTTAAGTTAGAACAAGTAAACCTTCAGGTCAATGTCTCTTGCACCTAACTCTTTCTAAAGTTAGAGTTCCACATTTATGAGACCAGTTGCAGAGTTTTATTTCTGTGGGTTTAGGTCTGATTCAGAGAACTGCATCATCAAATAGGCTCCATCCTTTTTGATACATCTTATTCAACCCGTCTTATTCAGCATTTCAACTAACAGGACAAAGCATTTCAAATTTGTTGAGCGTTTGTGGTCAGAGCAAATATTGCTCAAGATGTGTATTGAAATACATGCATGGTGGAGAGTGAGGAACTTAACACTTTGACCTTATTTAGTAAACTGTGGACAGTGATAATTTGACTTATGATGACTATGGAGGGTAATACAATTTGGACTTTGCATTGATTTCTGCATTAGTGATAATCTTGAGCATAGAAGATAACATAAGTGGCAGAAATAATTAGTATGGGTAATAAATATAGGAATGAGATTAAGAATATAGTGAAGCTTTGTGGATGACGTGTTTTAGTTTCGACTTTTTCTAATATACAGCAATATGAAAAATAGAGGCCTAAAGAAACATCCAAGTGACTGTACTTACTCATGTTCATGTGCATGAATTTTTATTTTTATTCTTTTCCTCTGTAGGGAGTGAGTTAACATATGACAGGTACTTCTTAGTCTGTTTATGGAAAGTGCTCTAGTGCTGTATTAATGAGCGTGTGGTAAAACTGCACCAAGGAACCTCCCTTAGTGTTGCTGAGCAAGCCATTTACAACCTGCTGTTCTTCAGAGGTGCCATGAATCTTTTTTGTTTGTTTCTCAGTCATGTAAGATATGAAGAAAATGTTTAAGCTGCTAGCTTAGATAAACCTCGAATAAGAAATTCTGACTTTATTACTGAGGCCTGTTGTCTCCCATATATATTTTGTTCCAGTATTTAGGGCACTGGTGGGACCTCAATCTCTGGGATTTCGCATCTGCTCTGTGCTGTGCCTGTTGATGAGATGGGGTCTGGGTGTTTGGTGGGGGTAGGCAGCCCTACCCCCAGTCTGAGTGGCTCTCAGGACAGGACAGCTTCTCCTGGAGCAGCATGGCCTGTGCTTCTGGGAGACTTTCCCAATTAGTTAATTCCTAGTCACCAGTTTTTCCACCTGAGACTAGAAGAATCACATATTTGTGGTCCGACTTTTTTGGGGGGGCGGGGGCACGTTTTGGAGTGTTCTTTGGGGCTTTTTGTTGGTTGATTGTTTTGTTTGTTTTTTGGGATTTGTTTTGCGATGCTTGTTTGTTTGGGTTTTTGGTTTTGTTGTTTTGTTTTTTTTTTTTGGGGGGGGGGGCCGGCGTGTGTGTTGTGCGTGACTTGTTTTTTCCCTTCCCTAAGTACAAGCGTTACCGGCAGAAGTCCCTCTCAGCGCTATTTTGTTCCTGTACCCGGTTATCCCCTGATTCCCAACCAGCAACAACGCCCACGCGTGAAAGGTGCCTTCTGGAAAGCGACCTCCCCCTGGCAACAAACGCGGCGGTTTTGCCGCTGCGGCCCGCCGCTCCGGCGGGCGCGGCGTTGCCAATGGCGGTGCCGGGCGGGCGGGCCGGGCAGCTGGCTCCCTGGGACGCTGTTTTTGCCGCTCGCTCCGTGGGCACCGCGGTTGCAGGGGCTCTGCGCTCGGCCGGGCCCCGGGCGCTGTGGCCGCCGGGCCGCGGGGGGCGCGGGCCGGTCTCCCGGGTGCCGGCGGGCGCCGCCCCGCGCGCAGGCGCCGGCCCGGGCGGGCCGGTTTGTTTGTGACGGCCGTCAGCGGCGGCCGCGCGGCCCCTCGTCCTTTGCCGGGCCCCGCGGGGGCCGCGCTCAGCGTAGGCGGCGGGTCCGGCCGCGCGGGGCGGCCGCGAGGAGCTCCGAGGGGCTGCCGTGGGCAGGGGCTGCCCGGGAGCGGGGGCAACAGCCCGGGCGCCGGGGCCGGGCGCAGCCGCTGGTGGCTGCGGGGAAGCGGTGAGCGGGGCCGTGCGGGGGCGGCCGCGCTGCTTTGTGCGGGGCCGGGCGGGGGTCACTGCGCGGGGGTCACCGCCGTGCTGGCCCCGGCCCCTGCCCTGGGCGCTGCCGTTCGCCAGCTTCCTTCCCTCTCATGCTGAGCCGCTGCCGCCCCGGCTGATGCAAGGTGCTGTGTTTCATAAACACCGGCGCTGTGTCTTTAGCCGCGCTGGCCCCGCGCCGCGCTCTGGTTCAGGTGCAACAGGAGCACCTGTGCGGGAGCAGCGGTGGGTACTGAGCTGGGAATGTCCGGCGCTGGCGTGGCCTGGCTTTCAGAAGCCACATTGGTCTTGCTGAAAATCATAGCCTGTATGGGTTGCTAAATATATTCCTAGAGAAGAATGTTACTGTGGGGAAAAAAAAATTGCGACTTAGCAGAAATAATAAACTTGCAGGAGAACCTTGAAAAGTAATGCCTCTAAACCTGGTTTTATTTCTGTTGTGTAACAAAGAAGCTATTGTGGAAGAGAACTGTGAGTTTTTACTTGCAGTGGCAGCACAGCAAACTCCACAGAACACAATCACGTTCCTGTTGGTGCCTGTTACTCATCTTTGTCAATGCTTATTGACGGTTGTTTTTTTTTCATCTAGGAAATCCTCTTTTTTTAAATGCTAGAACTTAAGGGTTTGTTTGGATTGGAGTGGTTATTCTTTCTGAGTCTGGTATTTATTCTGCTTCACAGTGGATAAATAGGATGTGGTATCTCATGTTTATTTTTATATAGATAACTGGGATAACTTGGGTTACGTTAGCAACAATACAAATGGCTGTAAGCTTTCACACCTTATGCTTCTGGTTTGCATTTCACTAGGTTAGGAAAATAGTTCACACTTCTGAATCCCTGCCCCTCCAAATACTTTAAAGTTGAACTCTGAATATAATGGATATTTATTTTGACTAGATAGAAATAAAAAAGGTGGTGGCAGTAGTGGCAACGAAGATATCTAGTGAGAATACAAAACCAGTGAAACTGTGTGTTGGGGGTGTGGGTTTTGTTTTTTCTTTTTTTTCCCCTAAGTCTTTCCTTCTGGCTTAGCCTGACCTACAGGAGATGTGTGACACTACTGTATCCTCGAGTTATCCCTGCTGTTATTGGACTGGAACCCATTAATGTCATCTGGATTTGTTAGGAAGTTTGCAGGCTTTATGTCTGTTTAATTCCTTAGTAGCTCAAAGCTACTTTTTCAAAATAACTTGCATTCAGGAAGTGCCAGCCATATCCAGCACCTTTAGGTTGGTAGGAAAAGCATACTGGTTCTTACTGGATCTTTGTCATTTGGTGGAGAATAAGGCTGGTGAAGTTTTTGTGAGTGGATCAGTTTAGCCATTTGGTTCAGATTGGTCTTCTGTATTTCAATTTGACTGGACTGGATTTGACCTCAGATTTAGTTAGGACTATGTGTGTTATTAACCACTTACAGAAATAAGCTGTTTAGCTGATGATTGAAGTTCAGGAACACCATACCTAGGTAATTTTTTTATTAAAGTTTTTTAGGCTGTTTTCATCTTTTAGAGCTAACTAATTATTAAAATGCCTTACTTTTGATAACTGTTTTACACATGTATGTTTAGTGAATGTACTTGTAGGAATGCATTGACCCTAAAGCTGCCCTTCAGTCTGATGCCAAGCTATCTATGTATCATCGTTTGGCTAAATTTAGCAATTCTACCCACAAACCTCAGTGTTTTTGTAATTATTCCTTTATTCCTTTTTTATTCCATTATTTTTCTTGATACTTTTTTTCTTGATATTTTTCTGTTTTGGAGGCTGATCACCTGTATGCAGTTACACACTATTAGTATAATATTCTGGTTGAATACAAGATAAATAACTTTTAACTCAAAGTCACGTATCAAAGTGAGCAAGTAATAGAAAATAATGATTGTTTGTCTGCTTTTTTATAATATTTTTTGATGATGTCAGTACCCACACAGTTAGGTCCTGAAACTTGTGTTTGGGAAGGGAAGATGGATGTTTACATGTGTATTCAGCAGAACTGAGTTTCTGCAGTGCTCAGTTACCTGCCAGTCTGTGCTGTGGATGGGGAGGGAGAGCAGGATGGCATTTGTGTTAACTTAGCCAGGGCCCAGGAGGAAATGCTGCAGTAGCTGAAGGAAGACAGATGTTACAAAGTCCAGCACAGAGTCTGCTGTTAAAATCTGCCCTTTCAACATCTGCAGATGCACTTGTATCAGAAACTGTACTGGTGACCTGAAGTTATCCTTTAAGAGTTCTCTTCACTTTTTGCAGCATAGCCAGTGATGTTTCTGACAGGTGATGAGTTCTGGGGCTGGTAATTACCTTCCTCTGAAAGGAATGCTGCTGCTGCTGGATGCCTGGTCAAATTGACAATAATTAATGACAGCAAGCAGATGTCGTTGTCACTCTGGAACACAGTCTTTGCCACTTGGGCATTTGTTATTTCCAAGATTGAAGAAGTATGATTTTTAAATAGATCACGATTAAAAAAAAATTTTTGATCATTATATGCTGTATGATAGAAAAAACCCCAAACCAAAATACATCCCTCCTACTTCCCCCTCCCAAACCTAACATTCCCTAATTGAGATTCCAGGAAAAGCACTAATGAAGGAAGAAAAAGATCTGCAGGAAAATGACAATCATATTCAAACTAGGGCTTTATAAAAAAAATAGAAATTCAGTTCCTCTGTAAGTTTGATGCCTAAGTTGATTATTAGTGAATATTTTTGCCTTATAAACTGTGGTTGTTATGGTCATCATTGGCTTTTTTAGAGAGGTACTGTAGATATGTTAATTGAAGTTAATGAGAAAAAAGCGTTATCTTAGAAAAACATACAATAACGACCATAATGCAGAGATAGGAGACAGATGTTTACTGTATTTTGTAAGAAAGCTAAATGGAATTGAAAGTTTTGTATTTTGTTGTGCCAGTTTCTGGCCATACCAGTGTATTTGGATGTTCTCCTTCAAGGTTTGTGTATATTTTCGGTGTTAACAAACCGGGAGTAAAGACAGGGGAATAAAGTAGAGTAAATTAATTTAAACACATAGGTGCTTTTCTCTGTGTTCATACTGGAAGTAATTAGATGTGGGAAATAAAGCAGGTGTCTGAAATTCTCCAAAGTTTTATTGAACCATGATTTCTTTTGCTGTTTTATTACATTGATGCACAGTGAAACAGGCAATTGATTGGAAATTGCTCAGTTTTGGGAAGATTTTCACCAAGATGAATCTGTAATGAATTTTATGTAACAACTAGATACATTTTTATTTCAAGGAACAAGAAATGCATTAAAGTTCTTTTTAAAGTCATTTTGCTAGTTAAGGACCTCAGAAATTGATCTGAATATGCAGCAATCATGAATATTCTGTATTCCTGGTAAATTCCTGGTAAAAAGGGGAAAAAATAAGCAGGAAGCTGCAGCTGGACAGTTTTCTTCTGAAAATAACTCCCAAAGTCCCAGTAGTATTGTAACAACTAAAATTTGTACTTCAGGTTATTTTTATTCTGGTTTTGTACTTGTCAGGTACTCTCTCAATTTTCCTCAGAATCAGTGCATTTTAGAGCACTTGGAAGGAGTGAAAGAAACATGAAACATTGCTTTTGCCCAGTAGTTGGAGAGAATTAGTCTCAGAAGATCCTAATTTGTGTATTCTCAAAAAACCCACAGTGTTTTTCTTGAATAAACTGTAGTTCCTGTGCATGTAACAATCCGGAAATTATTTCCCATACTGAATCATCTCTAAAACAATGATACTACAGACAAATTTTAACTTCGATTATTGATTTATTGACTACCTTTGTGTGTATGTGTTTGCTTTGTGTGTCTTGCATATTAAAAGAATCTATTTTTACTTGCAGTGTGTTTTGAAAATGTCTGAAAATTCCAGTGACAGTGATTCCTCCTGCGGCTGGACTGTCATCAATCACGAGGTACCGGTTTCAAATTAGTAAAGTTCTCTCAGTTTCAAAAGCACAAGAGAGCTGATCTGAGGCTTATAAATGTTGGGCCTTGGTTCCATTTCTGTTGGTAGCAAGCTGGTATTTAAGAGAAGGTTAAAAGTTCTTTTCCTTGTTTTGGGCTGGATGGACAAGTTGGAATCCTGTCACCAAAAGAAACAGAAAACTCCTGCACACCAGGCAGGATAAAGGAGAGCACAGGCTGCTGGACTCTGCTCAGATAAAAGGGAAAGGGTTTACAAATTGACTACAGCAGTTGGATTACTCAGCTCTGAGTTGCAGGCTTTGTTTTCATTCTTGGGATGGTTATTTTACACTGTAACCGCAAATGAATTATGCAGTCTAAATTAGTTAACATAACACAAGGTTATGGGATGGCAGGGGTTTGTCCAGCCAAAGCAGAACAGATTTCTGTTCCTGGTTATTCTTTCCTGGTTCAAGGAAATAAGAATGGGGAAGTACTGGTGTTTGGGAGCTGCCATTATCAGCATTCTCCTGGTAAGACCCCTTTGAATCTTGGATGTGAAGGAGGTAGAATGGATGAGATGGGTGGGTACCTTCATACAGGTGGTACCCAGGAAGGGGGTGATGTGGACTTCTGTAGGCTTCAGAGAAGTGGTTTGGATATTTAGGAAAGAGAGCTGTGACTTAGACAAATTTGGACTACTGTACTGTTAATTTCTCACATATCATTGTGACCTGTATTGGTGATGACACAGTGGAATCCGTTTCTGGATTTGTTTTGCACTGAGTTAAGAGAGGCAAGAAATGGCCATTGTCCAGATTGTGACTGCAGAGAACTGACAACTGTGTGTGCTGAACTGAGTGTCTGCTTTGGACAGAGAGGCAGTGCTGTGTATTGTTGGACTACTCCTGAGAAAGGACTTGCTAATTTTGTGTAGGAGGGTAGTGAGGTGATAATATCTTTTCTTGACCTCTTTGCTGTTACTGAAATGGAAGGGTGATGGAGGTCTAGCAACAGATACAGTGAATCAGAGTTCATGCATTCACACCAGCCTGCATGTTTTAAAGAAAAGACTACCTTACCCTATACTCAGGTAGCCCGGTTTCTTGGAATTTTAGCTAAAATTATAATCTGTTTTAAGCACTATTCCTAATGTCTGCCTTGTTGTAGAACCTGGGCAGACTGAATTTTTGTTATTCTTTTCCTTATTCACAATTTAAGAAACAAAAGTAGTGGTTCTTTCACACCAGAGAACAGTTGTCACATAGTAAATCTGTATACCTATCAATAAATCCCAACCAAACCAAACTCCCCAAATTAGTTTGTATTTTCTTTCCTGAGATTTCTCTCAGATTTTAGTAAGTTACTTATACTTGAGTTGTGAATTCCTGCAAAATTTTTGAGATTAAAACTGTGACACTTCTGTAGACAAAAAGAAGACAGATAGTTTGACAGTTTACTAAAGCAGGTAATTTTTGACGCTTTTTAAGAAAGGAACATACATTCTGCAATCACATTACAAAGTTATCTTATGCAGTTCTTTTTGAGGTATCTAATCTTTGTGAAGTACAGTCTCCTCTTAAAAATGAAAGCATACGTGTTTGCTTGAGTCCCTGAAATGAGACATCCAGGCAAACTGATCTGGAAGTATTACTACTACTGTAATTTCACACTTGCTGTTGCAAAAATAACTTATCTCTGTTTACAAAAACAGCTCAAGTTATTTATGGATCACAGTGACTTAGTATTTTTCGGTTATGTTTTGCATGTTTGTAGTTTTCTAGAACCTTACTTGTGTTCCATCAGTGCTTTTAAAGAAAAATTACAATATAAAGATTAAATATTTGGAATTGTCAAGCATGTTGTTTGCCTTTAGTGCCCTGGTCTCCTAGCATTGTTAATCTTCAGTTCCCGTTGTGCTCTGAGGGTGTTGTTGACTGGCAGCTGACTAATAACTAAGACTCCTTTCTGGATTAAAGACAGAAATCTAATTTAGAGTTTGTATAAATATTTGTTTTCCTTGTGTCAAAGATGTACTATTAAAGCAGCCATTCAAATTTGCTGACAGGAACTGAGATGGAGGAAAGTTATACATAGTTTTTCCTGGTAATAGCATTTATTAATGTTCATGGTGGTACTCTTGAAAGTTCCATTTTGGGGAGGTGATGTGTACTTACATAAAATACTTGGACATGTGTGCAAGAATTAGATCCCATATTCAGAACCTTCCCTGTTTCTCTAAATTCCATTTAATGAACAGGTCTAATAAAGGTAATAAAAATAGTTATTTAAAATACTTAGCATAGTTATTAGTTGATGCCTTAACTGCTGTCCTTTTTCCCCCTAGAATTGTTCTCCTCTGACTTTTTTCAGCCTTGGTCATGAGTATTACACACTAACAGTTGTTTTCCTCTAGTTAGTGACTTGGTGTTTCACTTGCTTTTTTTTTGCTCAAAATTTTCTTCAGTTTTAAAGGTTATTGTTCTTCTGTTTTTATTATTAATGTTCTGTTTTCTCTGTAACCTTTTTCTCCTGCTTTAGTGTTGGAAACCCCAGTAACTGTAATGTCCATTTAAACTCTTCACCTTCAGGGTTCTGACATAGAGACAGTGACTTCAGAAAATGGAAGCACAAATGATAATCATGAGTTTGTTTCAGAAGAATATGTTTCTTTGCAAGAAGAGGAGCAAGCAGTTGATTTGCAAGGTAAGATAATAAAAAAGGAGCCGTTTCATGAAATAGATAAGTATCTATTGTAGCATTGGCACAAAGTTAGAAACTCACAGTTTCTATACTTTGCAGACCTCTGTCAAAGTACTTGCTTCCTCAGTGTCATGGAAAATATTCAATCATCACCTTATAAAAGTATCTTTTATTGAAATAGATGAATGTCTTTCATTTTGTCAATACTTTGGATGTGTTACAGAGTAGTGTGCACTATTCTGCACTATTCACAACAATGCTGTTGGAAAATAGTTTATGGAAGTGTTATTGGTAAAAGAAGTATTCCTTTATAATGTCATAGATCAAATAAGAATAAATTGGAAGGAACAGTCAATCCTTGTACTGCTAAAAAATAACATTGTGACACGGTGTTAGTATTTCTTGAGTTGGAAGTGCAAGTCTGGTGCATATTAATATAATGAAAATCCTTCCACTTATTTTAATTACTAAATTTAATCCTACTGCTGTGTTATTGCTCTAAGACTATTGCTGTGAGAACACAGACATGACAGGTTCAGTGTGCAGTTGACTAAATTTGGCTATGTTTCCAAATTCCTAATGTCTCCATGTAGAAACAGGATTAGACACAGAAACTCCAATGAATATCTGGAAAATACTTGAATTACCCCAGCATAAAAATGTACTGTAGTATCAGCTTACAATATAGGGTTGTCTTTTTTTCTACCTGTGCTTTTCATTTATAGGTTACTTGCATTATGATCAGTATGAGAATTTGGATTTAAGTGTCCTGGATTCTGATATTTATGGAAGTATGTTAAAAACAAGATTTAGTGCCTCTGATACAAGCACATAATAGAAACCTGTCACAATTACATTTATTTTATGGGGTGTGGGCATAATTTGGGGTTACTGGTTTTAATTTCATGTTTGTTTGCTTGTGTTTTTTTTCCTCTTTTTATTTATATAGCTCAGTGCAGCAATGATGAAGAGATACCAGTGGTAGATAACACTGTGTCTGGATTTGAGGAAACTCAGACAGTTCCAGAGGTAAAGTACATTCTGTCATTCAGAAGCTTCTCTAAGCCCCATCTGACAATGGCAAGAAATGTTTTGAAGGCATTAAAATGAAGATACAGATTTTTCCTTTCTTAAAGCTTTAACAAATCTCTTTTTAAAAAAAATTACTTTATATTGTATATACCTGAGTAATTTTCACATTGTCCCTTTCCTCAGGAAAAGAAACAAAAAATTCCTGACGATGGGTCCTGTGTTGGAACTATTAGTGATGATTCTGACATTGTTACACTTGAAGCTCCAAAACCAGAAGAAACTCAGAGTCAGGAGGAAGCTCCAGCAGATGGTGAAGAAGCTCAAAGTTCAGAGGATTTTAACATGGGTTCCTCCTCTAGCAGTCAATATGCATTTTCCCATGTAGAAACTGGTAAGAGCAGGAAATCACTAAGCAACTGTTTGAAAATATCACCAAAAAAAGACCCCAAACCAGTCTTTGCTTAGGGAACCTTCTTTGTGTGGAGAGGGGGAAAAAATAGTGTCCAAAGATTTGGAGTCTCTAGAAAAACTTCAGGTGCCCTCACACTAAAATTTTGTCTGAATGTATGTCTGCAACCTTTTTTTTTTTGAAGTGATCTGTCCCATTAAGCATTCACTGTTTTAAACAGAAAGTAAATTTGTAGCATATCTTGAAGTAAAATTCTCCTGGCAATTTTTTTGGCTTTTATAGAGTTGGCCTAAATGAGGAGCAACTGGGAGAGAAATGATTTTTGGTGCCATGAGGACTAATAGCAGCATGACTACAAAAATTTACCTTCATAGTTACATAGCATATATATATATATAAGATATTCTCAGTACTTGGTTGGAATAATAATCATATTCAGGAGGAGTGATATGAATATTGGTTCAATTAAAAACAAACAAACCTCTAAAAGAACAAAAAAACCTCTTACTGTTGTGTTGCTCTTCTCTAGTTCTGCAGTTTTTCTCTATGATTCTTTTTGGCTGCTTGTTTGTGGTCTTTCCTGTTCCCTTTATGCTCTGTAGCAGTTTTGTGTTGCTGATTCTTACTCTTCAAATTAAGTTTATTTCAAGAGCAGGATTTTACTTAAAATACTGTTTTATCTTAGAAATAGGATGCAGCATCCTTTAATGTTTATGTATCTGTTTAGTATCCATTGGAAACAGAAAATGACAGCATCTAGTTATAACCAGTGATGATTCCTAACAAAGCAGTTGCCTTCTTTGTCTTCTGGATGACCTGACTTAATTTCTAATTTAAAATTTAGTTGACTTTCTTTTTTTCTTTTAGGATGAGTTCTAAAAATGCCTTTTTTTTCCCCCTCTATGTTTTTGTACACAAAAGTCAGTTGGCTGGAGAAGCTGAGGAAGATTCCTGATTGTGTAAGGGGATGGGGAAATGAGGTGAAAGAGCATGTGTCTCGCAGTCTTCCTTTCCAAGGTGGTGTGATTAAATTTGATCAGCTTTTGTAAAGCTGATTGCTTATGGCTTGCATGGAGTGTTCTTACAATTTTTAGTAGCAATCTGACTTGATCTTATAGTACTGATATTCCAGAGAGATGCTGAAAGCCAGTCCTCACTGGAGAATTGGCTAAGCTATCAGTGCTTTATTTGGTGTTCAAAAAAACTGTTAATCTTGCATGGAGATTTGGAACAGACATCAGTGAGGTTTGTACTACATTTTAATGTATGTGCTTGACTGTTTAAATTAATGGTTCCTGTTGGATTCCAAATCAGTGTGTGACTGGCAAAAATAATTTCTTCCTTCTAACTTAAGCTGATTTCAGCATGGTGTCTAGTGCTGCTCAGTCAATTGATCAAGTATTGCAGAAAATATCTGGAATACTTTTGCAATTATTTTAAATGCCGAAGTTTTAGCAGTTGACATTTTCATGGTACTTTTTGGCAATGGAAATCTTTGCTATCCACTTCCTGTTGGGTTTTCTATTGTGTTGGAAAAACTTCAGATTTTTTCTAATGTAGATACTAAAATGTTCTGCAAGGATTTTCTGCCACCTTTATTTGCAAACCAGTTCCTGTTTAGACTGTCTTCACCATGCAGACAGAAATGTTTTAATACTGCTTCATGAATGATGTTAAACAAGCAGAAGTGCTCATATGCTGCATTGAATTGTATCTGGGCTTGAGTCATGTCTTGCAGGAATGTCAAGGAGAATCACATTCTTAACTGATGTTACTTCACCTGGTTTCTGGTGTAGATCTGACACTTAGTAGGAGCTGGAATTTTGGACTGCTATTGCAGTCACTCTTTGTTTCATCTGTAGTCCTTTCCATCCTGGGATTGTTAGAGTTCAGCTTTGTACTGAGTCCTTACAGCAGCTGTAAGGCAGGGTCGTGCTGGTCTAAAAGTGTAATTGCTATTGACAACTTGCCAGTAAGTGCTTATGAATGGCTCTAAGTGTCTTACAGCATTTTGCTTTCTGATTGTCTTTTTTTTCCCTTTTCTGTTCTTTGCTGTCCATGTATATCAAAGATTTTCTCATTTGTCTAGAAGCAGCTTGTTCCTTAAACCACTCGTGTTTAAGTTTCTTCAGTTGTTGAAAACCCCCAAGAAACCCCACAGATAAGCAATAGTAACACCTGTTTTACTAAGTCTGTCCTGTATATTCCTCTGTAATGTCTGACCTCTGCATTCTAGTAATGCATTCTGAATGCTTGTCTTTATTTTCCAGGACTGGGAAGTGTGCATCTGCTTAAATGACTGATTTTAAAATAGTGTCCTTCTGTACCAAGCTATATAAATTCATTTAAGAGTCTGGATATCTAAGTCGCTGTTTAAGTGATTTGTCTTTATTGCAAAGTGTACTTGGTTGGTTTGGCTTGACTAATTGACTAAAATGGATTTTTTTAGGAAGGGGGAAAGCTGTCTTTCATTATCTGGCATGTTGCTTGTCCATGGACTCAGAAATTAGACATGTATTCCATATACTAGTTGGTAATCTTTTCTGTGCTTGATGTAATCACTTCTATCAAGTTGTGATTTAAGTGAAGAATCTTAAGTGGTAATGCTTTTTTATAGGTGATAGCTAGCAGTGCTTGGCATTCTTGTCTGTTCAGTGATGTGTGCATGGCTTTGCTCAGACAAATGATTTCTCAGTTGTGAACTAACTGTTCAAGGACAGTAACTCTGTACTTATATTTTTACATTTTGAGTGATGATCTCTGATATAGAAATGAACACCCATATTTCTAGAAGGGACATTAGTACTGTGTGATTGTGAGCAGCAAATTTAGTGTCTGAGCAGGAGCACTTTGTCATGTGCTGGAGGCTCCATTGATCAATCCCATTGAATCCATTTCAGGCATGTGAATGAGGTACAGCAATGGAGATACTTGAAAGCTACTTTTTAAATATACTACTGCTTCCCCTTGATATTTACCTTACACTTGAAAGTTATGCTTTTAAAGGAGGGAGATGAAATAATAATTACTTATGCACTGGATTATTTGAATTTATTTACGGTATATGCAGCAAACACTTGTACCACAAATGGGAACAAGCAATTACAGTCAGTTGTTACTTTCCTGGTTAGAATATATGGCTTTTGGGCCACAGACACATGAACATACAAATGGTATCATAAATTTTACAAAAATGCTATAAATGATATTTTTTAGGGTTAGAATTTGTTCTTATCTCAGATCTTGACCAATTCAATTTACCAAAACATCAGTCAGGCAATACAAGTGTTTTGGATTAGGAGTGTTAGGGAAGGACAAACAGAAAAGCACCCGAGCAGTTATTTACCTGTGCAGCAGTGGTTGAAAATGGCTTTTTTGAAAGGCAGGTAAAGATGTTAATAGGTAGTATGTGGCAGACATTAAAAGTAAACAAAATTGTGTATTTAAATAAATTTGTATATTGACTTTGAATATTTCTAATAGCTACATTAATAGAATTTTAGTGGAATTTTGTCTGCAGCTGCATGTAGGTCACAGAATGAAGTTTTTTGAGAGAATATAATAAAACCATGTTTGTCTTCTAGGAGGCTTTCTTTTAGCAAGCCTTTATGTTGCTCTTTTATTACTAAATAGTTCAGTCTTCATAGGTGCAAGAGAAGGAAAACTGAATTCCTAACCTTTCTACTTCACAAGAATTTGCAGAGGCAATACATGTAGATGCTTTAAGAGGCAGAATTGTCTGAAAGAAACACTTTCTAATGATTTAGTGGTAAGACTTATGGAAGTGCTGTACAGCTTTTTACTGATGTTTTCTTGATTCTCTATAATTTCCTTTAAAAAAAATAATTTTTAACTTTGGAGATGATGCAGTCTGTTCATAACACAGAGAATTTTAATTTTGTTTTATTTATGTTCTCTAAGATAAATGCCAAACACATTCTGCATAAACGTGATGGATTTTGATGCTCAGATCGGTTTTTAAAGCTACGATTAATGCATTTTAAATACTGTTCTCTGCTGTTTTTCAGTTTTTCCATCTCAGGCCAGCAGTGAGGAATCCAGTAGTGACGAGACCAGCAGCCAGTCCAGCCCGGCCGTGCGGAAGCGCCGCCCTCGGAAGCGGTTGGTGTCCAGCGCCGAGGCCGAGGGCGCATCCCCGGCTGAGCCGGAGGCTGAGCCCCCCAGGGAGGAGCAGCCCCAGCGCCAGTTCAGCAGTGGCCTTAACAGGTGCATCGTCCTGGCCTTGGTGATTGCCATCAGCATGGGCTTTGGGCACTTCTATGGTGAGTTCGTAGCAAACAAAATACACAGAATCAACAGGTTGCATTTTATTGGGGCTCTGATAGCTTTTCTCGTTCTCTGCTAACAAGCTAAACCTAAAAATGAGAGAAAGCAGCTGTTAATGAACCGGTAATACAGGGAGGTCCTTCAGTGGTGCAGCTGTGTTTAATTCAAACTACTTCAAAATTAAAGTAACTAAATAGAAGTTACATCTTGCTTGCCCTTCCAGATAGAAATTTCTTGTTGTTCTCATAATGCAGTGTGTACCCTTCATTTTCCACGTATTTTCTTTTTGAATAAATTTGTGGTAGTGCTTACCATTCCTAACAGCATTCAGAGAGTCATTTCAGGCTTTTGTCCCATATGTGCTTGTCTGGTAAATGTAAGAGCAAGTCACATTTTTCACAGGAGTTCGTAGTATCGATATTTTTCTCTGAGAAAAATGTGCTGTGTTTGTCCTTGCAATTCCAGAGTCATTTAGGGAATCCAGCATAGCAGCAATTTTTCGTTGTTCAGTGGCTTGCCTAAAGTTAAACACTACATAAATTGTTACTCCATGTAACAAAGCAGCAGAACTCATTCCATATGCCAATCTACCTAGTGCATTCCTGATTTTCTGAGATGCATGTGTTATGATAAAAGTGAGAGAGGACATGGCATTCAGTTGGAGGCTGGGAATATGATTCTCATTGGATTTGGTTTTGACTGATTTTTAGGGATCTAAGTTTTGACAGTTATTTTGAGATTTTTACTAATTTTCACTTGACCAATTTTTTTATTCTTAGGTAAACCTGAAGGTAAGAGCCATGAATGACTATTTGGGATGCTGTGCTTGCATTCAGATTAACTATTAAATTGTATGTATGTGTACACACACACCCATATATGTATGCATATTTACATTAAAAAAAATAAAATGATAAATCAGGTCTCAAGAATTGCTAGTATATGTGAGATTATAGGAATGACTAGTCCAGTAATGTAAAACACTTTTTATGTAGCAGTTGCAGCAGGTAGTAGTAATTAGTGCAAAAACTGATTGATTGATGTGTGTTGGCATGTTGGAAGCATAGAGGATCACAATGACTAGACCAGTCTGTGGTAGTGCTTGGTGGTGGTAACTTGAGATTTCAGTTCTGTTAATCACTTCACACTGTATTTAAATTAGTGTTAATGATAAATACTATCCTGTTAAAGAACTTTGGATGGATGAGAAGTACATTTTGAACATGAACTTGGGGGTCATATCTTTATTAAGGAATTCACTTGTTCATTAATTGAATCTGTACTTCAGAACAAAAGTTGTCATCACTGATGACAGTGATTGCAGCATTTTCAGCAGAAAGAAAGTAACTGTGTGGCTTTAGTTTTTGCTTCAAGTTAAAGTTCTCCATGATTATGTGATAATTGATCTTTCTACCACTAGAAAGGAAATCACATCCTACTTTCCATCTTCCTGTGCTTCAGGTTTTTTCTAAACACAGACTTGCAAAGAGAAATCCATCTCCCTAGAGATGGATCCATCTCCCTACTTTGCATTTTCATGATTTGGCTTGGAATGAATGTTTTCCTCATCAGTCTCATAATGTTAGGGTGATTGTCATGGAAGAGGGTTGGAAAGGGTTACTTTTTATGAAATTGCTTCTCTTTTTTTGGATTGATATCAGGATAGTGTTTTCCCTTTAGCTCAAGATCTAGGACCCCTTTAAGACTTTGAGATGTAGAAAACAACTAGGATTAGATCTTAATCAGTAACTTTATCCTAATCAGTATTAAACTGAGTTAACTGGCTTTATCATGCTCTAGGAAAGAGGTCTGAAAGAGGGCAAGCTTTCCAGGTAAAGCTACAGTTAAGTAGGAAGTCCTTGCCAGAAAAATGTCTCCTTATGGACATTAAGATATTAAATATTTTTCTTTCACCAGAATCTGCAAAGGGGACTATGGCTCTAATGCAAGGGATTTGGATAGATTACTTAAAGAATCTGAAGGATACTGTGACTCAGAGTACCAGCTGGAAACACAAACCAATTACTGAGGAATGGCACCTCATTATGTTCATTTTCAGTGTTGCTAAATGTCATTTTTGCTTACTGTATCTAAATTATGATTTTTGATAAGGGAAGAAAAAGAGCTTTAAGTGTTTTTCTGTAATTCAGGTTCCTCTTAGCATGAACCCTTTACACTAAATGATGATTTTTCAGATGCAGTCTTCAGATTGTTAGGATCAATGGAATTCTTCAAAAGTATCTGTCAAACATAAAAATTAAAACCAAAGTTACTGTCAGTATTTTTAAATTAACCTGTGCAAGGATATATGCTTCCAAAAAGTATTTGCTAGGACTCTGCAAACTTAAAATCATTTCTGCAAAAACATTGCTTCCCCTTAGCTGAATTAAACTATTGAAGTTCAACTTGGTTTATATACCACTGTCTGTTCTTAAGGTCACACTTGACAGTAGGTTAAATTAAAATTAAGAGAGCACAACATGCTTCAGTGTAATAGTATTTATAGTATTTCTTCTGTTTAACAATACATCTCCCCCTGCCTTTAAATACAGAGATGGAACTCTGCACATGCTGCATTGGTTTTGAATGAAATACTTAAAATTGCTCTTGCCTTCTGCTCTAGACTCAATTCATGAGACTCTTAAAAGCAAATAAATAAAAACTGCATCAGTGTGAGGATTTAGGGAACACATGCATAGGTGGGGAAGTACCAGTCAAGAAGTTGTCCTTGACAGAAAAAAAAGTGGTGTCTAGTACAGCAAAGACATTTTTTTCTGAGAATCAGTGTCTCAGCCTTTGTCTGACAAGTGAAAACCAGGATATTTGCTTACTCTTGAGCCTTTGCTCATGGATAAGGATGACAGGGCAGGGCCTACAGTACTTGTTGCTTTGTGAGCAGTGTGCCATAGTTGTGTTTCTGCATGAAAGTTTAAATACTGTGCTAATACTGTCTTATTCATGTAAGTTTACTTAACAGTCAGTTGTTGTTCTGAAGTGAATAATGCATGGATCAGTGGTCTTCCTTTTATCCTGGTTGACTTGCATGTTACTAAAAAAATTACAAAGAAGTCACACATATTCTTTCCTGCACAACTTTTGTTGTTTTGGATCTAGCTTGTTTCTGTGTAATGTTCCAAAATTCCTTTATTTGTCATCAAATAAAAAACAGTGTAGTAATTAATTTTTGGATCTGAGAAATTGTTTATTATTGGAAGAAACAGTTGGTATGTAACAATGTGGTTTTATAATCTTTATTTTGTTACAGCTAAACAGTTACTAGTAAGTACTGGGCAGAAATTTGCAGAGAGAATGAAGAGGATGTTTAGGTTCCTCTGTTCCTCTGACTACTTACTCTGAGTCAGTCTATCAAAGGAAAGTTTTTTATCTTTGTAGGTACAGTTCAGATCCAGAAACGGCAGCAGCTGGTGACAAAGACACGTGAATTCAAAGATATGAAAGATGACCTTTACCAGTGCCAACAAGAGCAAGGAGATCAAGTGCACCACAAAGTGGGGGTAGGTTTGAGCTTAGCTTGAAGTCATTGCATTATTCTGTCATTATGTCTGTATTTTACACAGTGAAATTAATTCATCACACAAATCCATTAAATTTTTGTCTTTAGTAAATTCTTTCTGAGAACATAGTTTTTCTTTCTCTTGAATTCTTGAAAGAGATTTATGTTGATCAAATTTGTTTAAACATACTGTGTTTTATGTAGTCTAGGAGTTATCTGGACACAGGGACTGTCTCTTTTCCTGGGACAGAATACCAGATTGTCATTAATAAAGACAGCAGAAGTAGAACATGCTGCTAAAAACCTGTTATAGGCTGAACCTACAGGTTTTGTGAATTTGCTTTCTAAATTATCAATGATTATTAATTTTTTAAATACTTTACTTGTACTTTTGGTTTTTTTACTGTTACCTCAGTCACAGAGAAGATTAGAGAGTGCTTTGTGTATGTGTGTTATTTTTTTTTTTTTTTTTTTTTTTTAGTTTTCTTTTATGTGGCTGTAAACAGCATTTATACATAATTCAGTATGTTCTAGAGCTTGTCACTGGTGCCAACAGACTGGGGAGATCCTTTTGTGTTAAAATATAGTTACATGAACATGTATTTTCAGCCACTAATTTGGTTCAAAATCAGTGCATGAAGTTCTGCCCCAATTGTTGAATGCCCATACTTCTAATTTATTTGGATTTGTAATCTGTAAATGCAGTTTGCTGAACATAAATCAGCAGCAAACATGCACATCTTGAATTCCTTTTAGGATGTTACAGTTCATGTACCCAGCTGACTATCCTTCAGCCAGTTAAACCACTACAAGCAAGGGGTGATGACCTCTGGTTGGAAGAGGGAGTCTCTCACATGGTCTTTGTTGCCAAGAAAGTGTTTGTGTGATAAACAAACTGAGCTGAGGTAAACAAACCAGCTCTATTTTTGCATCCTGCTGTGATATGTTTGACTGCATCCAAAATGACAAGTAAACTCTGTTTGGGCTACCATGGTTTTTCATCTTTCTAGCTACAATTGTAACAATTCTCACTGTAGTATTTTTTCTTTTTTTTCTTTTTTGTTTCTTGTAGTCACTCAAGGGAGCTCTTGCCACATGTTTGACCTTTAATGAGGTGGAGAAGAAATCCTTTGATTCTCAAAAAAAAAGCCTTGCTGCAGAAAATCAGCACTTAAGAGAATCTCTAGAGAAGGAAGAAAAAGCTTTGGCCTCACTTCAGGAAGAATTAAGGAAGCTAAGACAACAAATTAGAAACTTAGAAGATAAAGGCACTAGCACTGAATCTATTGTAATGGAAAATCAGAAACTAAGGGAACATTTGGAAGAGGAAAAGCAAAGAAACAACAATTTTCTCAGGCAAAAGGAAACACTCTTTGCAGAGGCACAGATGTTAAGGCGAGAACTGGACAAAGAACGTCATGTTACAGAAGCTCTGAAAAAAGAACTGGAACAGTTAAGTTCTCGTCAAACACCTGACAGTGCTAGTGATGATGATGATGATGATGATACATTAAGAGAAAATCAGGAAATAGAAACTCTACGAGGAAGACTAATAGAACTAGAGAAAAAGCTGAACTTCGAGCAACAACGCTCTGATTTGTGGGAGAAGCTGTATGTTGAAGCAAAAGACCAAACTGAAAAACAAGAAATTTTTAATGAAAATGGACAAAAGAAAGGTGCTAAAGGGCAAAGTAAGAGTAGAAAGAAATCAAAGGAGACATTTTTTGGTTCGGTTAAAGAAACTTTTGATGCTATGAAAAATTCCACGAAAGAGTTTGTAAGACACCATAAAGAAAAGATTAAGCAGGCTAAAGAAGCAGTGAAAGAAAACTTGAAAAAATTCACTGATTCTGTAAAGTCTACATTCAGACACTTCAAAGACAGCACAAAAAACATCTTTGATGAAAAGAAGTCATCAAATGATAAAAGATACGAGGCACACAAGAAAGCTCGAACTTTTTACCGAGACCATAACTCCTACGAGAATCAGAAGCACACACATTACAGGGGACCCAACATGCCAAAAGATTTCAAAAGTGGAAGAAAACATCATTTTACAACATTTGAAAAAGATGCAGATTCCCAGAAATGTCTCAGTGATGACGTGTGTAATAGAAAACACCACTTTGTCCCCAAGGGCTGCTCTGGTATTTTTGAATGTGCTCATCAGGAATTCATCGGTCTCTTTAACAGAGTATCGGATCCTATCAGGGTGGATGAATTTAACCGGCTAATGAAGAAGTATTTGCAACAAGTTGTACATAACTTTCATCACTGGAGAGAACTAGAAAATTTCATCAATAAGTTTTTTCATAATGGGTTATTTATACATGACCAGATGCTGTTCACTGATTTTGTCAATGATGTCAAGGATTACCTGGAAGATATGAAGGAATACCAGAGTAATAATGAGAAGGTTTTTGAGGATTTGGACAAATACGTCTACAGATACTACTTTCATTATGATAATTCACCCCAGTATGGACCCAGGTGTGTTTCTGTGTTTCCTGAACTTGATAACACAATGAATTAGTTTTTGTAAAGACAAGCAGTCTCCTTGTTCTAATAGATGCTCTTCAGGAGGGTAGATAGATAGACATAGACACTACAAGACTTTCTGAAGGACTTGGTGGAAATACTTAATTGTGTTACATAAAGTGGATCTGTAGTACCTTACATATAAATTTTGTGTGTGTAAATAGCACAACTTAATATTTCTGCTGGGTTCTTTAGAAAACAGTGTAACTGTCAGTAGGATTTCCTTAGACTGAACAGCTCTCATTGCCTGCCTGATGGAATGAATAACTGTCTTGGAGGGAGCATTAACTAGGACTTTATTGTTGTCCTTCCCTGAATGAGGTTTTTGAATATATTTGAGCAGTCTGAGTCCTGTTCTGACAGGTATATTCCCTGTTGGCTTTTCAGGAATTTCACTACTCTTGTAGCTTAGTCTGTAGGCCCAGAGCAGAGTTCATCACATAGCAGGCTTTAGTCCAGGTCCTGACCCTGACTAACTTTTGTTCAGACTTGCTTACAAAGGTCCTTGGCATGAATGTTTCCTGTGTTAACTTTCCTGTATCTAAAGGTATTCTCAGGGCTTCTACAGGGCACTTGTGGTGTGCAGCTGATACATGTGGTGGACTGTTAGTCCTGCAGACACTTTGGTGAAAGCAGGTTTAGCAAGCAGCCTTAGTATACTGTGTGGAACTTGTCTTTTCTGGACTACTTATTAAAAGCCACATAAAATATATACTTACCATTTGTCTTACAAAATTGGCTATATAGACCCTTGTGCTAGTGTTTATTCTGATCAGGTAAGAACAAATGCAATGTATAAACTCATTTATAATACATGAGAAGTTGTCCTTGTAGCCATAACAGAACCTTTTGTTCTGTTGGTATTTAGTGCAGAGTGTATTTACTGTTTAGATCAAGGTGCAGTTCTTCAGTCAGGTTTCTCTTTTGTGCTTGTATTGCTTATTAATTCATGCATTTCATTGCAGTTGGAAGTCTGAATTATTAAATACTTTGGGGGTTCTAAATATTATGTGAGGTAGTACTTTCTCCTGTAGAAAGCTGAACCATGAGGATGATAATCCTATTATCAGCTACCAAGTAGCCTTTTTAATATGTAGTTTTGGCAAATGCATATTTGTTATGTTTTTATTTACAGTCCAAATACATATTCCTAATTTATTATTAAAAAGAACTTTAATTTTTAATTAAATACTTAGTTTTTGAGAATTTATTTTAGTTTGCAGAAAAACAATTGCAAATTCGTTTACTGATAGTATTATACAAAAGTTTGTGTGATGAAAATATTCTTAATTTAACTTTGCAGAAGGCTAGAAACAGTAGTCATATGGTAACAGCCTGTAGGGTAATGGGACTGTTTGCATAAAAAAACTGCAACAGAGGAGCAGCAGTGTTTTGCCAGTGCTCTCTCCCTCTGTATAAATGTACTTACTGTACATGAAAACCTCTGAAGTGTCCATCTTTACTCAAAGCATCCTTTCCTAAGTGCCTGTAAAGTTTTCATTATTTCTGTAGAGCAGAGTGTAAGAGAGTAACTGAAAAGTAGATTGAGACCTCACAAGCCATCACAGTAGGAATAATCAAATAGGTGTTTACCTGGCTTTATTCTAAAAAGGTCTTTGGGCAACCAACTGCAGAGCATTTTTATTTTTAGAAAGCATTTCTTTTATGTATACTGCTTTATTGGTGATTTAAACAAACAAATTCCTCACACATGCTGCTTACAGGAGAAAGGACTGCTTAGTACTGATTTTGTTTTCAGTCAACCTCTGCATGTTAAAAGCTGCTCTTGGCAATGTAATTGTGTTTCAAAATGCTTTTAGATAGATGCTTTCATAAGAGTAGTAATAAGCTTTTGTTTACTCCTTGCAGTCGACCTAAAAGACCTTCTTTTACACAAACTGAAAATTCCAGACATGAAAAACAAGCTCAGAAGTACCATCACCGTAATAAAAGAGAAGGTAAATGGCATAAACATGGTCGCACTAATGGAAGACACATGGCAAACCTTGAAATAGAATTGGGGCAACTACCCTTTGATCCAAAATATTGAGTAATTTATTGTAAAAATAAGATTAGAATTCACATCCTCTCTGGAAACTAATCGTTTTTCAACAAAGCAGCAAGATGCAAGTTTTTTTTTCTGAATAATTTGATTTTTACACATTTTTGTTAACAGGCAGAAGTCAAGCTTTCTAATTTGCATATTCTGTACCGTTGCTTTAACTGTTCTTTGGAAGTGATGATAGTTGGGGTGCCAGCAGTATTGTTGCAGAAGCTAGGCATGCAATGACTTGTGTATGAAAAATATGCTTAATTGCATTCCAGTAGCGTAGATGATGCTTGAACCATGCATAATGTACCAACTATTAACTCCAATGTTTGATATACTAACTTCATCTCATCCTTCAAAAAATAAGTCTACATTGTGGTAATGTATTTGTTAGTGTTTGTAACCTTATATTTGCTTCCTGTCTTCGGGGGGTGGTTCCAGAGCCTATTGAATTGTGAAGAATTTGCTGTGCTGCATTCTAATCAGCTTGCTGATTTAAACACTTGAAATGTCTTGCATATCTGCATATTGTAGAAGAAAAATAAAGAGACATTGTGGGTAAAAGTCTTTATTTATAAAACAAACTTAGCATAGCCGTACAGTTCTATAAAAATGGTCCAATCTTGTCTATTTTTTAATTGTGTAAGTATTTATATGGTAACTTTGGTCTTCCCAATGTTTTCTAGTGTTGTAAGGTAGGTCAGCAACCCCACCCTGCCCTGTTGCTGCTGAAGTTGCCTTTGGGAGGGGGTTTCTGTGTTTCCAGACAGCCAGTGGCTGCCTGATCAGAATTCCCATTCAACTTACCCAGTTTCAGACTCACTACTCTCTCCTTTCTGCAGTATGAGATCTTCTAAGCACAGTTACTGCTGTGCAAAACTGATCTCATTAGCTCTCAGTTCTAGAAACTCTTCAGGTATGATTCATTTTGGCTTTTCTCCTGTAAACAAAGATGTGGCTTCCAACTCGTCCTTGAGGCACATGAGTATGAAAGACAGTGGCTGCTTTCTCATAGCCCCTTACAGCTAGAAATGGTGATATTTCCTGTGAACAAACACACATCAGTTTACAGTCAGAAAGTGCAGTTGGGAGCATAAGAACCAAAGTCTTCTGGAAGGCATCAGTTCAACTGTCCCTGGGAAGCTTTATCCTTTATTTTAGGAAAGCCTGCTAGGAAAAGAAGTACCTATCCTGTTTGATCCTGTCCGGAGTGGATATTCACCAGACACCACTGTTTGAGTGCATGGACTTCATTAAAGACTTGAGAGGGTAAAAGGTACTGTGACTGCAGGCATTTTTGCTTTTCACTGTTGCTTAAAAGTGCAAGGTCTGGGAACAGATGGCACATTTATTTTAATATGGATTGAGGAGAATTCCATAAAACATTACTTTGTGGCATGAATTCTCACAGAGGAGAGGGCATATATGAACATGAAGTGTATATCACTGGAGTGGTATCAATACCCCATGTGCTAGAGGGTTCAATTTTAATTTAAGCTGTGTTTTATTAAAAAGTTGTGGACAATAATGTTCAAAAATCTTAACTACAACTCTTCTCTAATTTATTTTGTATCCTCAAAAGTAGCTTATTTCATCTTGCAGTTACCATACCTGTTCTAGCACATTGAAGAGGATCAAGTGACTGGGTAATAATGTGTCATTGTAAAACTCCTTATTGAGCCAGCCAAGTGGATTAGAATAAAACACATCTGCTTCATCAATATAGTTCTCATTGCCAGTTAGGTCTGGGGGACACTGAAGGAATCTCATTTTTAGAGGACAGTGAACGTGACTAGGGAAAAAAACAAAAACATGTTTCATGATAAACTGATCAGTATCTAAGATTTGAAATAACTCATCACTTTAAAAGACACCTCAGTCAAACCCAAAATTGATTAGGTTCTTTTCCTCTCAATCATATTTTCTTCCCTTCAGTACTTCATACGAAAGCAAAGTAGAACAAGCAGATTCAGCTCCAAATTGCTGTGACTTTGTTGTTTGCAGTTCAGAGAAATTTTATCGTAATAAAAATACCATCTGCACAACATCAGTTTCTTAAAAAGATACTTTTCCATATCAGCTTCACTTTAACGTTTTGTTTATTTGCCAGGATCTACTGCACAAGCTTTTGGAATAGTGATCTCAGTCACTGTAACTGTATTTCTTTACTGCCTAGCAGCAGAAGTAAATGTAAAATTAATACAGTTTGATTGTAACAATTAGTACCATAATGAAGCAGTGTGATGTACTTGGAGAAGTCATTAGATTAACTGCATATCCTCATACAAAGCTATTACAAAAATGAATAAAGCTCAGATGCTGGATTTTATTCTGTGGTATAAACATTTGGCTTATGTCCCCTATTTGTTCTGTATTAACTGCATGAAAAATCAAAACTCTTCCTGTAAACATTTATCTTTCTCAATTAAGCTTTAGAAAAAGAAATCTTAATTTCTGATAAAGTGTATGGATTTTAATATAGTGCACTGTTAACTCTTTCAATACCTGTAAAGTGGAGTAGAGTGGCACGGCATCATGATGAAGACAAAGGTTTGTGACTGGTCAGAGTTATGACAGAGTTGCTGTATGTGACTCATAACATCCAGAGTGCCTCGCTGGTGAATCAAGCCTGTGTACAGGGCTGGCAGCAGATTGGATAAGAGCAGGAAGCTTACTGCAGATTTCTTCCATGCTTTCAGGTGTTTCAAAGAATATCCTGTAGAAACATTTGAGTAAGTTTGGGAGATAAGGAAGTACTAAAGTTTCACACATTTTTGAAAGTACCATAATATACTGGCAAACCATTACTCAGTCAATAACAGTACTTTGCTTTCAGATACTTTACTACAGTGTTCTTTGAGTCTTTACTCTTTGAATGGAAATTCAAAGGTTAGACTTTGCCCTTTTCAACTCTTGGATTTAACAGGGTAAATCTTAAGCCCACACCTGTCTTCTGAAGTACAGAAATACTATTTTCAAACCAGTGCTTTGTCTCTTTAGACTTTAGAATTTAGTTTCTTATAGTGAAAAACAGTCCATTCAATATGGATGAATGGCATGTGGCAACTTACTGCTGTGTTCTGATTCACGCATGTCTGAGTAGAGCCAGAATAAATGGTGCCTACATGTACATGGCTGTGTATTCTTTTTCTCCAAAATGCTGAAAGCTACAGCATTCCCTTCCTGTTATTAAATTTTGAGCTACTGTCCTTGGAAGAGCACACTCCTCCATTTTTTCCCATCTCCCATTGCTGCCCCTTTCCCCCCACTTTTCTTGAAGGAGCTAATAATGGGAGAAGATGTTTCTCCTGGTGGGAGATCACTGCAGAAACGTGTTTCTCACAACCACAACTTAGATGAACATGGCACAGACAACAGCTTTGTGTTGGAAACTCTTATTAAGTCATGTGCTTGTCAGCATCAGGAGATAAAAATATTTTACATAGCTTTGTGACTACCTGTACTGAATCACAAGAAACAAGCTACAGTAGGCCTGCTCCAGAAGTCAGTAACAAGCAAATTAAATTAGTCTTCACTTGGTCTGTTTTAACAAATTGTTTTTATCTTGGTTGAAAACAAAGTCCACAAATAAGTTTGTGGTTTAAATGAAAGTGGAAACATTCTATTAGAGGCATTTTGAGGGTTTTTTATTGCTTTTGTCAAATGCTCTGAGCTTATATTTGTGTGCTCGGAAATTACTTTGAAATTCATGTTGGGTTTTTTTTCTGCTTTTATTTATAATGTTTTGAGCAATTAAGACCTTTTTGTAACCACTGAATTAACAGAAGTAACTTTTGTATTTTTTTCTTTACTAAAGTATCCAAACATGATAAGGAGTTCTAAATAAATTGTATCAAGACCCTTGCAGACATGAAGGTTAAGAGGGATATTAACAATAAATAGTGGTTTGATTGGAATTGTTCTGCATGTGAAGTAGAACAGGTTCATCTTGCTGCTCTTGAACTAAGACAAGACTTATTACATATTTGATCTCAGCAGAGAGCAAAATTATTGAAATAAGATTTACTTTTGTTTAGACTAGCAAAACAGGTTAAAGAAAATTACAGTCTTCAGCGATTCATCAGTTTTGAACTTGTATTTGAACCAAAGCTGTACATCTTCATGTTCCAGAAGTTTTAATCTTTCCTTTGTAACATCTGAATCTAGAAAAGGGTTATTTTACTTTTTTAGTATTTTAATTTTTTTGTTGCATAATTAAAGGCATTTCTCAGGCATATTGGAAAGAACTGTGTGGAAAAATACTACAAAGGAGCCCGGGAACAAGATTTCACTGTAAGGTAGTGCTGAAAAGTTAGGAGTCACTGACACAACTGTCATATTTTTGCAGGCAGTACTTTTATCCATGCTAAGGATTCTCCACCTGTGTTATTGCTCTTCCTCATCTTTCCCCCCCCTATTTTTGCTAGCTGTAAGAAAAGGTTAGGCTAGTTCTAAGAATCCTTTCTCAAATACCTACATTGACTATTAACGGTCTCTCTTTGGGTAAAAATTGTATACAGGTAAAGTTGCAAGACATTTAAAACCAATGCTTACCACAAAAAAACATGCAGAATGGCAGTACTGGATAGATGAATCTGAATTCCTTGTGGCTCAGTGTGCTGGAATAAAACATACAATACTACATCAAGAACCTTAAATGCATCAGTTCTCTAAGTGCACATTTGTATCTAGGAAGTAACAGTCACCTCTGCTAATACAACTTTACACTGTTTCCCATGTCAGCTTTTGGGGATTATTGCAAAACTTGTATCATGGGAAACAAACAGGTTCTTACAAGACTAAGGGAGGTTAAAAAGTCCTAAACCCAACAGAGCTACATCCAGTTTTGAGCTGGAGTGTAAGAAGAAATGGCATTTCTGGTCTTGCTACTATTTTGCTGCATCCTGTTACTACTGTAGTCTAATACCATTTATTGTTTAGTATTTATTTACTCTATTTTTTCTTGTCTGACAGTGTCTCTCTTGTTTAATCTACAGCTAATTCTGATGCTTTAGAAAAAGCTTACCTTGTACTTCTCAGCTTAAGATGAGAAATACATAAGACATGCCTTATGATAGTCAAGAGCTGTGTGTAGACTTGGGAATGGAGTAAGTTTTAGAGGCCTAAGAACCTCTTATCTTATTGGAGATGTACTAAACAACCAATGAAATGGTGTTTTCATTAACAGACATCTAGTAAACACAGTATCCTAATTAGTTCTGCTGTTGCTTAAACACCTGCTAGGTGATTGAGTATTGGTTTGGGTTTTTTTCTCTTTCGTTTTTCATTGCAGTTCATGCTGAATTATTTTATTCTTTAAGGGTCTAATCAATTCTAAAAATACATGTTTAGTAACTGTACAACAAGTAGTATTACATAAAATTCTAGGAATTGTTCTATAATTGACTGCATTTCTTGGAGTGTTTGAATAGTTTAGTTTCTGTCACTTAACCCAAATACTATGCTTATTTGTTCTGGAGAGGACTTGACCCTTCAAAAGAACACAACCAGTAAGAGGTAGTAGTTTCATTTAGGAGAAATTACCTGTACACCACCACTGTCCAGATCACAGCCGTTAGAAAGATGCGGTATCTTTTTGGTGCCAGCACACAGCCATGAATAAAGAAGGGCAGGTGGGCACCCAGGATGACTGGTAGTCCCTGAGTGAAGTACCAGTGCCAAGGATGAGATCCATAAAATGTTCCTAAATTCTGCAGCACGTTGAATTTCAAGAAGTTCAGCTGAACCAGTACCCACTGGGAGATGGGGGAGAGTTAAATACAAATCCAAAGTCAAAACCAACAGCTACATTGAATTACACTGGTCTTAAATGATACAGTGTTTTCATTCACACTTTGGGGTTTTTTTTTTTCCTCTTAAGACTCATTATGGACTTCCTATATTCAGCAATTAAACACAGAAGTGTGTAAGTTTGTTGGTAACTCTTGATAGCTGAACGTACTGATTTTATGTAACAGTCCATCATTTGAAATAACTGCAAAGTCCGTGTTTTTAAGGGTTTGTGGCTTAGGATATATGTAGAAATCAGAGGGCAGGCACTGTCACAGAAACAAGTCAGAGAGTCTGAAACATCCATTAATGTTAAAATGCTAAACCCCAGCCTTCTTCTTATAAGTCAAGTTTAAAACAGCTTACCTCACCAAAAAACACACGGTCAATTATTAAAGAGGTTCCTACTGTGACCAATCTGCAAAAATGGAAAGTTCGTTGCACTGATATTGCCTGAATTGCTTTTGTATCTTCTCCAGATAGTTGTCAAAACTCCCTTATTCCTAATATTTTTGAGATTGTCCATACTTGTGGCCATTTTACAGGGGCTACTTGTTATCACCCGGTATCCTTGGCACAATCCCAGATTAAGGTGGAGTGCTGTTCATTGTCTCACCCTCATGAAATCTTTCCTAGTGCTATTTTGCAGAATATAAATCAACTGAAAGGAAACATGCCCCTTCTTTTGCAAAAAGATGCTGTTTGTTCCCTTGTTTTTTTAGATGGAATCAGCTTTTTGGAGTTGTCTGCCTTTGCAGTGGTAAAACCAATCTTAAAATGTAGCTGTGCAGAGTCACAGTTTAAATTCAGAAAGAACTTACCCAACTGGAATGCAGTTTTTTAGGATAAGGTCTGCTTTCCTCTGTTCTTGCAAAAAATGACTGAAGACCAAAGGCATCCATGGGATAACAGCAGTGGGACGAATAACAATTGCAAGTGCTACCAAAGCTAAATATTTGCAACTAGAAGGAAGAACATAAAAAACCCAGAAGCTTGGCAAAAGGTTTGGTCAATTCTTTTACAGACAGTGACATTTCAACAACTGAAATTCTGTCATGTCTCTGGCCAAAAGGGTTTCATACTACAGTTAACTTTGATTCTCTCAGTGCAGATACTCAGTTTTACTTGGAAGGCTGGAACTATAGAATTGCTTTATTAGCAATGGAGCTGCTAATTAGAAGCACATACTTGCTTTAAAATAGATGGCTGGTAAAGAAAGTTGTGACCACACATTCACCTATATCTGAACCCCAACAAAGCTTTTGTTATCTTTTCCCAAGTTACCTCATATTCCAGTTGTTTAAAATAAAGCTTCCCCTAAAGTCATAGTTTGCATAAGGAAACTGGGGAATAGTTAATTTTACATACAAGCTATAACATGACCTCAAAAAAATCTTTAGAGGAAATACTGTAATGTTCCTTCCATGAGATAGGGCTCCTGCTACGTGAATGAGGTGGCTTTGGTTGCTTTAGATTTTAAGATAAAAGCTAGCATTTTAAACAATATCATCCCAAGCCAGAATTGATCAGTAATGTTAGGAGAAAGTTTCTCACCTGTTTCCCATCTTGGAACCTTTTATTGGATAGTATGAAAGAGCAAAAATGGTAAGAATAGTTTCCATGGTGTTTGTGAGAGTTCTGGTACAGGAATACCATGTAAACCAGGAACACAGTTGGCAGAAGAACTGGAAATAATTATGAACAACATGTTAAAACAGGTTCACCTAAATGAAGGTGGTAATTCTTCAAGGTATGACTTATCACTTTGCTGTTGTTTACATTGCAAAACCAGTGTTTATTAACACGCATATTTCGGTAAAGGCTGTGACTCACCACACACTTTGCTGTTTCTGCATTTTCAAGGTGTTGTACTAGTGAGTAAAGCTTCACATCAGCAAAAGCAGCCAGCACTGCCTGAGCAAGCCTAGGGACCCAGATCTGTGTAAGCAGAGAGAAAACTGTACTCGCAACAAACCAAGTTAAATTCCAAGTTCTAAGAGAGGACTACTGAATTAGTGAACGACTGTTCAGGTATGGAAATAGTGATTAGTGAATATTCTCTCTAGATTTTTACGATTTTAAAAAAGAAAGGGTCCTTGGGTAGGACTAGTATTTCTGCCAAAACAGAGAATGTCTTAAGTTCAACTGAAAACATTCAGAGATGGAAAGTAGAATTCTTTGCCATTCATCTCCAATAGAAACCAAAGGGGCTGGTATTGGTTAGTTGTTGTTAGTGAGTTTAGTACAAATATATATTGTTAAACGCTTAGGCAAACTGAACCACTGAGCAATTATGATGCAGTGGCAAACCCTATCAGTCTGAAACTCCAGGAGATTGATGGAGGCCAAGAATAATCCTCTGCAGTTGCAGGCATCAGTGCTGTGACTGGGGATCTATGAGTGAGTTCTGCCTCCACGGGAAACACGTGCTCACTCATCTCTAGTTGCCAGATTCAAGGCTCTGCATTTCACCTGGACAATGATAAAAATACTCTGTGTTTAAATGCAATGCTTTTACTCACCAGCAGCTGCACATCATCCTTGCCCAGCAGCTGTAACGCTTTGTAAATGCTTGCAAAGATCAGAGGGTACGTGTAACCCCTTAAGCTATTTGCCCATTCCCAAGTCAGGTAACCATAATTATGAATATTAAGGATCACGAACAATTGAAACGAAAAGCTTCACTCGAGCTGTCCCGGTCGAGACATTTCCTTTCGGGCCAGAAGCGGTGGGGTATTTACTGCTGGTCAAGCCAACACTTCACTGCCGCGGAAACCTGTCCCCGAGCCTGGAAACCTGTCCCCAAGCCTGGAAACCTGTCCCCGAGCTCTCCCCCGCTCCCAGCACCGCGGGGGCCGCGTCCCCTCCGTCCCGCGGGGAACGATGCCGGGAGCGCGGAGGCCACGGCCCGCGAAGGATATTTGAAGACCATGCGATGCGCCACCTCCAGCGACTGCCAGTACTCGTCCGGGACGAAGCTGGTCCGGACGAGGACGCAGTTGAGCGCCCGCAGCGCCACGGCGAGCGCCAGCAGCGGTGCGGGCGCGGCGACACCTGCGGGGAGAGGCTGATCCGTCAGCAGGGTGCCTCCCGGGGCCGCGCCCACGTCCCTCCCCTCCCGCGCCCGGCCGACACGCTTACGCGGCGCCTCGCTGGGCGCGGCGGCCCCGCGGGGTTGCCGTAGGCAACGGAGGCGAGCGGCGCTTGGCGGAGCGGCAGCCGCTCCGGGCAATCGGGGGCGGGAGAGCCTCGCTCTCGCCGGGATTGGCGCGACAGGGGGGCGGACAGCGCCACCACTATCCGTCCGGTCACGGCGCAGGGGGCGGGGGGGCGGCGCTCCGAGCGTCCCGCGTTCAGGTGAGGGCCGCGGGCGCGGCGCGTGTGTGCGTGCCGGGGTCGGAGCTGCCCCTGCCCGTCGCTGTCGCCCGCGCTCCCCGCTGTCCCCGGCTCCCGGGGCGCGGACGGAGCCGCCGCGGCGGCCCCTTGAGGGCAGCGTGTTCCCGTGAGCCATCCGCCGAGTCGCATGTGGGGGCGGCTGCCGCCGGCAGCACCAGTGGCCGTAGGCCGTGCGCGCTCCGGTCGTGGCCAGCGGGCTTAGCATCTAAACGGCCCGCTCTTCCAGCCGCTCCCCCGGGCCCGAACTAGCGCCCGAAGGGCAGCAGCGCGGGGCCGCCGCGGAGCCACGAGCTGGCAAGAGGCCCTGAGGGGGCCGTGAGAGCCGCAGCGCCCCCCTGGCGCCGTGTCCGGGTCCCGCCTCGCAGCCCGAGCGCCGCCCGCCGATGGAGATGGAGCCGGGAACGGAGTCACCACGACCGTCGCCTGCCGGGGACTGTCCCTGCCGAGCGCCGCTGCAGCCCGGCCCCGCATGGAGCCATCCGCCTGCTGAACCTGTACCCGCGTCCGTGTGTGCTTGGTACCAGCCTTAAGGACGTGTTGGCCCGTGAATGTTGACATGTGTATAAAGTTATGAATGTCTGAAAGTGTGTCCTCACGTCTAAGTTAATATAGTAACTCCAGGGAACTGGAAAAAGAAAGGCATTGTTCTACAGTTAACATTTCATAGGTTTTCTTGAATTGCCTCTGATTTGACTCTTCAAGTGATAAATACCATCTTTATCTGCTTCTCACGATTTCGGTTCTTAATATGTCAGCTGGGAATGCAGTTGTGGGGATGGCTGGGAAAGGAACTGCACCCAATGTTGTTGTCCTTAGCTTATAGTCATACCTGTCTGTATGTACGTACACACGTGTACCACACGTGCACATACACTTCTTTAATTCCTGACAACGAGGCTGCATTGGCTGTTTAACAGATGTCTGCCTGAAAAACAGGTTATACTTGGAGAAGAGCCTCAGCATGTAGCTCAGAAGGACGGTATGACTCTTGCAATAGGTGTGGAGTAGTCTGACAGAACAGAATCTGAGACTCAGGGAAAGTAGATCAGTAGATATGTCAAAACTTCAATAAATCTAAAAAGAAATCAAAACCAGCAGTTCTTGGGACAAACTTCTGTCAGGTTTTGGTTTTAACACAGAATCTTGTTTGGACAGCATGGGGGAAGAAATCCTTTCCTTGGATGTCTTTTAAGTCAAGAACAATGTGATAGCGAGATGCAGTGGATAGACTTTATGGAAGCTGAGATGAGAGGACAGCGGTAGAAGGTGGACTGGGAGGTGCAGCTGAGTGCAGTAATTTTAGATTGGACATGACATTACACAGGTAGTGGCTTTAAACTGGGAGAGGGCAGGTTTAGATTAGATATTTGGAAGAAATTTTTTACAGCGAGGGTGGTGAGGCCCTGGCACAGTTGCCCAGAGAAGCTGTGGATGCCCCATCCCTGAAGGTGTTCAAGGCCAGGTTGGGTGGGGCTTGGAGCAACCTGGTCTAGTAAAAGATGTCTGCCCATGGTGTTTGGAAAATTATGCTCTTTTAAGTCCTTTCCAACCCAAACCATTCCATGATTCTATGCAGAAATGCCACAAAAGTTCTGTGCAAATACTACTGCAGTGAGTCCAGCAGCTTCCTTTATTTACAATACTACTGTATATTGAAAAGGTTATTTTGAAGAGGTGTAACTCAAGTCTAGTCACTTTTTTTGTAAGTATAATTGCTGGAATTGTCCATAAAGGTGGCAATTGATTTTGAAAAGGCTTAGGAAAGAGGGTATCTGGTGCGGATGGAAAGGGTTATTGATGCAACTGAGCTTAAGACTGTGCTTGCTGGATTCTTGAGACTGCTGGATTTAAAGAGAGCGGAGAGGACTCTTGCCAGACAGGCAGCCAGCAGGCGGCAGGAAAAACTCACTAAACCCGCAGCGGTGGGCATTAACCAGGCACCGCGCATTTTCTCTCTAAAACCTGCTTTGCCTCTCATGAATTTTTATTAAAACGGCGCAAGATCTTCCAGAAAAGCGAGGCGGAGGAGAAGGGCTGAGCAGCCAGCCCGGTTAATGAAACAAGACCGAAAGCATCCCGGCTCGCCCGCGGGGGGGCGCCCGCCCAGGTGCCCGCCGGCGGGGGAGGGTCGGGGCCGGGACACGACAAAAGCGCCGGGGCGGTGCTGGCCCGGCCCGCGCCCGCCCTACTCGGGCCTTACGGGAAGTGATGTTGGCCGGTTGACGGAAAAGACACGGTTGGGGGCAGCCGGAGCGGCGAAAAGGGGCATGGGTGGCGGGCGGACGCGGGCGGCTGGGCGGGAGCCGCCGGCGGCCGGGGGGTGGAGGCGGGGCCGGAAGGCAGCGCAGGAGACTGGGGAGGGGGTGCGTGGGCTGCAGGGGGGCGGCTGCGCACTGAAAGGGGTTAAAAATATAGGGGGTCATCCTGGGGATGGGGGGCTGGGCGGGGAACTCGGAGTACCGGGGCTCCACATCCCGCTCCTCCAAAGCAGCGCCCCGGGGGGCTTTAACAAAGGGAGGTAAAATCGTGAGCTAAAAGCGAAACGGCTGAAGCCTCGGCCTTTCGACTGCCCCGCATGTGCTGAGCTTCACAGCTGCTGCCGTGAACGCGGTGACACTAATCCCTCTCAGGCCTTCGCGTGTAGCAGCTGTAGGACCTGCAAGTTTCCCACTGCTACCGACGTGCCTTTCTTTTTTTTCACAAAAGAGAACTGGATGGCATGTCTGATTTAAATTTGAAAAAAAAAAAAAAGGCTTTAAAAATGGTAAGTCGTTGAGGAAGCAGTGTGCTTTATCTGCTTAGCCCGAACTTAAATCTTATATTTGAGTATCAGCAGATCTGTTGCTTCTGTCTGAACATTGCATGTTTGTCTGACAGGCTACTTGCTGGGAAGGTCCAGAAGGTCTCCTCAGCCTGATTTGCAATGCTTGGGCTAAACTAAGGCTTTGATGATCTTGGATCTAAAGAAAACTAAGTCCATCAGAAAAGCATATTGTTTTTTCTAGCTCTGTAAGTAACTAGAGTACACTAATATATAAGAGGTATTTTTTTATGGTGGTAGCAAAATATAAAGGACATGCCTAGAACTGTCAAAACCACTCAATTTTTATCACTTCTTGGAAATGCATCAGGAATATTTTGAGCTTTCTGGTCCTCAAACACTTTCCCTAATGGTTAGTGCTTATGAGTTTTTCATCAGGAAAACATATGGGCATGTTTTGAGTTAGGAGTTCTGCTAGGTGTTACTGGCAAGGTGATGTTTTTCTATACTTAAAATTTTTATCAAAACTCTACAACATTTATTCTTGCTGCCTTTTCTTGGAAATTTAATCTTAGGTAGACATCTCCTCTCAGCCCTTCTTTCTCTTCATCGACTTTACTTCTGTGACTGTTCCAAGAATTTCCCAGCCAGGGAAAAGCATATAGTACAATATGCATTTCAAATGTTGATATGTAAATATAGGAGTAGTATTTGTGATGCTAAATGGATGTCTCAAAAGCATGGTTAAAATGATGCATAAAAGAACAGCATGTTCCTGTGTTTCTTGTTCAGGGTTCTAATTTTACATCTACTTAATCTGTTGCACAAAGGAGTTTGGGAGAGGGGGTGTGCTACAACTTACACTGTTTTATTTTTACAGTTAATTAAATTTCTCATCAGCACGCAGATATCTAAAACCAGACTGTAAGTTTGTTTTCCTACTATCATTAAACATGGGAACACATTATTTTATCACTTGGCTACACATTTCCTTTTCTTTCAAAAAGAAGATAAGTTGAGATAAAAGAATTTTTAAGTAGCTTTTGGCTTTTACAGAAACAAGTATTAAAAGCAGTAATCCTTGTGTGCCTTTGAATTCTTGGTTATTCTGTTATTGCCAGGTATCTGCTGTGCTGGTGCAGATCAACACCATTACTAAAAGCAGTTGGTCATAGTCAACAGAGAGGTAGTTAGAATTTAATTTAAAAACAGACAAAATTGGCAATAGATATGGACTATAAAGAATGACAACTCTTTTTCCCCTGCTGATGTCTCAGCCAATAATTAAGTTGCATTTAAAATGTATTAAATGCATGATTTAAATAGTTAATCATCAAATGTTCCCTTCTCTATTAAAACTGCATTATTGTACTCCTCTGCATGCATGATCTGGCCCTGCAGAGGGTTACTTAGATACTTATAGCAAACCATGTGCTGGGCTGGGCATGTGCAGTGCTCAGGAAGTTCCTTTCGCTCCTCTTGCCTTGCAGATACCACTGATGCTGCAGATACAATCATGTTTACAGCATTGGCACCAAACATGGCTAAAACGTTGTTTCAGTACAGCATGGTTTGAGAAATCCTTACCTAAAAGGCAGCTTTTTATAGCAGAAACACATTTTTTTTCTATTTATACAAATATATTCCCAACCAGTTTTCTCTGGGAATAGCATCTGGTTATGAGATTTCTTTTCCTCGTTTCTTTTGTTCCTCCTCTTAATCAGAACTGCATCCCTGTCAGAAGGCAGGACTAACTTGAATTACGTTAAATCAGCTGAGATCTTACCCTTTTATCTTCAGTGGAGGTAAAACCATAGTCCTAGACTTGACTTTCTTTCCTGGAACGTCCTTATATTGTTTAGTTATCATACATAATACAGCAGAATTTACTTTTGATTGTTGTAATAAGTAGTCTCAGTGCTTGTGATTTATTTTCCAATCTAATAAGCTTTGAAGATTAAGTTATGGCATATAGATTAAAATATGACATATAAGCTGCATAATTTTTTCCTGTGATGTTGATGTGGCTTCAAGGGGTTGAAAATGCTCTGGTAAATGTGACAGTTTTGCATAGTACCAGGTGGTGGAATCCTTTTCACAGACTGGCCAGCACTTTGGAGCTCACCTAACAAGTTCTTCAGTATTTTAAACTACTACAGGAAAAAAAGGCCTTGCTTTTATGACTCTGAAGATAATATCAAAGTGTAAACCAATGCATTGCTATTTCCCGGGTTTCCAAACCCATTTCCCATAGCTGTTCCCTTTCTTTCTGTCTGATACATTTACTGCTGTGAAATGGGTAAAAATAAAGCATGTTAGAAAAAGGCACTTCTGGAAGACAATGTGAAGACTGTTACTAAGGCAGCAAAGGGGCAGGAAGCAGCAATGAAGATGCAAACTTAGCAGGAGGAATACAGCTTTTTTAGAAAGCTGTGGTTTGCAGTGGACAAGAGAAGTTGGTATATATGTGATCAGTGTTTTTAAATTAAAAGCCAAATTTATGGGCACTTGCAAATAGTATTTTAAAAACAACGCTACACTTCTGCAGTAATTCTTTGTGTAAAGGCAATATGTGAACCTAAAGACTGTAAGGAGTATACATAGCTGAAATATTTTATATGCAAATAAACACTGGATGGGTTTAAGGACACTGCTATAAAGACCAAGTAGCTGATTCCAGACTAACGTTGGAGTTTGTCATTGCAGTTTTACAGCTGTGTACAGCTGTCAGTTTAAAAGGTGATGACAGGGTAAAGGAATAAATAGCAAAACAGATAAAACCTCTAAATCTTGAGTAATACTTAGTTTCAGGTAAAATGAGCTCCATGGGTGGAAGTAATGTCTTTTATTAGACCAGCTTATTTTGTTGGAAAGGGTAGGTAAGGCCCTTTCTGGTTTGAATTAGAAAGAGCAGAATGCAAGACAAAGCTGAAAACCATTGATACACTGTTTTTACAGTACTTTTATTAAGCATGTGTCGTTAGAAGGTGATGAAGGTTCTCTTGTGAGAAGTATTGTTGCTTTAAAGGCATCCTTCCATTTCTAATTAAACACTTCAAAGTGGCAGTGCTGTCCCAGGAGCTGCTGTACAGCCATGAAAGGGAACAGCATGTGCTCTCCAAAGTCAACCCAGTCTCACTCTGAAGGCCTAGCTCATTATTTTCATAACTGTGGGATAGTTCATTTGGTCTCTTATCATTCAAAGAGCTGTAAGGAAAACAGTTGCTCTGTGGACTGAAAGGAAGAAAACAATTCTTTCCAGTAACATCCTTGGAGAACGGGAATATTTGGACTAGACTGAAGGCTGCTCTTAGTGATAAAGACTAATAATGCATGTATGTTGGGGAGGAGGAAAAGAAAAGCTGATTCCTTTTTATGATTAAAAAATGCAAGGTTTCTGTTTTTCTAGTGTGTTTCTGCCAGTCTTGCTGGTATAATCCCTGCTGGTAATTGCATGACTGTCACAGAGTGTGGTGGATTTTGAAAATTTCAGGATATCACTCAAAGCTAGTAATTTTAGGATTTGCTCGTGCTGTGAAACTGTTTTGTGAGAGGTTTGCATGGGATGAATTGCTGTTAATTGCCAATGGTTGGTGCTTTCCAAGTCTGCTTTGAAGCCTAGCTAACATTTAGAATGTGGATTATAGCAAAAAGTAGGATAATTGGGGTCTTTTTGTGGTGGTTTGTTTTTTTTTTTTTGATTGCAAAGGTTAATCAGAATTCTTCTCCTCCCGGTTGTTTTGTTCCAAACCAAACTTTATGCATGGCTGAATATGACCCAACATACAGGTATGAGGTTATGTTCTAGCCCTGCTGGTATCATCCATTTCCAGCAAAGTGTTTCTCATCCAGCACTTTCAGATCCTGTGTACATGCTCCACTGACTTTCTCCTCTAACAGTGATTCAACTTGACAGGTCTTTTCTGTTGGGGCATGAACTATCTGACTATACTTAATTTTTCCATATTTTTTCTTGCACTGGAATGGTGTCAGGATAGACATCTCTGTACAGAGATGGTGTCAAACAAGTTTGAAGATAGTACTGTCTGATTTAATTGTATTTCTTCTGAATTTGATAGCAACATTCTCATAATTTTAGTTTGGATAAATTTAGCCCTAAATTGGAGCTGTTAAAGTAGTATTTTTTTATGTTCTTTATCTATGAACTAGAAGAGGTGACTATAAATCTTTATTTGATAGTTTTCTAGAACTGTCAGTTTGGATATAGCCCCCAATGCCCAGGACAGGGCCTGAGATCCTGCTGTGTGTCAGTAGGGGCTGCAGAGCAGGCTTTGGAAGGCTTGTGAAAAGAACTGGCTGTAAAAGTAGAATCATGCTTTTTAGTAGGTTTTAAAACACAAGATCAACCCCCCCAGATTTGAACTGGTAATACAGTAAAACTCAACTACTTTTTATTCTATTCACTCTTAGTAATAGATGTGCTTAAATTTCATTTGCTTTTAAATAGGAAATGTCTTTAAATCCAACTTGAAAGTAAATGTAAAATTGAATGGCTGTCCCAGTATGTGCTGCAGCACGTACAACTTGGCCAGCTGGTGGGTGCCCCTTCCAGAACTGGAAAGCTGTAGTGCCAGGTTTCAGGAGAGGCAGACATCTGACTCTTTCCTTTATTCAGCTGCCAATTTTTCACAACATGTGTAGGAAGTACATATCTTTGTGGCTTCTTCCCCTCTGTAAAGGAGCATTAAGTGATCAGCAGATTCAAATGTTGGGGAGAAGGCAGAAATAACAGAAATTCAATGTCTCTGCCCCTCTGTAATAAGCTTTGTTTCCTTCAGAAACCAGGCTAAGAGGCATGTCCTCATTTCAGCTTTGGTTTTTGCATTGCAAATTTGGAGCTTTGCTCCAAGAAGTCCTTATTGCATTCATAATCTCCAGTGTGGTGTGTTGAGCCTTAGGGAATTTTTCTCCAGACTAGCGTCCTGAGGGATCTTGAAGAATGGGAGCAGTAGCATTTTTAGTAATTGGGAATCACACAGGGACAGGAACAGGGCCAGTGGGACTCAAAGACCTACTTTGGTAGTGTACTCCAGAATCACCACATCTACAAGCCCACCCATTCCTCCTGCACACCCTGAAGGAAGGCAGATCAACCAGTCAGGTTAGTTCACCTAGGGAGGCACTATATAAATGGGAAAATGAAAGAGATCTAATGTTGATGATGCTCATGATTTAAGAAATGGTAGAGAAAAATATGTATCACAGGTGTTTAGTTAAGTTTCATGTGCTTCATTGCATGGAAGATCAAACAGTAATACAGAAAAGCAATACTTTGCTGTAGGTCAGAAGCAGCAGACTTCTCTGTCTGTCACACAGTGCACATAACAAGCCTTTCCATTTTTCCTCCTCCAAATTTGTAGTGGTAAAAAACCACTGTTGTCAACTTATGAGGAGAAGGAAGGACCACTTGCCTTAATAAGTAGATTTACAAAAGATGTGAACAGGGTCTTCTTGTACTGGAAAGAAAACCCAGCTCTGCTGAGATGAGTTTTAAAAAGCAGTCTTTCACTTGGCAGTGACATGTTGGATCAGATAATGCCAAGAAAAAACACATATCAGTTAGGCTTAAGCATGAATAAAAATATGAAAGAAACTTTCAAAACTATATTTATTACAGGAGTGTAAAGCAGTGAAAATCATTTCTAAGGAAGCTGTAGTGCACTCGTTCCTTTAAATTGGTAGACCAGCTTCCTGTAAAGCTTCTATGTTTTCTAATTAAAAAAATACACTTAGTCATCAACCCTTTTAAGTAGATAAAGATCACTGATCTAAAATGAGATCTGTAGCTCTTCAGAGTGAAGATAGAGACATCAGATTATTAGCATGTTTTTACAGTTTCTTACCCAAACAAGAGGCAGTGCTGTTCTAGGTGTTCTCTTCATGCAGTCAGGCACCCACTTCACAAATCTTACAAAATGTGAACTGACATGAATCTCACAGAGGAGCTGTAGCATGTCTAGTAATTCATCCATCTTTAGGTTAAATACTCCTCTTTTGAGTACAGATTATGTAATTTGAATAGTGTGAATGTTGCCAAGATATTATTTCCTACATGCAAAAGGATCAAATTTGTTCATTTCAGTCAGAATGAATAATCATGTTTGTTCATGCACATTTTAAATTTTCTTTCACCATTTATTGGTGTTTTAGCATCTTATGGACCAGTGCTTTATCTCTTGAAATGCTAAAAGAAAGCTCTGTCACCATTACTAGAAATTGCCTAGATTGGCTTATCACTGAAAGAACAAAATGTGGAAGCTTTACTTTAATTTATAGTATTTCTGAATATTTAGCAGATGTGCCTTTTGGGTAGCAGAAAGGCCTGTCTGACCTTTCATTTTAATCACTGAAGGGATATTTCATGATTTGGTTCTAGCAAAGATCAGCTATTACAATTCTGGTGTGAAAGTTGATCTTCTGAGTGTGGGTTGTCTTTTTGTTCTTTTTTTTTCCTGGAAGGATATTGGTGAGGGGAAAGAATGAGAAAAATTCCATATAAAGAATTTTGTCTCCTCCTTTAGGATCTTTTCAGTTCTTCAGGTCTTGAGGTATGGACTTGTTACTATATTTATAGACTCCTGTAGCACTATGTAGCAAACTTCAAGGAAACAACTATAATTCTGTTTTACAGTTGTAGGAGTCTGCCTGTACCAATTAATACATTCATATTTTTCCTATTTACTTTTTTCTCATTGCTTCTTTTTGTATTTTGTGGGGTATTTTTCTGTGCTCTGGCTGTTCTTGAAGTTTGCTGTCATATGTGTCCCAGTGGCTGTTTTTCCCCCCTCTTACATTTTTAAAGTTTCCTCTTTGATTGCCAATAGAGTTTTGTGGCACAGATCAGATTTGTGGAGGCCAACAAATAAAATTACCCTTTGCTGCCTTTTGATTGGTTTTCATTCCATAGACTTGCAGCTCATCTAAAGAATGCACATGTGAAAACTATGGATGTTGGTAAAAGCATGGTGAGTTTTTAGTGCGTGTTGGAAAAAACCATTACCTGGTCAGAGTGCTGAAGAGGAGACCTCCACCAGAGTTGGGTAACTGGGGAGTGGGGAGAGCAGAGGCACTTGGCATTGATGTTAGGCACAGCTTTTGGCTTTGAAAACAGAGATGTGTTCTGTAGTGTTATTTGAAATGGGCTATTAATAGATCCAATTCTGCCCCTATTTCTTTCTCCAGTGGCAGATCTCTTAATTTCTGCAGACAGGTAACAATCCAGCATTTTCTAGAGGAAACACCTGCTACAGGATAGTTTGGACACCTGCAGTTTTTCTCAAGAGCATGGAATGTATGAAGGCAAATATTCTGATGCTTGTAACAAAGAATACTCCACACTGTTCCTTGTGTTTAACTGCTCAGATTTCCTCCTAAATTCCTAGGCTTGTATAGCATAGAAAATTTTTACAAGTAGACCATAAATTCCATGCACTCAGATCACCTTGTTCATACAAGCTGTTCATAAAACTTGTTTGTTAAACCGTTGGGAAGATTTAATAACTAAATAGGTGGCTGTTCCTTTGTAGAGCTGTGGCTTCAAAATACATTTCACAGTTTCAGGACTTTACTGGTGTAATTTTGATCCCTAGCATAAATGAAGAGGATGTCCAAGGTCTTCTAACCCCCCTAAGGTTCGGGGAGCAGTGAGAGGAAGGCTCACCTTGGGCTGGCTGCAGTGGTTCCTGTTCCAGCTGCTGTAGGTTTGGGTGTGCTTCCTGCCACCACTGCAGGGTTGTCTCAGCTGCTCCTGCAGCATTTGCTGAGAAGCTGCAAAGGTGTTAGTTTGAAAACAGAGACTATATGTAACCCAGCACTGATGTCCTCCCAGGTTATAAACTGAGGCCCTGTGTTTTGGTAGTAACTCTGTAGTTTCAAATCAATGTAACTTCACCCTCAAAAGAGAAGATTTCTTTCAGCTGTACCTTTCTAACATAGTCTTACTGTTTTGGAAAAAACCCTTGCTTGGAAGGGGAAAGGGAAAATTAGTTGATATTCTTTACACCAAGTTGGTAAGAGGAAAGTTGAACAGCCTCATTTCATCCTTAAAAATCTGAAATCTGGGGATTATGAACTATATGAATTATGATTTATAAACTGCTTTCCCATTAAAGATGGCAAAAATCTTTCCATGGGGAAGAGTTTGAACTGCATTTACATTGCTGGTTGAGACTTCCAGACAGACAGTATATGTAGTCACCCCCCAGGGCTGTTTGCAACATGGCAGAAGAGTTATTGCTTTGTCTGTCAACACTTCTTATCCTGTTCCTCCTTCTGCACTCTGGAGCAGTTAGCAGAAATTCTAGGGTGCTTGTGGTCTGAATATTTCTTCACAGTTAAGCAAATGTGCTGGTATTGATCAGGGAAGCAGTTAAAGCTTAAAAATATGTACGTTGCTGAAAATTGAACACAATTTTTTTTTTTCTTACTGCATGTGGAAGCAAGAAAAGGCACTTCTATGTTCTTCTAAAACTGGTGAAATTTATAGGAGATTGAATTGAGCCGAGGATGGTTAGACTTTTTAAAATTACAACCTGTAACTAAATGTCAAAGAAATCGATTTTAGTGAATTCTGGAAAAATACTAAGGCAGGGCATGAAAAAGTGTCCCAGCTCTGTGTGACAGAACTGAGATGTTCACCAGGGAAAAGACAAGAAAAAATTGCTTTGATTCACATGAAAGGAGGCGAGATAGTTGAGCATTGAAACAAGTGAATGAAGGAGCTTGTGGAGTTGTCTTTGTTACTGGTAGATGAATGCATTAAGGATATGTTAAATGTAGCAGGCTGTCTGTGGCACTTCTTAAATTATAAGACTGGAGAGTAGTCTTAGAAACCTTCCTGATTTCCTTACTTTGCTGCTCTTGAAGCACCATGAGAAAAGAAACTGAGACGAGAAAGGGCTGTGCAAGGTGACTCATCTGTCTGCTAAATCTTACATGGTGAGTGCAAAACTCGCTTTATTTGCACTTTTCAGTCCTCTGCTGTGAGTGCCTGTAGTGTCCAGGGTGTCTGTGAGGGGGTTGAGGCCTTGTGGTGACTGCAGGTGGCTGTGCAGGTCCTCTCTCATCCCTTGGACCCAGCACAGGGCCCCCCATCCAGCGAGTGCTTTGGTGCAGACCCCAGTGTTGTAAAGGGGCCAGATGTGTGAGTCCTGCCTGTTGGGGGCCTGTGTTAACAGACTTGCTGTTGAGAAAGAATTGGTTTACATGTAAAACAGTAACTTTATTTTCTTAAAGTTATTTAAATGTTTAAAACTTCTGCATGTGTCTCTTAGGACTGTGCAGGGACAGGAGCTTGCCTGTTTAGCTGCAACGGTCCAGAAAGTTTCTGGCAACATCATCGCTCTGGTCTTCAGTTGGAACTTGTTGCCATCCAAAGTGGTTCAGCAGAAAGGACTGGACATGGAGGCCTACAAAGCCCTGTAGTCCTGCTGCCACTGCCCTCTCAAATCCTTCCAGCTCCCTCTCACATGGTCTCACTCTGGTGCCCATGCCAATTTTGTTATCGCTAGTTTTCCTGCTATCTGTAAAGGTGTAAAATAAAACCAGGCTGATAAAAAACCAGTTTGGGGAACTTTCAGTGTTCACTGTGTTTCATTATAGTAGACTACTGCGTTTGCTGTATTTTACTTTATTTTTTTTATAGAAAACTTAGAAAAAGTTGCAATTACACACTGCAACTTCCTCTCCTTACAACAAGAAAGAGGAAGGTCAGTAGTTTGTGCAGAAGTTCAATGTGTATTACCTGGTTTAGGGAGATCTAGTTAGCTACATTGCTTGGTTTTAAAAGGAGGAAAAGAGATCACTTGATCGGTCAGCAAGACCACATGACAAGCAGCTGAATGTAATTAGGTGGGGAGGGTGCTTGTGTGGGGCTGGCAGCTTCCTACATCCCTGCAAATGTTAGAGCTACTCATCTGAACTACGCTGTTTTGGTTTTGTTTTCTTTCTCTGCTGATACTACCTGTAGATGAGAAATGGCTCTTTTTGCATGACTATGGTATTCGAGACATCTGAGCTGTGTCAGGAAACTTGTCACTGAAACACCCTTGGAAAACTACAGATCTATTCACAGCTGTTAAGTGTAGGTATGTAAACACTTCCTCTTTTTTATTCGTTTTCATAAGACTTATTGCATTGTTTTCCTTGAGCTGACTGTTGTGTGCCAGCTATTCTTCCATTAAGATCTTTGAAACAATGTCACTGTACTTTAACAAACTGCCTGGACTACTTTGATTTTGAGAGACAGTTCAGCATTGCTGCATCATCATGTTCTAGGGGGAAAAGTAAACTTACGGCTGGGGAGGACACTGGCTTATGGAATACATAGGCTTTGGCTTTAAATGACAAAACTGCAGCTTTTTTTGGTATGGATTTAGTAATTGCTTTTCACAAAAAAATCAATCAAATTTAAAGACAAACCAGGGTAAGTTTATTAATGAAATTAAATGACTGCAGTGACCAGTATCTAGATTGAGTAGCCATAAGGTGCCCATTCTGGTCCCAAGTCATCAGCCTACATTTTGTTCTGTGTTAAGTCAAACTTGTTCTGCAGTTAGAAGGTGGAATTAGACCTCTGATAGTAAAGTGTGCTGTGCAAGTAACAATCATAATACTGAACAAAGTAATGCAATATTTTTCAATGTTGTAGTTCTTGAATTTTTTTCCCGCTCTATTTCTTGCTGTGTTCCCATCAGCATTTAAAGATAAATTATACTCAATAAAACAGTCCTTTACAATCGTGGTTTTTTTTTAACTGGGTTGTGCACCAACATGTTTGTTCTCATGTATACTAAATGGATGATAAAAGGAATAAAAGTGGTGTGTTGCACAGTCTGTTATTTTTAATTAGCAAAAGAAATTGAACAGCAAGGAACCATGAGAGCTCATCTAGTTCACATTCCATGTTCAATCATATAGTAATGAATTGAATCTTAAAATTAATTATGGTAAAAACAGTATGAGGGTGGGATGTTATTACTGTGTTTTGTATCTCCTCTGGAAGAAACTCAAAATGTACATACCCATCTGACTAAGTCATTCCTTGTCACCCCAAGCATGAATTTGTAATCAGGCATCCTTTCTGGCTCATGTGTTTGCCAGCATTTTTCTAATCATGGACCAAAAATTCCAGTCTTTGTAGACTGTAAATAACCAAGAAGGAGTTGTTCAGAGAACAGAAACTTCTGTGGGAAGGTCACAAGGCTTTGCCAGGGTTTTAATTGATGTCTACCATAGATTATCTTAAGATGAGTTTTCTAGTCCTGATCATCCCCGGTTGACTTTTGTCTATGGAAAAGAAGTGAGAAATTCATAAATGTAGTTAAATAGATATGTGTTGCTGCTGTTTCTTTATAGTCATCCCCAACATATGAAAAGATTATATAAAATAACTGGGAAAAGGGATTTTTGTGAACATTGATGCTTGGCTTAGTGTTTTTGCTTTTTCTGTGCTGTGCTGGGCGGATTGGTTGTCATAGCTGCTTCATTGTAATTTATTGTTATATAAAGCTTTCAATTATTGCATTACATGTGCATTTTGAATGTGTGTTACAGAAACTAATTTCTAGCACATTTAGGTAGTGATTTCTAATAACCTAAGTTGCTTGAGAATTAAATATTGATAATGTTGAGATACTGTTGTACAGAGCAAAACAATATTCTACCACCCTTTCCCTCACCATACTGCAATGGGATTTCAGTATATTTGCATATTTCCAGCATGTCTTTTATTTACAGCACTCTCTTAAAATATCCTTAGAAATTGAGCCTGGTAAAAACAAACTGGGAATCTACTTCAGCTAGAGTTCTTCCAACGTGTCACTAACAATGGCATTAAAGAGAAATTGTAATTTTTTTTGCCTTTAGAAAAAAGACAAACCCACAAAAATTCTGAAACTGTACAAAACTTAAAACAATGAACTCAAAAAATCTTGAAAGCAGTTAATAGAAAAAGATCTGTGATGTATCCTAGTACAATGAGAGAAATAAGCTTTAGACAATGGGAAGGAGAAAAAGGAGTAACTTTTATTTGGTCTAAAATGTTTTACTTCATAACTAGGAAATAGTATAGCTCCTGCTTCTGAATTTTGTTTAAAAACTATGTGATAGGGATAAAATGTCTTTAAAAAAAATCGGTTTTGATACACTGTGATACAACTGTTGATATAAACAGAAGCAAGCTGGGATCTTGGTGAGGAGGGAATCCTCTGTGAGTGAGTGGGTTGGGGTGTGTTATCATAGCTCCACTATAGGCACTGCAGCTGTACTGACTAGTGCAAACTGAGATTTTCTTTTTTCTCATACTTAATTTGCTTTTACTGGAATCTCATTACTGGATTCTTAGTTCCTTCTATAGTAAATCAGATGCATTGATTTAAAATCAAACCAAATGCTGCAAGCCAAACCTAGTCTATTAATAGAAGATGAAACAGCAGCACCTACTTTATTGAGTCTCTTCAAATAGAAACTCTTGTGGGACAATATCATTACATACTCCCTGTTTCTTGTGACTTGTACATAGATGAATAGGTTCTTTCATATCTGCTTACCCTTTATGTCCCATTCTTCATTTCAGAGGGTTGATGCCTTTCTCAGTCATAATGTAGAATGTAAAAAATTGCAAACTGTTATATGAAGTTGGTTTACCAGTTTGCATGAGATTTTTGGATTCTTCATAAGTATTCAGTGTTTATATTTGGAGTTAAGCCAAGACAGCAGAGTCTGTATCCACTGTGGTGTGATAACTACACACGCCTTTCCTTGACACAGTTTTCTACAGGGAATGTGCTCTGCTTGGATCAGTTAGAGCAGTCTGACTGGCAATTTATTTTCTTTGCGTAACTTTATATATTTTTTTCTGGAACTTGGGTCACAGAGGTGGTTGTTCTGTAATCCTGCTGCTGCTAAGCCATTTATTAGCTATAGCAGAACCATTCTGAATTTTAATTGAAGACTTCTGAGGGGAGAGGTAGGAAATTGCCTGTTACTTGCAGGTCAGTTAAAGTGAAACTATGCTATGTCTGCAGGAAATGTTATGAAAGAATTTAGGAAGGCATCTACAGCAGGAAAAGCTGGCAACAGCTGCCAGGTTACAGCAGGGCTGTTACTCTACAGCCATCTTGGGGCCCTCCCTGCACCTGGAAATAACTAAAAGGAATAGTATGGGCAAACTGTGGCATTACACTTTGTGCTGCTTTTTGCTTTCCTTGTAGGGCTCATACATGACAAGAATGAGTATAAGAAATTCTAGTTTGCTGTGCTGTTTATCTGAGCAGTCTTTGCTGTATATCAGGATTTAGCTATTATTCATGCTTTAATATGGGATTCTGATCAGAGCAGTGAGATAAATAGTGTTGGCAACTCAGGTTGAAAAACAGCAGCCTTTTTTGAATGGAAGCTTTGTGTTGTGCAGTTCAGCCTGCTTAATCGGTGCTTCTTTTGAATTATGCCCTCCCTGAGGCTCTAGAAAAGAAACTGTGCTAGGAAATGAATTGAAGCAAACCTTTTGCCAAAGCACTGTCTGGGTATTTTGGCAAACTGCAGGACCTCAGTAGAAAGCTTGGGCAGTGTTAATACCTACTGCAGTTCTGGAGCTGTTCAAGTGAAGATTTGGTGAAAGTAGAGGGTTGGTTTTCAATTCTTGAAAAAAACCCACCCAAAACCTGTAGTTTTGGCTTTGCTTCGTTGGAAGAGTTCAAGTGACACTTCTGAGCCACAGGCATACTCGAAATGGCTGTCTTGCTGTCACAGATGAAGATTTCTGTGAAGATTTCTGTTTTGCTGTCACACATCAGTAACTTCCTGAATAGAACAGGTTGTGGCCTATTAAATACCGCCTATTTCAGGCAGAAGTGGTGTTTTATTATGTAATGGACAAGTTCAGTTATGCCCAGAGTATTGTCAGCAAGTTATTTCTAACCTTTCCATAGCATTTATGAAACATGGAAGTGTCACATATGCTTATGATTTCCAGACATGTTTACTAAAAAATCCTGCCCAGTACTGGCTGAAAATCTCTCTCTCAGACTGTAGCTATTACAGACTCTGAAATCAAAGGCTCAGTTTCTTTTTGAGACCTCTTAGGGGCAGATTATTCACAACTGACACCCATCTCTCAAATTCTTTGAAGTGTCATGTTGCCAGCCTGCAGTGCTCTGACTGTCCCCACACGGCAGCATGATGTGGGGTAGGCCCAGTGAGCTTGGCACCTGCAAGGTGGTTTTTAAAAGTTTGGGAGAAGTGAATGCTAGCTGTGACCCTCAGTTTTATCCATCTGGATAGGATACATCCTTCCCTCTCTGTCCATGTGTACCACTTCCCTGCTTAGCATCTCTGACTCTCCTGTGACACTGGATTGGAAATTACAGAGTAGAAGGAATAACCTTTTCCAGTTGCTGGACAGGGTTTTTCTTAACTGACAGTATCCCTTTCTTTCCCAAAGATAACTACAAACTTATTTTGTCCTTTTGGCTAGATCCATTTAAGAAACCCCTCTGATTAAATATTTGCACAAATAACTTTTTATTATTCCTAAAGTCATGCCTGATATCTATAGACTATAGACTTTTTCCACTCATTAGAAATGGATATGGGTTAGTTGTTCAGTCAGTAACTTTTGATGATCAGTAAGTTTTCTGGGGAACAGGATGTTTTCACTGGTTGTTGGAAGTGTGATCTGACACATCAGTCCTTCTCTAAAAGGCCTTGTGGTCAGCTGTTTTCAGAATAACTTCTGAGGGACCTAAAAATCTTTGGTCATCTAAGTAATGAGAAAACACTTAACTTGCTGAGAAATAAATAGCAAAAACAAAATGTAAGAAATTATAGTTAGGAAAGACCACAATATTCCAGAAAAGCAATAATGCTAAAGAGTGATAGCAGCTGCCAAAAAAAAGAGTAAGTTTTGTTGCATCTTCCAATCAAAAACCAGGGTTAGCAAGGAACAGAGTTTACCTCCTATGAAAAACAAAAGAAGCCGATATTTCCCAATCCGAAGGATGAAAAGGTGGATTAAATTCTGCACTGAAATTCTTTCCTGACTCACCCCTTTGTCAGCTCACCCACGTCACATTAGATGAATGATGCAGTTTTATAGCCCCATTTGTATCGTCGTGTGGGCTTCACTTCCTAACAGTCACTAGGAGGTATCTTCAGGTTGTCTGTTGCCTGACCTCCTCCACTGACTTTTAATTGACCTAATCATGATAACTTATTTTTGCCAGATTATGTCCCTCTAATGTAGCTTGTGTCTTGTACCCTTCGTAAGCTTTGTCAGTGTGACCTCTTGAAGAATTATTTTTTGTGTTCCAGGTATCTGGTCTATGAGATGAGGTGGAAGGTAACTGAGAACTTCCCTGTTCTGAAGGAGAAATATATATGTTATTTTTCTTAAATATTTTCTTCTGGCTATTTACAGTGTGTGCTTTAATGGGCTTAAATGAAGAAGCTGGCCTGAGAAATAGATGTTGCAACCTACTGCAACAGGAGTATCTGCACGTTTACCTTGAGATGCTGCTTCATTCATATTCTACCTGCACATATGAAACTGCTTCCTTTTTCAGTTTTTAGATTTTTAACCTTTTTCTTTTTATTCCTCTTATTCTGCTTTTTCATGTGTTCATTTAGTCTAGCTGTCTGCTGGAGGTTTTTACCTCCTGGAAAACTAAATCATTCCTTAAAAGAAAGACTCAATACTATGTAATCCATATTATCTTCCCCTTTATTCTTCAGTGGCTATTTCTGAGGGCAGAAATAGAAGTTTACTCTTTTTTCTGACCCTTCTGGAGTTGAAAGTGTTGCTGAATGAGTAGGTGGTCAAACTCCTGGATATTTCTCTCCAGCTTTGTGGGTGAAATCCTCATGGCTCCTGTTTTGTCTCAAAGAGTTGGAAACTGTAAATCAGTGTAGGACTGTCATTCATAATTCCTTGCTACCTGTCAAGAGCAGGTGCAGGTGCAGTGATATGTTACAAATGTTAAGGTTAGGCTGTGAGTAAGCAGGGAGGTGGGTCCCAAAGTGGTCAGAATTGTCACATTAAGGAAGGATGCTGGGCATCACTCTGAATTTCCTGTTTTTAAGTCAGTGGAAAAGCATAGCATGTTAACTTGTAAGCCATTGTGGCTTAATGTATTCATTAGAGAAAGAATTGAATAGTTGAGATGGAGCAAGTAGTATGGAACTGTTTAAAACAAATTTAAAAATTCTTGCTTTATTTTGCCCAGTGTATTCTGGAATTTATTTGCATTATACAGATGTTTACTTCACTGCTCTGACTTGAAAGCAGCTTCTGATGAGAGTGCAAAGAGGTAACTCATGAGGCAAAAGCTCTTGTTCCCAGGAGGGGTACAGGTCCTCCGAGAGAGTTCAACTGCTTCCATCACGTACCATTGCAACTCTTTATTTATCTACAGTATTTTCTTACCATGAAGCATGAAAATGTCAGAAACTGATGAGGGAATAGAGAGGATGCTGTGCTTTTTACAGAGAAATTGAAACCACACAGAGATCTGTATGGGGAGTGTTGGACTATCATCTGCAACATTCCTGGGTTTATTTTTCATTTTTTTCCAGTTCCGTGCTGCTTTTCATTCCTTTATGTAACGGAGCCATTCTTTGAAATCCAGCCTTCTTTTTGTTGGTTTGGTGATGATGAAATGCAAATACAGTTGCAAAACTAAATGTTTTTTCATTTCCTTTCTTCTCCATTCCTCGTTTCCCCTGGTTTTCTGGAAACAAAATCCAGAACCTGCTGTTTCCTTACCCAGCCTGTTGTGCAAGGTTCTTACCTCATCTGCAAACCTGTTGCTTCCCTTTTGTGCCCCCTTTCTGGGTGGGATCATGATTTTATGCCTGGCATCTCCCATTATAACTCATTCTCACAGTGCTTTGTGTACCTGTCAGTTCTTCTTGCCTCTGAAAAATGCTGCAGTTGCAGTGATGCTGACAAATGGTCATAGAGCACCTTCTGCCGAGTTACAGTGACATCAGCATTTGGAGCCTAAAACCTCACAGCCTAATTTTTTTGTACCTATTTTTGCAGACTCCTGTATGTACCTTGAGCACCCTTAAAATTACTTAGATGTTTCTGAGAAAGAGACAATCTTTAGGCATTGATCCTGCAGTTCCTCTACAGGTGAAACTAAAATGATCTTTACAGTAAAATGTCAGGTAAAGCAATTGAGAGTAACCAAAAGATGAATGCTTAGAGCACCTGAAACTCTTCCTCTCGTTTGTGAGAGGAAGGGCTATGTTCCTTCTTGTTATTTATGTTACAGAAAAGCCCAAGAAGCCGCAGAAAGTGTCATTTTGGCCAAAACTAAAGCAAACCAGGTCATATATTTTCCTAAGAAAACAAAACCAGTGCAGCTCAGAACATTTCAGTGAAGTGCTTATTTATTAACTCTCTTCCAGCAGCAGAGAAGTTACTTGAGTTAATAAAAATTATTGTCATAATTTGCTTATATTACATTTGTACATATCTGGCAGCTTTTAACAAAAGGCACTTCTGATGAAGCATTGACTAAGCAGGAACATGATTTAACTCTGTCCCTTGTTTCGACAGAGCTGGCAAGTGTCTGGTGCTGACCAGTTCTTCAAGCATTAAGGTGCTGCTGGAGCCTTAGAGCAGGGTGAGGCCGTTCTCTGTGCTCACCCACGCTGGGCAAGAATGTGGTTACTGCTTTGCTGGAGTGTCAGGGGAGTGCTGGTGTGACAGGATTAGTGAATTTACAGGTCCAGATCACTTTCTCAGTTCTTCTGCTGTGACAGATGAAGTGACACATAAAACAGCTGTTGAAGTTGTTCTAAGGTTATGTAGTGCCTGGGTGAAAAATTTTTGTAGTATGAATTTATGTGCACTTGCAGAATGATCAAATCTGTCCGAATGCATTATTGCCATATGCTTGTATTTACACAATATCCACTGAGAGATGTGCAGTATCTTCCTTTTCTGTCTGTGTGGGATTTGCCCAATGCCCATGTCAACCCTCTAGTCACAAGCCTGCAAGCCTCTACAGCAAGGAAACAGCAGTTTACATTAAAGACTGCTGTATCCTCCTCCCACCTGAGATAAAGGATGTAGAGCTGTGAGTGGAACTGAACAGTGTGATCCATATAATCCAGCATTAATGCATTTTTGTATGAAGACCCTTGTTAGGAAGGAATGGTGTAATTGTATTAAGGTGTGTGGGTGGTTTCGCAGAAACTTTAGATCTGCTCCTGGGTAGGCCCTGCACAAATCCCTCTTGAAATGCTGTTTGCCCCTAGGAATAAATGGGACATGTGAACTGTGTAATTGCTTCCCAGCCCTGCTGTCAGGCAGCGCCCTCCTTAGACACAGAGACATGAGGCACACCTCCTTATCTCTGAGCACCCTCAGCTCCGTGCAAACAGGTGACACGTAAGCCTCCTGGCTGTGTGCTCAAGAGGTGGTGCTAGAAAAATACTCCTACTGAAAGTAATATCTCCAGTGTGCTAACTATTCCTATAGCAGAGTTTGGGGTAAGTGGTATACCTTACTTTAAATTAATGTGCTTGAGGACTGTCTGGTTAGGGACATACACTGTATCTGTGTACATGTTTCTATTTGCAGCTCAATGCCTTTTTTTTTTTTCTTTTGCTTATGTTTTAATTTACTCATCTCTTTTACCTTCTTCCTTTTTCCTTCTCTTCATCAGCTCAGTAGCAGCACAGGAGTTGCATGTTCTGTGTTAAGGCCAGTTCAGGAAGCATATATTCCCTGTTCCCATACTGCATGGGGGAAATCCTGCATGCCAAGCCAATTTCCTTAATTCATACAGGAGCAATACTGCCATAGTCTGGAATGTTTTATCACACAGTAGAGTTGTGATATTTGTGCCCTGGAGGAAAAAATATGAGCCTGTTAACGTTGATGCCTGTCAATGTGAGAGTATCTCGGACTAGGAAATCCAGGGAACAAGAGGAGCACTTGCTTTGCTCAGTGTCCCTTTTTAATAAGCCACAGCCTGGATGTGTGTGTATGTGGAGGCTCCAGAGCAGCAGCTGTACAGGCACAGCTGTGTGGGTCCTGTCAGCAATGGAAAAGGCCAGTGGAGTTTTTCCAGCACTTGCTCATAGTTCTTGTCCATCTGCATACCAAGCAAAGTGCAAAGCCAGAGCTGAATGGGATTTAAGGAGGGATTTACAGCAGGCAAAACTGTGGAGGGCTTGATGTGGAGCTTAAAACTGTGTGTCCATTTGTGATTTTTATTTTTTTTAACCAAGGGGTTCTTAGGCTTTTGAGGAAGATTTGGGCATGATTTTCTTTTGGTGACCTGATGAATTCTGATCGTATCATCAATTTTCTCTGAATCTTCTACATGCTCTCCTGATATGCAAGGTACAGGAATGTGGAAGGAAAAACTGGAAAGCATGGAACTATAAGGCTTAATTAAAAAAAAAAAACAAAATCAAAATTGGAAGAAAAAGGTGGGATGGGGTTTTAGTAACAGGGCCATGACTTTTAAAAACTTCACAGCAGTTTTTGCTATAAAGGTACTTTGCTGGGAATATATTCTTATTTCTGTTATGTGGAGCTGGATGTGTCTGGACATTAGGACTGCAGGTCTCGGAAGAAGAGGGTGGAGATCACTTTTTAAATATTTGTACAGGGAGGAGGACAAGGCTTGAAACTGCTATGAAAATAGCTCTTTGCATGTCTCCAAGGATAGGTTAACTGTGCAGGGTTTCACAAGAACCACTCCCTGGAGATATTTGAATAATAGATTGACATTATAGGGTGCAGTGAGAGGTGTGTGCATTTCAAAAGCCAAAGGAGAAAATTTCCTTTTCAAGCAAATCCTTTAGAAGGCATTTTTATGCCCTTCCTGTGAAGGGCTCCTGGTCTTCTGTCAGTCCTCTGGAAATTGTATTTGTAACCAGCCATAGGGAGTATTGAGGTTTAAGTGGGCTGAATGATGGGGCATGTTTGGACAAACAGACATTACAAATCAGATATGACACTAGGAATACCTTTAGGTTTTACTTCCCCAAGGTCTAACCTTGATCTTTCTGTTTTGGCCAGAGCTTTAACCCAGCCCGGTCCAGTGGAAGGGTGCAGCTGAAACACAACAGTTCCCTACAGCTCCATGTAAGAGCTGTAGTGCCTTTCCTTCCTCTGTAAGGTCTTGCACAGGGTGCATGATAAATTAGCTTTCTTATGACATTAAATTAGCAGGGATTAGGTGGCACTATCATTTGTACTTTTTATTAAAAATATGTTCTGTATACCTACAGTTAGCTAACACAATACCAACAAACCAAGGCAAATACCTCTGTACAGGTGGGATAGCACAGTAAAAGGCTGGAAGGTAGCTTGTCTTTGTATAATATACTGGCTCTGAGATTTAAGTCTTTTAAAGCAGCAATTAATTTAGGGATATCAAAGGTGAAAGAACACATGCTTAAGTAGAGGTTGAGCTTACACAGCTCTTTGCCCTTAGAGAAGATTCTGAGGGCAAAGGAAACACCATGTAAGAGATGGAAGTCTAAATCAAATGCAGTCTTTAGAAAAAACCTTTATTTGTTTATTTTTTAAACTATTTTTCCCTTTCTTCTAGTGCATTTCAATGAAAAGACTTTGTAGACCAAGGTTTGCAGTCTGGTTTTACCTCTTTTTCCTTCCCCAGCAGGGGACAGGATTTAAAAAATGAAACAAAACCCTCAAAATCACTTTTGCTGATACATGTGAGTCTGTCTAATGGATTGGGTTTTTTAATTTCTTCTAAAAGTACTCTTATGGCAGTGTGGCTACCTGTTTAACTTGCTTACTTGAACATACTGCTCCTTCAGCCCTGTGTGGTGGATGCAGGCCTGCATTGTGGTGAATTTGTGTGAAAAACTCACTGATAACTATTCCTGCAGCGTTTACTCTTTCAATCTTCTGCTCTATTGCAAAACTTTGGTTAAAACATGACAAGGGAAGTGAATTAGCTGGCTGTGGTGTAGTAGTGAGTGTGACCTCTGTCACCTAAAACTCCTTTCCTGCAAGGTTTTACTGGTATTGATGGTATACTTTAAAATATGCCTGGGCTGGGGGGAGAGAGACTTCAGCCCTGAAAAAGGAAAAAAAGTGTCAGATGCTTTCCACTGACTCTTTGGTTGGAGAGTATCTGGGGTAAATCTGACTGTGGTCTGCATTTGACTGTGGTATTCAAGAAATGAATTGGTGTTTTGCCATTGATGCAAACTACTGCAGTGTTTTACTTGAAATGAATAACTTTATCTAGTTCAAGCTACAAGTAGTTCCAAAAATACTTATTTACGGTTGAAACAGCAGATTTTACTCTTTTAAAATTTTATGTCATCATCTAATTTTTTCTATTTTGGTTTGTCACAATTTTCATCCTTCATAAAAGGCAATTTTATGCCAATTTTATGTTGCTTTATGAATGGTTATTTTAGGCTTATCTTTTTGTGTTCTTGTCTTTGAACATGAGAGAAGGCAGCTCTCTACTGTTTGTTTTGGGGGAGGAGAGGCTCAGTAGCTACTCAACAGGAAAGTGCCAATGCACTCATATCAGCCTTTGTAGTACACGTGAAATTTGCCAGGGACTTTTGTTACACGTTCCAGCTGTTCCTTCATGTAGATCAGACTACACATAATATGGTTATTTTTTCAAAGGTGCAAAAAGGAAAAAGAGAAATTTCTTAAATGTGTGTGAACCATGGAAAAAATGTATGTGTTGTTTGGTGGCAATTCAGGATCAAGATTTAGTTTGAATGATTAACTAGCATCATGATAAAAACTTTGAAAATTGTTCCTTGAAGCCAAACAACCCAAGAGCAAGAAAAAGCTTTTTCAAGACTGAAAAATAGCTATTAGTAGAAAATTATTGTAATTTTCATTTCAATATAGTGGGCAGTCTCAAAAAATGTAGGAGTTTTTTGTATATTAATAATGCCACAGTGAGAGTGAGGCCAGAATTGCATTGCTGGTATGTTTAAGTAGCTTTTACAAGCTTCCATGCAGATTAAAATCAGTTCTACAGTTCATGTTCCAGATATCTTGAATACTTTGACCTTGATTTTCAGTCTTTCCCGAAGAAGGTAGAATTTTGTTGTCTTCTCTTTCGAGTAAGAGGAATGTAATAAAATTAAAGATGCACTTTTTCAGTCACAGCTGAATTTGCTGTTGGATTGGTGTAATTGAGAGTTTAAGGTGAAGCCAGTGTAAAGGAGTACAGAACTTGTCTCACTGCTCGATGCTTTGTAGTTCAAATAGTGATTTGTATTTTAAACATTTGTCAAAAGAAGCCCTGGCAGAGCTGGTGACTAACTCATCCTTTTTGCTTTGCTTTTTAAGGTGCCTCCTGAATTCTCACTATGTCTGATGGGGACTATGATTACCTCATAAAATTTCTAGCACTGGGTGATTCTGGAGTAGGAAAGACCAGCCTTCTTTACCAGTATACAGATGGCAAGTTTAACTCCAAATTTATCACAACGGTGGGCATTGACTTCCGGGAAAAGAGAGTGGTGAGTTTTCACAAAGAAGGTGTTATTTGAAAATGGTCTCTATTTGTTAAAAATCAGACCTGCCCATCCCTATGTGTAGGCATGTAATCCATAGTTCCTGTGTACTTAATCTTGTGACAGGGTAAAGACCTCATGTTACCTGGTTATTTTTGAGTGCACAGACCCATTTCCCCAAAAGTTAAAGAAGAGCTGATTCTAAGAAACCACTTCATTCTGTTCAACAGGTGTTGATGGGAGTGTCTACTCCATGAATTGTGCACATAATACCTGGAGTAGCACTTCTATTGTTGAACTCCCTCCGCAAGGAAGAAATGAGCTGTAGTAAAAATGCTTTTTCCTGTGTGTGAACTGGAAATGGCCAGTGAACAAAGGCTGTAATGTTGATTTTAAAACCATTTTACAATGTGGATGGAACAGGATAGCATGATACATGCTGATGATTTGGCTTCCTAAATAGTCACCACTACCAGAGAAGAACTGTCAAAAATAAGGTTTTGGGTTTTTTTTTAACCTGAGTTGTTATTAAACTAAGAAAATGTACTTTTGATATAAAGCTGAGCAATGTGTTATGATAACCATCTGGATGCTGGTCCTTACTGCTCTGGAAAGTGGAGTTGGCACAAGTTGTTTTTTCATTCTTCTGTACAAGTATTAAATGCCTGATGATTTCCCAAGTGTCCAGAAATCTGGATGGTGCAGGAGGCATTGTGCAGACTGGCTTTTGATGCCTGACATACACAACAGTCATGCAAGGAGTAACTATCTTGATGAAAATGCCAAGCTGATCTCTTGAATAAGTCAGTGTTCCTTCTGTGGGATAGTAAACATGATGTGTTTGCTTGATCAGCATATTTGATAACTCAGGATAAGATTTAGGTTTCATAGCCTGAATTTTATAATCCACAAATTCAGCAAGATTATGTATCTTTAAAGATATGTTTGTAACTCTAGTAGTCTTAGATACAATGGCAGTTGAAGGTAAAGAATATGACCTATCATGAAGGTTCCTAAGCAAGAAATGAATCTATTTTTATCTGATCCTTCCAAGATTAAGAGATGCCCTTATTTATATTTTCATGCTGAGTAAACTCTTCAGCTTTTATTATTATCATGCAATTTCTGCTTTATAAGCTGTGATATGAAAACTCTACCCTCAGCAATTTCTCAGCAATCTTTTGGCAGCTAAGAAGAGATGTCATTATCTCCATGAGTCAGTTTGCTAATGAGGTTCTGCTGGTGGCAGAAATACATTGCCAGATTGCATTGTTGCTTTCTTATATTTTCATTTGAACATTATACAAGATAATAGTAAAAAACCCCATAAAATCCAAATATAAAATTAATCTTATCTCATGGCTGCTCTAAATATCTGTCTGGAGGCCATAGTCTATTGGAGACTGCTTTTCCAATTCACTTTTACCCTTATTTTTAAATATTAAATTGGATGCAGAATTAAAATGTAACATATTCCTTTTTTTCTTATAAAGCAAAGGGATTGAGTTGTAGTTGGGATCTTTGCATTTTGTTGCATTTAATGACTTCAAACATCAGTTATTTTGTGTTCTGTAGCAGCTGGACTGGTAACAAATTTACCTTTTATAGGTGTATAGACCCAATGGGCCGGATGGTGTTGGAGGCAGAGGACAGAGAATACATCTTCAGCTCTGGGACACTGCAGGGCAGGAAAGGTATGACTGGAGATGGGAACCTGTGCTTGCTGTAACAGTGGTGGAAAGTTTCCTATGAATACTTATTAAATTATGACTATAATTTACAACTGCAGAACATGAAAACTGTAATTCTTGCTTTTTTGTCTTTTGGAAACTTTCAGTTAACTTTTTTCATGGCCAGTATAGACGCTTTTAAAGCTTTTCTTTGTCAAGTTTTTCTTAAATTTCTGTAAATCTGTTGAGGGCTTGGGAAAGTTAGACAGGTAAAATCATCTCAAAGAATTCTTTTCTATTTGCCTATCAAAAGACTAGAATCCTCGTGGTTGTTAGTCTTAAAATGAAGGACTGATGTGTTTAGGGGATAAATTTCTGTTCAAAGTTAGAATTTCATTATTATTTTAATCTCTGACTCTTGATCAAGGCATGCTTTATAGTAGAAGACTTAGTCTAAAGCTCTCACTCTCTAGTCTCTTTGACTCCTTAGGCCTTGATTAGGCCACGGTAATGTTAGCAATTCCTGTTACACAGTCCCTGCATCAGCAAAACAGTTATGAATATTTCATTCTACTTAATTCAGTCTTGAGTTACCTCAGTTTTATGACTGTATGCAATTATGTTTTTAAAGTAACTTGTCAGATGAGCCAACTAATTTCACTTTGCTGGTCTAGGTTTCGTAGCTTGACAACGGCTTTCTTCAGAGATGCCATGGGGTTTCTGCTACTCTTTGATCTGACAAACGAGCAAAGCTTTCTGAATGTCAGGAACTGGATAAGTATGGCTTTTTTTTTTTTCTTTCTTTGCATGGGTGGGGAGTGGTTGTGTTTGTAAATGTGGAGTTTCACTGAGAAACAGAACATAAAACACTGGTTTTTGTCGCTTTCTCAGTAAAAGAATGTAAATGTTACATTCATAATTGTAATAGCTGCTAGTAATGGCTTCTAGGGTTTACCTGAAATTCAGCTTTGCCTACCAAACTTGAATCTTAACCTATATGAAAGCAGGTTGAGAGAACATCATAGCCCTGGCTCTGATGCTGTTCAGTAATTTAAGAGTGTGGAAAGCCTATGCAAAACTCTTATTTTGACTCACCTGAAGCTTTGTCAACAAAACTTAACGGAAGGCAAATGTTACTGGTCTCGTATATGTAGGCAAAGAGGTTCCTGTACTGCATCATCCATAAGGAGAGGGAACTATATCCTTTCCTGGCAGCTCACTGGAGATACTTAGTGAGCATAACTCCTTAATCTGCAAATACACAAGTTTCTGGGCTAAATTTGTCAGGCTTCTGTTTTTCTGGATTTTTCACTGGGTAGGTGGTAGTGGGTGCCCAGCTGTTCCCTGGCTCCTCAGAGCAGTAGCAGAAGTGCTGTGAGCTAACAGAGAACATACTTGGCTTGTGGTGGTGTTCTAAGTGAGCTCTGAGTTCTGTTGTGACCCCTGTTCATGTTGGTGCTCTTAGGTCAGCTACAAATGCACGCGTATTGTGAAAACCCTGACATTGTGTTATGTGGAAACAAGAGTGATCTGGAAGACCAGAGGATGGTGAAAGAAGAAGAGGCTAAAGAACTTGCAGAAAAATATGGGTAAGTAACTTCTTTCCAATTATTGCTGCCTTTAAAAGCAGAATGAAATGTTTTCTGTAATGCTTTTTTCTGCATACTGAAAGATTGCTGTGAGAATAAGCATTTTAGGATGTTTAACTGGCTGGTATATCTTTTTTTTTTCTGTCAGAGATTAATGTGTTCTGCATTGCTAAAAAATAAATACTTAGTATTGCAATAATATTGCACTGGAGATTGGTTAATCTTCTTTCCTTGGCAGTAAACAAAATAAATTTTCACAGACATTCTAGAAAAGAGATAGAATTTAGGTAGAGAGGCAGGTGAATAATGGGTTCTTAGCTCGTGCCTGTGCTGAGGCATCTGCACTCTCACAGGCTCCCAGGGAGTCTGAAAACTGAGTCAGAAAGCAGGAAGACAGGGTAGCCTTGCCCTTCCCCTTCCCTACAGGCACAGGTCATGTGTCCCTGAAGAAATATGTGAAATCTTTGTTCCTACGAAATATTAATAACCCCATAGTACTTTTATACCCCTTAACTCTTTCATGGGGCTCATCTCTGGATTACATTTGCATTTTGCTATGAATCAGAAATGCACTTTTGAAGGAAATCTTCTGATGCTTTTATTGTGGTTTGATTCACATGGTGGAGCAGCTTTCTGGCACATGAATTGGATTCCTTCTCAGCTGAAAAGTGAACTACATGATGTGGTCCAACCAGTAATCTGTGTTCAGTCTGGAGGAATAGATGAGAACTGCTCCACAGAAAAGCCCACAAAACATGCATGGTGTGAGCACTGGCTCCTCAGTGCAAACTGCCTTGTTCTGCAGCTCTTCTCCTGTTGTGTCATGCTGGTTCCATGCTTAATGTGACTGTTTCTTAATCTCTTTATATGTGACTTCTGGAAATAATTGATGGAATATTTGTCTTTGTGGCTGAAAATGCCAACTTAATTTAGGAATAGGGAGCTAAAAGTCAAGGTTGTGGATCACATCCAGTCCGTAGGCAGTTATGAAGTTCTCTGCCCTGTAGAGGTGAGCCAGGATAGCTGCTAGGAGTCATTCTCTCCTGAGGGGAACCAAGATAAATCCTGCTGCAGTGAACAGTTTTCTGGTAACAAAAGTGTGAGTATCCCTTTTCTGTGAAGGGCCTTGTACTCTTAAGTGATGTATTCAAAAATGATTGCAGCAGACCTACAGACTGAGACAGTAAGATATTTCTGACCACTCACTGAGTCTTGCAAGTTAAGGAAGAAATACTGAAAATTCTGAAGCGATGATCTCAGTTTCCTGGGCAGTAACACCAATGTAGCTGCTGTAGCCCCTCACTGTGGGGACCACTAAGTGCAGCTGGTCACAGCCTTTGAAACTGCCATCCTGATCCACAACAGTAATGAAAATGAGCAATGTATTTTCAATAACAAGGTGCCAGAAACTTTTGTTTACAAAGACATAGGTGGTCTGAGCACTGAGATTTTATGTAAGAAAGTTTAGAGTTAGGATGTTAGCAGAAGAAACAGTCACCTTTTGCAGTGATAAGGTACCACACTGTGAGTCTTTACTGCCTTGCCTGGAGAGGAACAGCCATACCAGCATTCCCCCTCTTGCAATGACTCCAGAGCTGATGTGTATAGAAATCAGAAAGGAGAACACTTAATGCACACGAGGACATAGAAAATAATTGCATCTCTTCCAGGGAACAGAGCTTAAAAAAACAGACCTCAGGAGCATAATTCACACTGACCAGTGCCTCTGTAAATTTTGGACTCCATTAAAACTTACCCTTCTGCCCTACTTACAAAGTCAACCACTTCATTAATTTCTTTTGCATTTCAGACCAGAGCACTTAAAATCACACAAAGGCTGTCACTGCTGCTCCACAGCAGAAAGACACTGAGTATGTGGCAGTAACCTGTATGGTTTTGTTCTCCTGTGAGTATAAACTGTGTGATGTAAGTTTGTGTTTTCTGTCTTCTGCAGAATACCATACTTTGAAACCAGTGCAGCTAATGGGAATAATGTAAGCAAAGCCATTGAAACTCTGCTTGACCTCATTATGAAGCGCATGGAACGGTGTGTGGATAAATCCTGGATCCCTGAAGGGGTGGTGCGTTCCAATGGGCACAGCTCTACAGAACAACTCAATGAGGAGCAAGAAAAAGGCAAATGTGGCTGTTAGCCCAGTTACAATTAAGTTTAATATGTATGATATAGTACAGTTGCAGCTTAACTGTTTAACTTATGGACAAATCACATTGTGTAGTTATTTAATGAGCTCTGTTAATTCTTGATACTAATTTTTGTTTTCTGCCTCTCAACCAACTTTGGCCTTTGCTTGCAAGGTATGCAGTTTATTAGTGGTGGGACAGAGGATTAGTTTGGTGTAGCACTGGATATTCCTCTACTTCTGTGCTTTGGAGAAAAGGGAAGGAAAGGAATTTTCATTACCAAATTCGGAAACATCTCTATGGGCAACGAGAAAGGGTAGGGTTATGAACTGAAGGGTTTTATTTGCCCTCTGAAAGCTCCAGTAACTACACAGACTAGGCCTTTAGATTAGATACTGTGACAGCCTTTGGTCTCTACTAACAGCAAGCTTACCAACATGGTTCTTGGTTTTGAACAGAAACATTTAATCATTTCACCAATCAGTAACAATCTTAAAGAGCAAATCCTGTGTTTTTCACAAAAGCTTGTGAGTAGTTTCTCCTTGCTGTCTCAAACCATCAGTTTTTAGTGATGAAAACCAAAAGAAAGCTATTCAATGCAGAGTAAAAAAATCCAGAGTAGCACAGGGGTGCTCATGGAGAGCACTTGGGGTATGTCATGTACTTGAACATGTAAACTACAACTGTACTATATAAAGTGTATCCAACGCAGCCTGTGAGACCTCCTGACAGCATTTGAATTTCTAGAACACGCAGCTACATATATTTATGTGTAAGTGGCATAACTGTGCATCTGTTATGTTTCTTTTATATTACCATTCATGTTTTAACAGGAATGTAGGCCAGCTTACATGTCAGCAAAATTTCATCAGAGCTGGTGCTTTGCACTGAATTTGTTTTACCAAATGCAGATTCAGAATGTTTCTTCAAATTTGGATTGAAAAATGAATGATGATTTGTCTTCTGGTGAGATGCAGCTAAGATACTAGTTCTGTAGATCAGTATTTCTATAAATTTATAATGCTCATTTTATTCTGCCAACCTTTGTGTCCTGTACATCTTGGTTATCATATATTCATTTGTGGCTCGTTCATTTCCTTTAGGTTGTATTTAAAAAAGAATAGAGTTGCTTTTCTTTCCCCCCCCCTACAGATCGTATAAATGTCAGTTTTGGTTTCAGTGGATCATGTTACTCTGACCATTTTTATTTATTCATACAACCTAAGAAAGAATCAGTGTTTTTTGGGTCTTTTTTCCAGTTTGATTTATGAGATGTGCCTACCATACTGATTTCTATCCTGGCAGAGGTTGTATAACTGTAAAGTATTGCCAATTAAAGTCATAACATGCCAAATTGAGTCTTGTTAAAGACTTTCCACAGCAGTTTGTTTACAAAACTCCAAAGGTATTGCTTCTTTAGAAATTATGTATTTATTTATTTAAATGTTCTAAGTACTGCAATTTCAGGCAAGTATTAATACCACTTATGAACATGAATTGCAACATAACAAATTTTATGAAGGAAGGACCAAAAATGTTTCTAGAATAGGAGTTAAGAAAAAAATATATATTTGATGTAGCCTCTGGTTATATTGATTAATACAAGAATAAGTGTTAAAACTTGGTTCTTAAAATATTTTACGCAGGAATGCGTTGTTCTTTAACAAACACAACATGTAAATATTAAATTTTTATCACAACCTACACAGAATATTTTAAAAGTGCAATATAATTTGACTGCTCTGGAGCTAGGACAGAGATAAAAGCAATTTATATATGATTATAGGGTTTGTTTTTTTTCTACTGCACAATACCAAGATTCTAAAACGCTTGTGGACCGGGGTTACTGTAGTTGAACTCAGAGTGCCTTTTGAAGTTACCATCATGTCTCTGACCAGTAGAGCAACAAACTCTACTGTAGGACACAATACATTTCAATGTACTTCAGTGTCTGAATTTCTTTTAATGTAACTCTTTGCTTTTCAGAGGGTTACAGTGGAACTTTGTCATGCATTAACTTTAATGGGAGTTTTTGTGCTTATGCTCCATCCAGTACCTGAAAACTTTAAGGATTATTGCAACCAACTACTGAGCTAAGTGGCTACTGAAATGGTGTAAAAATATTTCCTTTTGAATACTTATGTTTAAATTGGATATTAAATATTAAATACTGGAACTGTCATATTTTTGTCATGCCTGTTATTTGTAGCTATTTACAAAGAGAGTCTACATAAAATTGCTTTGATGTCAGCCTTTGAAATGTGTCATGAGATTTATCTGTTTGAATTATTGTGTGGCAGAACTTTTTTCCCTTTTAAACTCTCATGAGAAATCATGGTAATGTTTCCTGACAGTAAATTACACTATTCTTATTAGTCTAGTACTGGTTTTAAAAAACAAAGAAACAAGAATTCTTATGTGATGAGAAACTGTTATTTCAAGAAAAGTTGCTTCCATCCAGCGTCCAATGAAAACATTGATGTGTAATGGAACAAAGTTTTGGAAAGGATTTCCCTTATGTTTCATTGCCTCAAGATTTCTTATTAATATCAAATAGTTAAACGTTCCTGATCTGAACTTTGCCAGCATTGTTGAAGAGAGCTGTGACATTTCCTGTTGTCTCGGTTCAGTGTCAGTCTGTCCCTCTGCACTGTCCCTGTGTGTTGTGGGGTTTTTTAGTTCAAATGCATCCACATTCTGTGCTGTGGCCGAGGTGCTTCCTGATATTCTGCTCTTGCACTGACCAAACCAGTCAGATGTGGGCCTGATGGGTCCTGGGAGATGCCAGAAGGAGCTCAAACCCACAGAAGGCAATAGAGGTGTCAGTTCTGTACTCATAAGACATTTAGAATGCTGCCAGTCTGTGCATGCTGCATGTTCAGAGCAAAGGGAATCAACCAATACATTTTGTAAAATCTATTGCTTCTACAAAGGTAAGCGCCTGATTTTTCAGAATTACTGCTTCCATCAAGAGCAGTGTGTATTTCCAGGTAGGTTATGATGTCCTGGAGGACACTGCTGCTATTCAAATGTTCCTTGACAGGCAAGAGAATGAGCTGAACTAAACAATTTTAAGTTTAAAAGAGGCAAGTTTGACCTGGTATTCTGTCTGGGCTGGAATAACCCCATGCAGTAGCACTAGCTGAAAAAACATTTTTCAGGAAAGGAGTGGGCATCCTGTTCCAAAGCAGGCTGACCAAAAGCCAGAAGTGTGCCACTGTGGCAGAGAGGACCAACTGCATCTGGGGCTGCACTAGTAAAATGAAGGCACCAGGTTGGTGCAGATCAGAGCTTTGCTATGAGTTTAAGGTATTGGGTTGAGATGTTTGGTGAAACAATTCTTGCTGTAGTACTCTTGTGTCAAAAATCAAACAAATAAGCTGCTGTTTTTCAGCTGGATACCCAGTTTTGTCTGTGAGTAACTAGTAATGGAGTAAAGTACATATTCTTTTTTTATAACTAATCTGAACTCTGGCTTCAGCAACCTTCCATCTATATTGCCTTTTAGATCGGAAGAAGCACTTCAAATTGACAACAGAATGGCTTGTACTTGAAGAGGAGATTAGTGCCTTGATGTGAAAAAAGGAGCTGAGGTGGAAAAGTAATATCACTGTGCTCTCACATCCCATCTGTCTGCTGAAGGTGTTGGTGACAGTCTGTAATCCACATTGTTTAATTTGTAGAAGCCACCAAAGACTTCACAATACAGTACTCTGCCAGGAAAAAGCTGTCTTTGGTGAAATAAATACAGCCCATGGGGAAAAAAAGTCACAGAGGCAGGAAACTCAAAGTAATCAAACTGGAAAAGGAGGATTTCTATTGCATATGCCAAAGCACAGCAGCCCTGGACATAAGCAAACTTTTTTACTCTTTGGATTTGCCTCTAGCTGTAAACTTGGTGTCTTCATAGCTTCCCTCATAAAATTGCGTTTTGTGTGTGCCTTTAGTCTTTCCTCTTATCATCTGGGTTGCCATCCTCTGTCGCAGCCCCAGAGTCCCTGCTCCAGGGTGCAGCATGACAGTAACATCCTGTACAGTCCCATCTCCTCACTGTCTCTGGGTCAGTTTGGAGCTGTTGTCCCTTAGGGCTGGGCTGAGTGCTGGTCACCAGTCATGTGCTTGAGCCCGTGTCTCCTGCAGTAGGATGTGGCTGACGTCTGGTTTGCAAAAAGATTGGAGACAAGTTCTGTGCTGATAAGGTAAGTGATTTCTGTGCTAAAGCAATTTTTCTTTCTTCCTTCAATCTTTCTTAATACAGCACTGTTGTTTTTTTTTTTGCTGTTCTAGAAACCAGAAAGCAAAAACTGCTCTAAAGGCACATGCAATTCAACACATGGATTTTTCACCAAATACTCAAGTAGTTAATTTCTTTTAAATGGAGAAGCAGGAATTGTGGTGGTAAGGCCTTATGTGGTGAGGAAGATTTCAGACTCTGAGCTGGGACAGTGTCCTAGATTGAAGAACAGAGAGATCTGCTCCAATTCCAAACCATTTAGGAAGGTACAGAGCCTAGCATTTAGGTCTTCTCACAGGTAACTCTAGGAGAGGGAACAGAAGGAATAATAGGTTCCTGTATGTTGTGCAGAGCCATTGATTTTTGACAGTACTTGAAATTTTGCTTTAAAAATTAATTCCCCTGTAGAAGACTTGGATCTTACAGGCATGAAAACAGAGCCAAAGGTGTTTTGCCTGAATTTTAGAGGAAATAAGCAATAGATTTAAAAATCTATGTCTGACTCCCTTTCATTTCCTTGGGTTCCTGTGTTTATTCTTGTGTTAATACTGAGCCATTTCAGCTTCATTCATTTCTCACACTTAGAACAAAATGTTTCATTTATAAAGAAAAGCTGGAGGAGCTTGAACACAAGCTGATCATTAAGATATGAATGTATGTTTCAGGGAAGTAGAGAGTCATTTGGGAAAGAGGAAAGTCAGCTTACTTCTGAAGATGCAGCATTGTCTAATAGTTCATTCCAACTTCCTTTCTGTGTATGGGTGTTTTTGTTTTTTATTTTACTACTTTCATGAGCATGAGTATCTCTGAGTGTCTCACAGTATTCCCTCTGGTCAAACCAAAGGATGGACCACACTCTTGACGTAATGGATTGCAGCGAGCATCCATGTGGCTGATGTCTGCATCTGGTGAGTGAATATAGTGTGTGTGTGTGTGTGTGTGTTTTGGCATATTACTCCTTTTGTAGATACTCTTTTCATCATTTCCCCCCAGTAACCTGTTTGCGTAATGGTTTAGAAGTTGTGGCTCCAGCCACTGGAGCTTTCTTACAGTGTTTGGGGCCTGGTCAATGGCAAGTTAGGTGTAAGTCAGCAGTGCCCTGGCAGCCAGGAGGGCCAGCCGTGTCCTGGAGGGGCATCAGGCACAGCATCGCCAGCCAGGTGAGTGAGAGGATTGTCCTGCTCTGCCCTGACCTGGGGCGGCCTCACCTGGAATATCAGGGCAGTTTTGGGCTCCACAATATAAGAAAGATATAAAGCTATTAGAGAGTGTCCAGAGGAGGGCAGTGAGGATGGTGAGGGGAGGTCATACGAGGAGTGTCTGAGGTCATGGGTCTGTTCAGCCTGGAGAAGAGGGGACTGAGGTACATTGCAGATAGAACTTCCTCACGAGGGGAAGAGAAGGGGCAGACACTGATCTCTTCGTTGTGGTGACCAGTGACAGGACCCGAGGGAATGGCCTGAATTGTGTCAGGGGAGGTTTAGGTTGTATATTAGAAAAAGGCTCTTCATCCAGAGGGTGGTTGGGCACTGGAACAGGTTCCCCAGGGCAGTGGTCACAGCACCAAGTGTGGAAGAGTTCAAGGAGTGTTTGGACAACGCTCTCAGGCACACGGTGTGACTCTTGGGGTTGTCCCGTGCAGGGCTAAGAGTTGAACTCAGTGATCCTTGTGGGTCCCTTCCAGCTCAGAATATCCAGTGATTCTGTGACTGACCAAGGGCCCAGCAGCGATCACTTCCCCTCAGGCCCTGGGCTCCCCCCGCTCCCGCGGGGCCCGTTCACTCCTGTGGGAGCGCAGCGGCCGCGCTGCCCGGCGGGGCCGGCAGGGGGCGGTGGCGCTGCGGGCCCGGCCCGCCGCCTCCGGTCACGTGAGCGGCCCTTCCGCGGCGGCGGGCGCCGGGCCGAGCCGCGGCCATGCGGATCGAGAAGTGCTACTTCTGCTCGGGCCCGATCTACCCGGGCCACGGCGTCATGTTCGCTGCGCAACGACTGCAAGGTACGGCGGGGCGGGCCCGCTGCCCCGGCAGCCGGGGGCGCTCGCGGGTTCGCCGTCCCCCCGCGCGGGCGGTCACGGCCGGGTCCCGGGGCCCTCTCCCTGGGCCGCAGCCCCCGCACGGGCCGGGCCGCGTTCGTGAGGCGCTGCCGGGCCCGCACACACCGCCCGGGAGTGTCGGCGGGGCGGCAGCCTCCACCCGGAGCGATGCAGCGCTTTGGCCGTCGGGAAGAGTGGGGGATGAATTATATTTGTTGTCGGTTCTTAGTAAGAAATTAAACGGCTCGCAGAGCCATATACAATCCTCATCCTTTAATATTCTGGTTTTAGGGAAGTGTAGGTTCAGATAGGAACAGGTTGCACAGCTCTGAGCAGCCGAAGTTGGAGAGGGAGGCCGATGGTCTGTGTTCCTCGCGGTGCTCTGCTAAAAGTGCTGAAAGTCGTAACTCGGGGATCTGATGTGACTCCCCCAGTTGAGGCTGTCACAGCAGGCCGTGCACAGCGCTCTGGGCTTTGCACTGCGGTGACAATTCCGCACATAAAACGTTGTGTACAGTTTTCCAGCCTTTGCCGAAACTCGCCGTCGTTCCTGCGGGGCGTTGGAGACCCCGGTGTGAAGTGAAGCTTGCGCAAATAGCTTCCTTCCTGTGCTCGGGCGTCAGAACACATCCCGGCCGGGCTGCACTGCTCGCATGAGTCACGGCTCTGGGGAGCTCGGTGTGCACTGACATGGTTCCGTTTGCTGAAAAGGGCCACTAGGTGTGTGCTTAAAAAAGATACCACAGTGGCAGGTTAGCTGTGAACAGATAATCTGTGAAAGAGACAAACCTGCCATTCTGTTTTCGCTGAGTTGAGGTGAAAAAACTTGGTAGAAGAGTGTAAAAAAAAAAAAAAAGTTCTTTGAAGGTGATCACCTTAACTAGAGGTTTCTTATTTTCTGTTAATTTTCTTTAGAAGTGACTATTCGGTGGGAAGGAGAATATGGTTTAGAAAAATAGGGTTTTCAAAAATTCGCAAGTAACAAATGTAGTTTTAAGTATTCTTAAATAAAGAATCTGGCATTCTGTAGAATGTGTGGAAAAATAGGGAAAGAAGAAAAAGTCCAGTTAAAACATTTTAACATATTCTTTAACAGCTTTCAATGAATTCACTCCAGGACTTAACTAATGTGCTTAGAACTCCTTTGAGGCTTAAAGCTGCATTCCAGAAAATAGACTTTTTTTGTGTGTGTGTGTGTGTGTGTTGCATTCAGTATGAGAGGTGTGAGGATTTTTATTGTCAGAATGGTGCTGTATCTAAAAAGTGCTGGCAGCTACATAAAATTGTTTATTCATGCGACAGGTTTGGTTTTATGGTTATTTTTGCAGATGATAATTCTCACAGCTCAGGCATATTTTATTTATAATCAGTTTAATTGTAAGTATTTGTACATATCCCTGGCAGCTGTGAAAATGACTTCATGATGAAAAAACAATAATAGTGCTTGAAATTATTTTTGTTAATAGCAATACTTGCTATAAGAATACTGATATTTGAAAGAGGAATATAATTTCCCATGAGTAGTATTGTTAGAGCAAGCTCAGTGTTTGTTACTATGCTTGCAATGGGGCACTAATAACATGGTTTAACTAAGATTTTTTTTTTCCCACCTCCCTTCTCTAAGATATTTAGATTCTGCAAATCAAAATGCCACAGAAACTTTAAGAGGAAGCGAAATCCCAGAAAGATGAGATGGACCAAAGCATTCCGAAAAGCAGCTGGCAAAGAATTGACAGTGGTAAGAATTGGTTCACACTTTACATTGACACTATGAAATGGCAGAAATGTAGCCTCTTCCCATTGCAAATAGGCTAGGTTAGGTGGCTTAATACATTACCATTTAGTTAGATGAGCTGGAGGGATGGAAGAAGGGGAGAAAAGAGGGATTGTGGATGAGAATGTGAGAGTTTTTTGAGACTGAGCTATTCATTTAGCTTGACTGTAGCTTGGATCTTCCCATTTCAGCTTCATGGTGGAGGCCAGTGTATCAGGTGTCCGTGTTGGTGGTCCTGGTAACTCCTAGTCCAAGGCATTTCTTTCCATCTACAAATCTTCTACTCTCTGTACCTATCCATTTGATAGTTTTATTTCTGCACAGTCAGATAATCTGGGTCAACAGGTACCCCAGGAAGTCTCTCAGTGTAGGCCCCTAAAATAGTTACCTTTTGAAGTGTCTTTAAAAGCATACAGTGTATAGGAAAATTTGATAGGTAGGACTGTTTCAAAAACAGCATGAGATCTTAAAAGCAGTTCCAAACAGAGTTGCTTTGGTGGTAAAAATATTAAACAGTCACATTTGGTGGGACAGTCCTTAAATAATTTAAGAATTACTGTGATTTAATTATCTGGGTTTTGACACAATATTAACAATTTAGTAAGCATTTTGGCACAGTGATTTACTGCCTTCTGTGGATCTTCCAAGGGGAAGAATGTGATTTTATTTTTTAATGTGACTCTGAAAAGCCAAGATTAATTAGCAACTTTGGTAACTGTGTTTCTTGCTTTCAAGTTGTTTTTGGCTAACTTGAATTACCTTTCTGACAAGAACTTGATTTAAAATTTCTTTATATATGTCTAAATAAGTGACAATATGCTCCAATTTTGACATGCATAATGAGCCAGCTTTGCGTAGTGTCTAAATAGGCTTGTGATGATGGGAAATAATGTAGTTTCTAAGAAGGTGACAGGTAACTCTGCTTTACCTCAACAAAAAACAACCTTTGGGCAGGGAAAAGTCCTCAGATAAAACTGGTCTAAAGCTAAGTATGCCTAACAAAATAATTAGGAAACTGTTTTTCCGTCTTCAACTCATGGTGGGGGCATTAGGGGATGGCAGCTGCTCCAAACACCACAATGTCACCAATTGACATATTTCAAATTAATTTATATTGTTTCAATATTAAGATGAAATAGTGGTTGTTTTTTTTTTTAACTTTTTTGAAATTGCAAGCTGTTGAGTAGAACTTATTTGACCTGCATTAAAATATTTCAACTCTGCAGGTTTTCAATTTTGCCTTCCACCTGTCTAATCTATTCTGTATTTCCTGCTCCACATAGGTTTTCTCTGTCTCCCTATCTTGCTAAATAGAAAATAGCTGAGGGAGACGTTTCAGTAAATAGTTCTCTTCAGACAAATCACTGTGGCTCCTGACTGACACTTTGAGGTCAAACTCTTCACTTGATTTCCTTCTAGTGTAGTTATCTCTAAAGGTTGTTAAAGTCTGGGAACTGAGGTTCTGAAAGGAGGGACAAAAGTCACATAAAATATGAAGTTATGTGAGTAATGAGTGCTATAGTAAGAATGTGTTGATCTAAATATGCTTCTATATATGATCTATATTTACTTTTTCTTAATACAGGATAATTCATTTGAGTTTGAAAAACGTAGAAATGAACCAGTGAAATACCAGAGAGAGTTGTGGAACAAGACTGGTGAGTCATTCTAGAAAAAAACAAAAGAATAATTTTTTACTCTACATGAATGTATTTTCAGGAGACTACTTAGAGTATTCATGCTTTGTTGTCATTGTGTTTGAAATTACTGGAATCATGACCAAATTCTTATGTGTGGAGGAGGTTTGAGTTGTGCACAGGTGTGGAGTTTCACTGGACGTTTATTCTTTTCAGAAAATGGTTAGAAAATGAGGACCAGCATTCCTTTATTTTGAATTATTATCTTCAAAACCCCTTAGCGGTTCTCCAGCTTTTAAGAGGCTCCCAGTGTAAGCCTTTTACACTGCTACAGTTGTTTCTTTGTTCCTGCTCATTCCACTTCAGTTTCTTTCATGGAATCAATTGCTATGAAAGGGAAGAACTGCTTGTATCATGAGTGAATGCCACAAAGGAGAAAGTAGTAACTTGCATCTGATTTCAAGCAGTGAAGAAGCTCAGTTGCAACTGAATCTTCCCTAGTGATGGTTAACTGTGAGAATTATGTGTAGGCAGAAAAGTGGAAGCATAAATAAGTTGTAAAATACAGTTCATCATAGTTGTTACACAGAATATTCCCTTATCCTGCTCTTCGAAGAAGGAATAACTTTCTCTATATAGTGTAAGACTTGCCTCTGGTACATAGATGTTATGGAGTGCTGCTAGAGTTGCTCTGTAAAAATAGCATGTATTTTCATCTGCAGGTATGTAAGCAGATTTAAAACAATTTCTGATTTATTTCAGTTGATGCAATGAAGAGAGTGGAGGAAATAAAGCAAAAACGCCAAGCCAGGTTTATTATGAACAGGTGAGAAGTATTTGTATGGTGGGAGCTCTCACATGTCTGTATTAGGCATCCTTTCCACAAACAGGATGATCAAATGTTTTAAGTGGTTATTTGCTTTTTATATACACAGTCATCCAAGTGATGGGGTAAAATAGTTTGAGTGGGCTCTACTCTGCATTATTGGCTGTCAAAGCAAATGCAACTTTTGGACACTCAATGATAATAGTTAAATTTCCTTGTATATAATTCAGAGTCTTACATTTAAACAAATTTCTGATTAGAGTTGATACAGTGCTGGTTTTTTCCTAGTTTTGTATCCAGGATTTACTTGAATAGGGTTTCAAATACTTTTAACCTGTATTTCCTCATAATAATAGTTTTCCACAACCTATACCTTCCTTTAGCAAAAGATGTCATGCATTAAAATGAAAGTGTACATCTCATCTCCTCTTTTAAGTTAATTGAATCTAATCTTCCTCTTCCCCAGATTAAAGAAGAGCAAAGAGTTGCAGAAGGCAGAAGACATCAAAGAAGTCAAACAGAATATTCACCTTCTTCGTGCTCCCCATGCAGGTAAGAACTTGCTTTACCTGGTTTCCATGCACAGTTTTAGGATAAATGCCCAATTGTACAGATGAGTAATCCTGTGCATTTGTCTTACCATTGATTTGTTTACTGGTTATGGAGAATAGCTCTTGCCACTAACTGAAAGCAGTAGCTTTGTTCTGAGTCAAACATTTTTATTTATCAGTATTCTGCAATTCTAACTAGGAGGGAGAGAATCAAATGTAAATCTTGAATTTTTATTTTCCTTTCTTTTCCTTGTGTTAGTATTATTGAGAGTTAACACTCTTGCCATCCAACACAGCATTCAGAAGGACTTAAATCTTTATGTAAAAACTAATGTGAGAAGGCCATTGATCTGTTAGAAGTAATGCATTTTTATAGTGCTTTGCCAGGTTCTGCCAGGCATTGTCAACTGTATCAGTTTGTCATGCTAGATGAAAATATGTTTGACTGCATTTTAGATTTTGCTTATAAACAGCATCAGTTTCTCTGCTAAAACAATTCAGTAGTTTTAACTGGTGATAGAGGATAGCAATACATACCTTTGAGCATGATGGTTTTACTCCTAAATAACTCTTTAAGCAATGTATTTAGACTGTTTCGCCAAAAATAAACACATATATTGTTCAGATAAAATCAGTTCTTTGGGTTTAGAGAAACGTCTTTAATTTAATTTTTTTTTCTTTGAAGGCAAACCAAAACAACTGGAGGACAAAATGGTGCAGAAACTACAAGAGGAGGTGCCTATGGAAGAAGACTCTTAAAGTGCTTTCATTTTCTATTTATATCTGTTCAGCAGTTAACAGTTCCCTACTGCCTCACCTGACATCATTCAGAACTGTGCTTACAGTTGAAGAAAAAGACATTTTAATGAATAGTGGTCATTTACCATTTGGATTATTTTTTGGTTTATAAAAAACAGTAAGTTGGATACTGGTTTGGGCAGTTCTTAAATTTGTGCAATTTGAGAAAACCTTGTCAAACCTCCTGCTCAATGGAGCGTGAGGTGTTATTGTTTGAGATACTGTGTGCTCCTTGGAAAGTTACACTTTTTCCAGGTAAATTTTCCCTCACAATTCAAGGAATAAAATATGCTGACCCTGAACTTTTTTTGCTTTGTCTGTTGTTCTTTCATAGTGATAAAGTCAGATAAAGTCAGATAATGGTTACAAGGTGGTGCAGAATGTAGTATTTTTCATCAGTCAGTGCAGTCCAGACTTACTTTCACTCTCACCCTTGAAAAGGTTTTTCTGTTTGTTAAGAATGCATATAGTGTTTGTTTTTTCTCCTTTTTAAGTCCTTCCCCAGGATTCCATTGCAGTTGACACCTGGCAAAGCTAACATTGATACAGGACCTAGGTTTGGAAAATGCTAATGGTGATATCTGGAGTTGGACCTGCCATCATCCTAAGGAAATTCAAATCTAATGTGTAATCAGGCTGACTGAGATGCTCAGTAAATCACACTTTAGACTGTTTTTACCTGACACTCAGGATCATTTTGATAGAAAAAATGCTGGTAAATCATAAATATTTTGCATATTGTGGTGGTATTTATTCAATGTGTCAACAGCACTGAGATGAATAGTTGCTGTTTTAAACTGTCAGCAGTTTATCTGCAACAGTGTGATCAAAGAAAACTGTCAAAGGCATTTACAGCATTTGCTTTCTTGTCAGTGCTGGTTATCCTGAAAAACAGTAATTTGTAGTTCCACTGCAAACTTGGCTGTGTGCTACAGTAAGCACTGGAAAACCTCCTCGTACCTACCACCCACATGTGTTGTGTAGTTCAGAGGAGAGTCATATTTGAACACATGTAAGGGGGCTGTGGGGAGTGTGTGAAAAATAAACAGGCATTGTATTCAGTTTTTCTCCTTGGTTTATGTATTATGTTTAGAAAATGATGTATTTTAGTGAGAATTCTAGTAATAAAAATTAACTCCTTATTTTCATGAAATTCAAATTCTGTCATTTGCTGTTAAGGTGATGGCTGATAACCATTTTAGATGTACAATATTAGTACTTCCCCTGTAAACTGTAATATAAATAACATCTGAGAAGCATCTGGTAAGTTGCCCAGAAAACATCTGTCAGTGGGGTGAAATCATTAAGATGATATAAATACAGTGTGTATGTGCTGTATGTATATCACGATGCTTGGGCAGAGTGAAGGGAGATCTTCACAGAATGTTAATTAGTATGTTTATGTGGGATTACACAAATTAACATTTCAGATCAAGAAATGAGGTTTTTTGCATGGCCTGTTTTACTATAGTATAGATTGTCCATAACCCTTGAGGTGATACTTCATCTGAAAATCTTATTACATATTATTTTTCTTATTTACTGAGTTTTAAATATAGGATGTTCAGTGAGTGCCAAGTTTTAATTTTCTCCAAAAAGAGTAACATAAATCTGTGCAAAGCAGAGAAAGGTGATGAACCCCACTGGATGTTATGTATTTGTGTACAATCTTTTACTTCATATGAGTTAAACATTAAATAATTTATATTACATAATATCTGTAGTTGTTCTGTCCGCCTATCTTTAAATGGACTGCAATAATTAACTGGTTTGTTGTGCTCTGTAGGAGTGTCTCTGTGGGGTTGTTAACCCTTTCCTGTGAAGGTTTGTAACTGAAGTAGTTACTGTTACTGTGCAGGAGCTGAGAAGAGCCATTTGGGGAGTACACTACAGCTGTAAATCCTAAACATCCTGCCAGTTGTCTGAGTTGCTTAATCCCTGTGCCTCATTACTGCCAGTGTAACAGTACAACTGCAAGCAGGGGCTTTGGAAGTTAATTCTGAGTTGTCCCTCTGCAGATGTGCTGTTTCTCCAAGAAGCAGAGACTTGTAGCCTGCTGTGTGTACCTTGTGAGGATGTCGGAGGTAGTTGAGTTCAAAAATCTGTCACGAGTAACACGTTTACAGCACCTGTTCAGAAGGTGCCCTTGTGATTTTTTTTAAATTTAATTTCATTGCTCTGGTGTCCTGTTCTCTCGCAGTGATTTCTGCGTCAGCTGGAGCAGGAGGCTGCTGAGACATCACATGGTGAGGGGGGAAGAGCTGCTGCTGAGGAACAACATGGGGCTGGTGATCCTCCCTCCTGCACATCTCTGCATAACCCACTGCATGCAGAGACCTTCATGAGGGCCAGTTGAGCTACAGAGGAGTGATTTTTCTTTCTTTTAGGAGACTGGCTGCCCATCCACATTTCTAATAGAAACTCTTGTTATTCGAAGACATTTTGGTGAAGATCTATTTTCTTTGCTTGCTTAAGATGAAAATTTTCAACTAAGCCAAAGCTGACAGAAAATTCCTTTAAATTTTGGATTTTGTTTACAAGACTTCGAGAGAAAATGTCCAACTGGGCAGTATTCTGGTGGTCATGGAGAAATACTTCCAAATGTCAGGAAGGGAACACACTCCCCTTTCCCCTTGAACAACTCTTGGTCAGACAGTGGCTTGCTCGAGGAGTTTGGTGATGGGCAAAGGGGGAGCCCTCATCTGCCTCCTGTGTGTGGGGCTGAGTTGTGCCCAGTCCTTTGGAGAGGCGGGACCTGACATCTGTTCCCCCAACAGCAATTTGGAGAGATGGTATTTTATGAGCAGCTTATTCATAAGAGATCCTGGGTTAGTGTCATGCATCCAAATCACTGATCCTGTCTGTGTTGAGATCTAGTAGGAGCAGAGCAGAAGGTACCTGTGAGTACAGGCTTAAGAGAAAAATCATGATGATGATGTGGGAATATTTAATCAGAAAAATTATTTATTAATAACTGGTAGTGCTAAATTCCATTATACAGTCCATCTTCCTTGGCATTTACCAGATCTAACAAACTTGCCATTTTGTGTTTGTACTCTGTGCCATCAGGAGCCTTTCTTCAAAACAAACTATGATGGACTTGATCAGAACAAATGTGATATTCAAAACCAATTTTTAAGAAATGCTTTTTAGTTTCAGCTGCTGTCATCTTTTCTTACAAAACAAAACCAGATGTATGGATTTTTTTCAGTTGGTTTGGTTTTTTCTTTACAGACTGTGCAAAAGATGGAAATGTGGATTTTAATAGTGATTTAAAAAGTGATGTTTTTTCTCGTATTTCCTCTTTTCCTTTTTTAATCCATCCCTTAGTGATTTCAAGTTAAATGCAGGCTTTGCTTTGAGGAAGAGGTGAACCTCGTGTTAACACGTTTTGGCTACTCCCTCCGTTCCAGCCTCACTTCCTTGTGCCACAGGGCCCTGGGCAGGGCTTCCAGCTCTGCCCCGAGTCCCCCGGGGTGCCGTTTTGATCTGCCATCGAGTTTCATTCTCTTTTTGGTGTGTGATTGTCACTGTGGCTGTTCCAAACCCGGCTGCTCAGGGGAGGTGTGTGGGGAGCCACTCCCGCCCCTCTTGGGAAGTCTGTGGCCCACTCTGGGTGACTCCATCTTAGGGATAACATTTGCTGCAGGTTTTGTGGGATGCTGAGTTAGTGAGGAAGGGGAAGCACTGTCTGTCTCTGTGCTTTGACCTGTGATTCAGACGTGGGTCTGTCCACAGAGGTGAAGGAACAGGTCCCAGCAAGCCCCTGACAGGCAGGCTGTGTTCCTGAGGTAAAAGCCTCAAAGCTGCCCCTAAACAGCCTCTGCGCCTCATGGAGAGCTCAGGCCTCCTCTGCAGGCCTCCCCTTTTCCATGTTTTCATACAGAGCAATGCCTGGAGATACTTTTTTTTGCCTCTTTGCCTTTGGACCTGGGTTGATTTTGCCATCCATTGCTTCTTTGATTTTCTGTGGAGTCTCATCTTTTCTTCTCAAAGTTTGATTCTGAGGGAATGAGCAAAAAATGAAGAGGTAGGTGATGGCGGGGTTTTGCTTTTGCTTGTTTTGTTTTTAAGAAAAAAAAGCAAATTCCTTCTCTCAGTCTTCCCTTTCAGACTTTCCTTTATGAGTACTGACACAGTGTGGAAAAAGTGAAAAACACAGCTTTCTGTATAATTAAACCGTGCTGGACTGGTGCAGATTTTCTTCACGGGAAATTGGGCCTTCATATAGTTTTGAGAGAAGCTGCTTTTTAGTCAGATATATCCCTGAGATATCCTTTCTCTGTAGAGTCCCAGCATGGTGGAGCCCAGCACACGTAGGAGATCTGTCTGTGTGCCACACAAAGGAGTGTAAATCAGTTCTATGTGTTGACGTGGTCATAGGTGTCCATGGCTGGAAAAGCAATAGACAGCTGCTAATAGGTCCAAAGGCTTCTGTCTCAGGAGAAGATATTTCAACCTCCAGGCTGTTCAATTCCTCAATTACTGTTCTGGCCTCAAAAATTCAATCTCCTTCACCAGCCTAACTTATTTATGGGTTGCACTGAATTGTGACCAGGGAGAGCAGAAGGCCGAAATAAATCAACCACTGATAAAATTGTTTAAGCCTGCTTGTTGTCTGTCTGTCTATTTTTAGATCTCAGTTTAAAAAGACCATATGCAGAGAAATGCCCGAGATTTGTTTTGTTTTAGTTGTGGTGTTTTAGTGTTTTAGTCTTTGGTGATGTTTGCTTATTGTAATTGACTTGACCTGATTATAGCCACAGTGTTTTGAACAAGCAGAATTACTTGAGACTGGGTAAGAACAGAGGGAGAAATAAGGATTTGTGGAGGTAGCTGAGTTGGAAGACATTCTTTGCTGGTTTTGGGTTTGTTTGTGTGTCTCCCCCCTGACACCCCTCCCCCCAAATAAGATTTTTCATATTATAAATAGTTTGGTGAAGTCATTCTTGTTTCTTAAACAGCTGTTGCTTCACCTTTAAGAAGTACTTGGACTACATTTTTTCTTACACACATACACATGGCAATAAAGGTATATACTGAGTAAAGGGGGATATCATCTCTAGCTCTACAAGCAGTGCAAATTTATTAGTGACGTTGTTTCAGGAAACAGACTCCCGAGTGGAAATAGATATGTTATTTATAAGGTGACAATATTGTGCATCCACAAACTATCACTTGGAATCAAAGCAGAGGTCTCTGCATAATTGGAAAAAAAAGATTTTGTTTACAGGCATTTGAGCCGTGTTCTGTAAGGCTTCACTCTGCACTAAACTTGCTGATTAAGAGAATTGCTTTGGTAATCAACTTTGACTGAAGAGATTCCTGAGTGGAGAATTTGAGAGATTTCTTAGTACTTGACAATTAAAATGCTGCCAGAAATTCTCCCCCGTGTTGAAGTGAGCATTGGTTACAGCCTCTCTGTTTATGCAGGCTCTTGCCAAAGGAGATGTTTTAATTCAACCTCACTGCAGAAAGTGACTCTGCAGAAATGCTTGGGGTGAGGACTGGAAGGACCAAATGGTTTTCTCTCATATGACCATTGCCTGCCATTCCCAGCACCGGGCAAGTTCAGATTGCATTTCAAATCCCTGTGTATTCAGGTTTCCTGTACTCCCTGACATAACTCAGGGACAGACCATACAGGTTTAGCCTGATCCATAAAGTTGACCAGACCTGAACCCAGCAGTGTTCAGACTGGGCTGTGCAGACAGCTTTTTCTGCACCTAACAAACTAACAAATGTTGGTGGGTTTGGGAGACAGAAAGAACCAGCCAGGCTGGTCCCCTGGGCTGCTCCTGCCTTCTCTGTTTGGTTAATTGGGCTGGGTACAGATGGAGAGTCATTCAAGGTTAATTTGATTAGCTGTACCCAGTTTATGGGAATCTCTGGGGACAGTCTTTCTTTTGATATAGAAAATACAGATATAATGTGATCCTAATTCATGTGTGATATTTAGAAAGAAACAGTATTTATCCTTGAGCTAGGAATAAATTTAGAATGTTCTATGCACAAAGCAGGCTCTAATTCAGGTTTCCTTAGGGCATGGCCTTGCTACTGCTTGGGATGCCTCATATAGCTTATTCCCAGGATATCTGGGGTACACTGTGCTGCTGCTTTAAAGAACTTGTTCTTTTTCTCCATGGGTGTCTACTTCCATGTCTGGTGTTGACTTGGGATGAGATTGTGTGCCAGATTTTGTCATTGGTGCTGTCAGAAAGCTGTGACACAAAGGTGACAGGAAGCATTCTTCACTTTGCACAGCTACTGTAGATTCATCTGTTTTGAAAAGGAGGGAGATGGTTCTCTGAAAATTGCTTTCACTATCGTCTTGAAGGATTTCTACAGCAGACATTCAGAATTCAGATTCTACTTAAAAACATCTAAGGAAGCATTCTTAGGTTTAGCAGGGTAAAGGCCTGTAGGCTTCTAATAAGAAATTTATCCTCTTCCTCTTTTGATAGAAAACCAATGCCATCAGGTAACAATATTGCAAGCTTTTCTGGTGATCATCATGGCCTGCATGCAGCTCAATTTACTTTCTTATTGTATCATATGTAATGATCTACATGAACCTGGTCAGATTAGAAACATCTAAATGGTACTCTCCCTATTTTCTAAGGATATACCCACTTTTGTTGAACTACTTCTAGACTGTGTATCTTTTTTGGCAGTCATTTAAATCTACTTCATTCTGTTTACAGTTTTTCAGTTCCCATGACAATCATGTTGAGTCCAATTCTAGAAGCTTTTTAAGCCTCTAGGCTGAAAATAGAGGAATTTTTGTGCTGGTTCATATCTAAAGTCCATCTGACTTGGTACTACTATGGATGGCCAGTATAGCAGATCCTTTCAGAGAAGCATAACAAAACATTCCCTTTTCAATGGTTTATCTTCCTAAACTCAAAGAGTCAGTAATTTAGAGATTTCTTTGGAAACTGCTGCTGAACCAGTCCTTATGACTGTATCTAATCTATTTTTGAACCCCTCTATACTTTCATTTCCCTGATGTAACATGGTGAAGAATACTGTTTAATTGGTTGTTGTGAGGAAGAACTTATTTGTGATTTAGGTTTGATGCTGTTGGGGTTTGTGAAGTTCTGGTATTACAAGAAGCTGAATTAATAATTCTCAGCACCTTCTTTGCAGTGTTTACAGTGTTATGGATCTTCAGTTACCTCTTTTCTAAACCAAGGAGTCCTAATCTGTTATCCTGTTCTGTAGGAAGGCCTCTGAGCATCTTTGTTGCTCTTTCTTTCATCTATTCTACTTATCTGGTTTGTGAGATGAAATGATGACAAATTCCTGCAGTATTCAGATATGGATGATGTACCCTGTATGTCTACACCATTTCCCCTTTGTTCTTTGTTTCTTTTGTAACTAACTGTCTTTTCAACCCATACCCCTAGCTCTTTCCTGCACGCTTTGCAGAAAGAAAATAACTTTCACTCTGCACATTTATTTTGATTTAAAATTTGCCAGGTCATTCACTGTGTTTTCTCTTTCTAAATCTTTAGTGAAGAGACAAGTCCATGACTACCTGAATGCATCATGGTTAGGATTGTGCTTTTAAGAGAAGTGAGACACACAGCATTATAAAAAAGATAAACACATAAAAAAGACACAAAGGAAATAAATTCTGTCAAAACAGATCTCAACAGATGGGCATCTGCTGCTCTTAACAAGCCAAGAAAATCACTTTGAATGTTCCTCATTCATGAGAGCTGTAACTTGGAAGTGAGTGGTGTTGTTGTCTTAAATGTTTAAACATAGTTGATCATAGATGCAGGGAAGTGTTCACTGGTATGGAGTTTTATGAATCATTTACCTTTGTAGAAGTACATTCTGACATCCTAAATGCAGTGTGCCATTTCCCTTCCCACACATTACATGCAGTAGCTAAGTGGTGAGTAGACAGCTACAAGTCAGCAGACCTGAATTTTGTTCCTGGCTCTGCTTCCCTTGGTAATTTTATTCAAGTTGCTCAGCTTTTTCTGAGTCCTCTCTAAAATGGTCTACCTGATCACAAGGAGTACACTCCCTCTCTTCCAACTTTTCCACGCATAGTAAGGCACTGAAATGAGTGCAGCAATTTTAATTTTATGCTGGAATTCTACAGGACGTTTTTTATGTCATTTCAATCTTACTTTTCCAGCCCTGAAACAAAGTGTTCCTTTCATTCATCCTTTCCACCTCCTGTTTTTTGATAAGTCTGTGTCACTGACTAAGGCCTCTTGGGCCAGGTTCAGCCACAAGACAGTTTTCTGGTAGCTCTGGAGTCAGATGGGGCTGCCAATGTGTGTGTGTGTGCCTGATAGAAACCAGGGTAGCACAAGTCAGCCTCTGTGCTGAATGGCTCTGTAGGTCTGGCCCCAGACACCTGACTGGGAATAAAGCAGCCTCCATGCAAACAAGAAGCTGACTGTTGTTTTAGGTGGATGCCCAGGGTGTTGGACATCTTACTTATTTCTGCTTCTTCCACTGAAGTTAAATAATTGGTAATAGTAGTAGTTCTTAAATCTAGAAACACTATGTAGCTGTATGATTCTTCCCTTAAGCCATGTTTCAGAGACTCTCTCTGCTTATGTAATTTGGAAATCTGAACAGAGCAGTATAAGTCTAGTAAGCAACCAAATTTAGCACTGAAATCTCTGTATTTATTATCACTAGAGACACAGGACAAAGGAGATGAAATATTCCTAAGCTATTCACTGAGGATATAGCACACATATTTTGTGATTCCAAGGTTGCAGATTTTATTATTTATAGCATGAAATGTAATCTGGTATTTTAAAATGTAATTTAAAACTTTCTTCCTTAGCCCTCAAGCATATGAAGAATGTATCTGAGCCAAGTATGAATCCCTGAAAGAAGTGATGTCTTATTCTGACTGCAGACAAGCAAAATGTGAGAGTCCCAGTTAAAAGGAGAGTCCATTGTAAGTCCATTTTTAATTCTGAAATTTGAGTTAATCAAAATCAAAACTGGCAACTCTTCACCTGGTTTTCATCTTGCTGTCCAAAAATCACTTTTACTGCCTGCAACCCTGAAGGTTGTTAAGCTGAATTTATTGTTGATGATCAAAAATGCTTTTGGCATATTGAAAATTCAGAGAAAGGCAACATCACTATTCAAATAAAGAATATAGGGGTTGCTATACTATTTCATGTATATCATAGATAATTCTTAAAATTCCTCATTTAGTCTTTAAAACAAAAGAAAGATGATCTAGTTAATTGGTACCAGAAAACACTGGAAAATTATGAGGGATGTTATAGCCCTTGGCTGAAATCAGATTTATAAGGCCTCTTTTTTAGAAACTGTATTTACTTGAGCTGTTGCAGCCTGAAAGAAGCAGGTATCTTTCTTGGAAACTTGCTGATGGCATCCCAGATAATCAGTAACTTAGGGCACACTCCCACAGATGGAGAAAATCCAGTTAGAAAAGCTTTCCTTTCTTGGATGGTAAAAACTTGAAATGAGTCTCAACTTCCAGTCTTTTGCATTCAAAGCGCTATCCAGTCACAGAAATGGCTTTTTGCTCCTCTTCCCTCAGTGTTGTATTTATTAGAAGGTAAGAGTTTGATGCAGGAGCCAGAACCTGAAGGTGTTCAGTGTGTTGTGATTCAGCTGCCTGGCAGAAGATCTTGCTTTGGCAGTCCCCAGGCTGATCTTGTGAACTATTCCTCAGGGAAGGAGATTTCTATCCAGAACTGTCCTCCTTTGGTGTGACCATCTGTCTCTATATAGTCATTTGGGCAAAAATATAAATCACACACAGAAAACTGCCCCGTTGCCAGGTCAGCTGCAGAATAAGCACTGACACTTTACTCACTCAGAAGGATTTAGTGCCAGGGCTCTTTGCTGGGGATAAAACACTCTATCATATTTTCCCTTCCTCTTGGTGTTGGATTAAAAACTAAATCGGGCTCATTTCACTTTCAGAAGTAGTCCCAAAGGATACTTGTAGGAGTAATTGCATATGAAAAGCAAGTAGGATTTGGCATTCTGTGTACTTTGAAAATTAAATAGAGGTAAACATTATCAAAAGTTTGAATTACTGATGCCATTTCAGCTTGTTTTGTAATCTGAATCTCTTCTGCTGAATACTTATTGAAAGATGCTTATGCAACTTCAGAAAAATCATGTTTCTGAAAGGAAAAGGGAAGAAATATGTGTGTGTAGGATCTCAATTCATCAAAGACTTGAAATAACTGGTTAGGCGCATATGTAGATGCACTGTTGAATTTGAGACTTAACAAAGAACTCTGTTACCTTTTTTCGTCACATGCACGTGTATTTTTTCTCTGGTTTTTCCTCTGTAATATTCTAAAGCTTCTGCTGGGGAGAGGATGTGAAACACCTTTGATACATTGGGAATAATGCCAATAGTGGCAAACTTTTGTTCCAGGGATTTAGAGTTTGCAGAACAAATGCTAGTTCTGTGGATAGTGTGGGTGGATGTAGGGATGATGAGCTCTAAACAGTAAAAGTCAATACCTGATAAAATTGAGAAAGTTATATGATCAACAGTCCTAGATTTTTTGTGGTGGGGGAGTGGAAGAAGTTATGTCAAAACAGACCTAAGTAATTCTTTTTAACCCTCTTATCTTTTGTAATCTCTTCTTTATGGCTCTTTGGTGAGGTTATTTTATCTACCCCAGTCTTTGAGCTTTTTGATGTTACCAATTAGTAATTAGAGATTGATTTTTGAAAGCTGTGCGTAATCTATTTCAATTACTTGTTCTCCTACAGTTTAACTGAGTTTACAGGACTTTAGAAGGATCTTTTGGGGAAGGATGTCTTTCCTGGTGAGGGAATGGAGGGAATCTGGGTGTCCAAGCGCCCTGGGAGCACAGAACACGTGGGCAGGGAGATCAGGGCAGAGACAATGTAATTTGCCCAAATCCTTTGGAGTGCATGGCCTGAAAGTGAGAGCCAGAGGGACCTGGTTAGTCCCAGCACTTTAGGGGCATCATCAGTTTTCAGAAAGATTCAAGATCCAAAAGATCAGCCGTCATCTTGGACAGAGCCAGTGGGCCTGGGTGGAGGCTGAGCCACGGGGAGGGGAGGAAGAGCTGTTTGATACTTTGAGCACTAGAGTTGCAGGGTTTCTGTGCAATGGCAGTTCCTTGTTGCTGCTATGTTTCTGTCTTAAATTAAAGCTAAATGTTTCACAAGGATACCATCGTGTCTGTCTTGAATGTGTTGTGCCTTGGGCTGAAAGAAGCAAAAAGGACCTGATGATGGCCTCAGTCAAGGGAGACTTTGTCCACAGCAGCTTTTGTGCAAGCTGTGTAACAGCCAGAGCAACAGCTTTCATTAAATAAGCAGTTTCTCCTGTGCTTTCTGCTGCCCTGCAGCTGTTTTCTCCAGCCAACACCACTGTCATTCACAGCTTCTGCAGGTCCCTCAATACTTGCCCTCCGTTTCCTTACGTGGTGATCTGATCCTTCCCTAGTCCACAGGTGCTGTGTTGTTAAACACATCTTGGGAAAGAGTAACATATGATCAATATTGCTCCATATGCAATGTGTTCCAGTGAAAGTCAAGTCCACGATCCTTGACCTGAATTTTTTGTTCCAAGGAAGCAGATTAACTTCCTGAATAAACTAAAATGACCTAAAATGGCATGATGTGGCTTTCCCCGGGGCAAGGACACAGTGCTCTAGTTGTCTGTATCTCTACATTTACCATCTTTCTCAGCCACCTCACATATAGCCCAGAAGGTTTTATGGGGGCACAGGTAATAAATCCTACATGATAACTTTCTTACTGTTGTTGCATGATCTGGGTGATTTAGTGGCACACTCAGATGGTGACAGACAGCAGCAGCAAACACTACGCCCCCAGAGCTGGATGTGAAATAATTGCTGTGGTGCACTTTGGCTCTGATTCCAGACAGAGAGGAGGCCTGATACATGATTTAAGTGCTGAAATATGTAATGCAGTTTTAGTGTTTTTTATGAGAATCTTTCATGTTGTGTTTAGGTACTCATCCATCATGTGGTACACTGGTTGGTTATCAAAAAGTTCAAGAACCAAACACATAATTTCATGTAGGTTGATATAGAGGAAGCACAGTGTTTGTGATATGCTCATATTTTAAACTCTTTTGGGTTAAAAAACTCAGAAATAAGAGAAGAAATTCTTGACACTGTTTTCCACTGTTTCAGCATGTCTTCTCTGAGTATTGATAGTGATAGATGAAAACAGATGATCCAATTAATTAATCTTTTTATGCATACTTTCACTTTTAGCAGAGCAGCAAGGTGCAAAATCAAAGCATGTTTAAGACAGTTTCAGTCCTCTTTTTCAGCTGTGGTACATTACCTCTGTAAGAAACAGCTGATGGTATGTGCAGCATGACTATTTGAATGAAATCTATGTACTACATCTTTCAAACCGCAGTGCCTGGTATTTGGTATAAAGAGCTATTTTACTGATTAATATTGCTTTGCAGAATCATTAGTAGGAAAATGGGAAACATGAAAAGAAATTCTACAGGAAATGCAACAAACTGGAGAAGCAAGCCTGTTATTTTTGTCAACAAACTACACCCATTCCCTACTGTATGAGAGATGAATTTAATTTATTTTTTCATCTATGTCTTATTGATTCCACAATTGTTATGTCTTTCAGTTAGTTTGTTGCCAAATCTGCATCACTCTGATCTTGTGGCATCACATTTAGATTTTGAACTATGTCATTGTCTTGCCATCTGTTAAAGCCCTATGTCTGCTCAGCACTGTCCTGAGAAAGTTGCCCCTTGCCAGCCAAGTCAGAGAAGGTAACAGATTTTTAATTATGCAGACAGGATGGGAGTGGTGGGGGACTGAGCAGTGAGTGATTATTGCTCGGGCAGTGGCTGTGTCTCTCAAACAGCCTGCTGACAGCGTGCAGTCTTACCACGAGTGGCCAGTGTTGTGCTCTTTGGAGATAAGCTGAGGGAAGTGGACTTCCTGGGGGGGAAGCTGTGATTGATGGGTGTGTGGCTGTGTGAGAAAAGTGGGCACAGAGTTAATTTAATCAGAGGTTTTGTAGTTGGAAGAAGCTGAAAGCTCCCTGTAGTCTGCCTTCCAACCCTATGCATGCTGGACCTATGGCTTCTTGGTTCGATAAATGAGAATACCCATATGAATAATTCCTTCTTCTATTTTCCATTGATTGGTATTCAGAATAGGCCATTTTGGAGCTGAAAACAAGGAGATTAGGTGTACATAAGCCCTGCACACAATATTCAGACTGTTTTGCATCAACAGGTTGCTGGGTTGCTCACTTGGCCAGTCTCCACATGTGGATCTCCATTTTATCAAAGAAGGCAGGAGGGAAGAGACCCAGCAGCTATTTGGCCAGGACAAAAATCTCCCAAGCTTTAACAGGAACTTGTTCTGCTTTATTTTCTTTCTGTGCCTGTACTTGGAAAGAAAAAGGGATTAAAAACTTCTATGGTAGCATCAAAGAGAAGAGCCTTGCAGGGGTTGTGATTGCATAATTGAGAGCCAGTCTGGAGGTGGACCTATTGTTCCCTTAGAATTAGTGTGGGCAGACTGGGCATAGAATGAATTTATTCAGGATATAAGGAGGAGGGAATGCCATCTCTAGGCAACAGGGCTGCCTGCAAGCAGTCATGCTGTGTCTGAGTTGTCTGAGAATGCTGCTAATGCTGCCCATTGCCAAGACCCAAAAACTGGGACAAGAGCAGGGGCTGTTCATGGCAGGAAGGTGACACATCCCCACCACCATACATGGAGGGTTGGGGAAAAGGGATTGTTCTGATTCTGCCTTTTGAAGCATGACCATGACTCAGTTGGGCCTGACATTACAGCAAGAGATTGGATTTATGGGCTGGAGCCTTTCACAAGTCCTAAGCTGTCCTAGGTAGTGTTCTTAATTTCAGCAGTGGGTCCCTTAATCGGAGTGTTTTAAATCAGGCATTTCTTTTGCTAAATAACTTGCACTTTTACCTGAAAAAAATTTAAAAATAGCAAGAAAGCCTGAGTTTTTGTTTCCTTCTCATCTCAGTTCTGCCTTTCTGCCACCTCTGGTGCTGAACGAAGCTGTAAATTAACTTTCTTTGTTGCCTAGACTGTGGGATAGCTGCAGGTGCTCTCTGCATTCCTGGTGGGTGCTGCCTGCCCGGGGCCATTCCCACAGGAGGGACAGAAGCCTGGTTTCTCACACACTGAGCCAACAGGTGTAGGGATAGGCTCTGGTCCCAAAGCATGGTTGATGCCCTGCATTTGTCAGGGCACCCTGTAAAGGGCTTCTATGCTGCCCACATGGTGATTTCTGCAGTGTGGGGCTTGTGTGTGCACCCAAGGCAAAACATTTAACCCCAGAGGTTTTTGCCAAGACTGCTGCTGACTTGCTGGTTAATCGATTGACTGGTTAAATAAGGGAAATAGAAGGTATGTTGTTGACTTGATTTCCCCTCTGTTGTGTGCTTCATTAGACTGCACTAATCCGTGTTATGACTTCTGAGATTTTCTCTTCTGTTGATGGAGATAGAGTCAATGAAATCAAAGCCTTATGGAAATTTAATTTGCTGAGTCACCAGATCTCTCCTCTTGTTTGATTACAGCCCCGTTGTCAGAGTCAGGCTTAATGTGCTTTAAATTCCTGGATCGTTGCTGACTTGTTTAGTATGTGGCTGAGTGCATCTTTGCAACCTTACAGAGACAGAAATTTTCTCAGTAATTCTCAGTGAAAGCACTGCTCCTGTCTGATGCAATGGTAGCTTGTTGGAGAAATTTCAATAAAACTGGGGGGGCTGATTGTTTCCTGGCTTTTTTTTTGGTTGTTTTTTTTTGATGCAGGACAGATAGATTTTCAGCATGGGACTTGTTAGGATGGCATTGTAAATGCAAGTTTCTGAGTCAGCAAAGAGCTGTCCAGGTTAGAAATTAGAATGAATGGTAACAAATTGTTTTGGCAAAAACAAATGAGTCTATAAATGTACCTGTTTAAGCTAATAAATCTTTTCATGAGTATTCATGCCATGTCCTGGTTTGCCTCTAGAACATACCTTTGTTGTTGAAGAAAAAACTGAGGAGAATTTGTGTAGCTGCCAGTGATGCAGAGTGTAAACATTGAGGTTAAATGAGGGTGGGGGAGAGAATTAAAGGGTGTCTTGAAATTGTAATTCCAATGAATTGTGATGCGTAGCCAAAATAAAGGCTGCAATTCTGCAAGTGGGGAGCTAAATTTCACGGGATAATATGCCAGGTATCATTGACAGTTTTGTTTGTACTTCATCTCTGTTGCTAATGTGAATTCATTTTAAATGAGCTGTCTTCAGAAGATTTCACTCTCTTGTACAGAGGCTGTGCAAGATGATGGCAGGGTTTAGACATTTGTGTCTTCATAATTAATTATAACCTTCTCAGTGTGGGCTCTGGTGGACAATAAATTCAATTATGACCTCAGGTCTCCAGGCCAATTTTGAGGGAGGGCTGTGTGAGAAGCATAAAAAGGTGCTTGCTGGTATTTACTGTCTAAAACCTGTAACAAATGTAACTTGGCTATTTGAATGTATTACTGTTATATAAAAGGTCAGTATATGGTGAATACTTTTTTTTTACCAGGAATATCTGATTCAAAAATCGAAGAAAATTTTTCAATCCCCTCCCTAGATATCTCCAGCTCAGCATACTCTTCCAAACTACGAACATATTAATGATGTGCTTTCATGTATCACTATGACCTGTGGTTGGGAATATGTTCCCCAGGAGCCTCACTAATTCTTGCTCTGTAGGCTCGAGCTTTGTATCCCAAGCTTTAGGAATACACACAGAATCACAGTGTTGGCACATTGTTGAATCACAGCTGGTACTGAGTTCCTACAAAAGCAGATCATCCACATAAATGAAGTGGTTTTTCCCTGGGACATCAGATGCCTCTGTGAAGGTTCCCTTCCCTCCTGCCCTGGTGCCTCCTAGGCTGGCTCAGTACCAAGCTCTTCAGAGCCTCCTTCAGAAGTTAAAATGCTGAAGTGCAAAGTTTACCAAAGGGACAGACAAACAAGGCAAGTGTGGCAGAGAGGGTATTGATGGATGGTGCTGGTGGATGGAGGGAAGTGATGCATTTCTTCCAGCTGACACAGCAAGGAATACTTGGATGGAAGTCATGAACACTGGAAGTAATGAGGTGGGTTTTTTTGTTTGTTTGTTTGTTTGTTTGGGATCTTCTACATCCTCATGATAGTAACAAAAGAAACCTTTACAGTTAAGAGAAGCTTATAGGAGAATAAAAATACCATTTTTATATAATTTTAATGATATTTCATCAAAGGGAATAATAACCTTCCAGAGAAAAGCTTAAGATGTGAACACATTCTAGCACTAAGCCAGGATTCTATTTTTTTTTTGCAAACAACCTCTTTTAATTTGTTGAACAAACAAATTTTGGAGATAATCCAAGGAAATACATCTTCTACAATAAGTAAGTCAGAGGTTATAAAACATCAGCATTCTAGTGACTGCTGATCTAGTTCATTACTATTGAACCATTTGACAGAATAACAAAGGAAGTATTTAAAAAAAATCCCTGAACATATGCTCTCTCACTGCTTAAAATTTGACTTTTAAAGTTGACATATTTAATACACAGTTGTAGGAATAATGAGTATTCTTGTCCTCATTAAGGTCCTTATTTGGAAAAATAAGAGTGGATAATAAGGGTAAGTAGGTACCTAGACAGCAGGGCCAATAATAAGAGTAACAGTTGCCTTCTGGTGATGACTGGGAGCTATGGTACAGAAGGAGAAACTAAACAGAGAAAAAATGACTTCTAATTACACAGCTAAAAAAAGCTCTGGCTGGTTGTTTACAATACAAGGCTGAAAGTACATTGCAGCCAGGGCATGAGGAGAAATAACCAGTCCTCTGATAATTGGGAGCTGGGAATAGGTAATAAAGAAATACCACCCGTATAATATTTTGTCTTTAGTGGTGCCTGGTTTCATACGCTCTGTGAAATCTTCCATTGACCCTGGGAATTGTAAGGAGTGATCTCACCTGCCAAGGAGGCAAGTAGCTAGAGAAAAAAGCAATTTCTCCCGTGTCTTGAGAGAGAATATTGATGTAACCTGATGGTAAATATGGAAAATATGAGTGAGTAATCTTTGGGAGCTTGAACCTGCTGGCCAAAACTCTGCAGTGTTATCCTCTCATAACTATATTGGTATGTGATTTGCCTACCTAAAGGTGAGGCTTAGCAAAGCTCTGTTAGTTTTAATATCACTGCAGCTGCAAATCAGGTCTACAAATCTCAACAACATTTTTCTGAGAGGGGAAAAATAATATTTCTAGCTTTTAACATTAGATGTTTAAGGACTAGGGAGTAGACTGTATCATTAATATTCAGAAAAGGTACTGCCTTGTGTCAGGTTGTCAATTACAGTCATATCAGCCAAAATCAGCTACAGGGAAGACCATGATAAAAATAATAGAAAGAGGTTTATCTAAGAAAAGTGCAACTTCATTAGAAAAACACATTGGTTGACTGGTGATTTTGATTAAAAAGATAGTGTGATTGCTGGTGGACCTTTTTGAGGACAGAGCAATCATGCTCATTTATCTTGCCTTAGAAAAAGATGCTGATAATCTTGTTGAAGGCAAGAGTAAAATTAAAAGCATGACCAGAAGAATACAAAAGGAGAGGAATGAGGATTTCTGTGGAGAGGGGTTTGAAAGTGATGGAAGCTGCAGTTCTGTGGGAGTTTTCACACACAGTCTTATTTTCATGTATAGATAAAACACAGTTTTAAAGTGAGTTTGATAGCAGAACTTATATTGTAATATATCCAGGAAGATGTTTGCATCTTTTGTGCAGTGATGCAACTCTGCTAAAGAAAATATATACTTCATCACCTGATTTTGTTTTGCTTTTCCCTTGGTTAAAGTTAAGGTACTGTACAGTAGAATTCCTTTACTGATTTGCAAATCTCATTTTAGCAAGGGGCTAAATGTCAGTAGTAAGAAAGAAAGAAAAGATTGGCCTTGATGCCCAGAGACAGTCTCTTGGTCTGCACTTGTTTGTGACAGGAAAAAGTCAGGCAGGTATAATCTCCTGAGTGCCTCCTGAGGCACTTACATCTCACTTCACAATTGAATTCCTGGATAACCCCCGAGGATTTGAACTCTAGTCCTGCACAGACACTCCAGAAGGAGTGAAAAAATGCATTAAACTTAATTCCACCATCTCTACTCTATGCTTCTAGTGTTTCCCATGTTATCCCCCACGCTGGCTGGCAAACATTCTGTTATTGCACCTTGTTATTATATCTTAATACAACTTTCCATTTCATCTCCATGTATGGTATCTCAGCTGACTCCAGCAAATTCTTCTCAGCCAGCACTGCAATTTCTATTGCCAAGGGTCCTGATCTGGAAAAACTTGCTCCCAAACATGTGCACTGCTTTTGCAGGGCATGCAGCTCTTGTTCCTCTTTAATGGTCCCTACTGTGATTGAACACTCAGCACTTCCCATTTGTTCAGTCTTCTGTCTTTTCTCCCTTTCCTCAGCACACTCTTGGTTTTCTGCCCCAACAAAATAAAAAACCTCTCTGTTCTGTGTACTTGACAGTTGGATTATTCCATTCCTGGGGTTTTTCCTTCCTCTATCTGAAAGCTTGGTGTGTTTGTCTCTGGCTGTCATGATTTGATTGTGAATGTCTCAAACAATCTTGAACGGATTCTTGCAGAGCTTGTCATGTGCAGACGATGAGCTGAGGCACAGAGGTGAGTTACAAGGTCACAGAGGATTCATTGGCAGAACTAGGAACTGAGCTGTGTTTTAGCCACAAGGCCATTTTGCTCACTGCATCAAGGAATAAATTCTCAATTTTCATTGTAACTTCTTTTAAATTTTCTTGGGTGACTTTTGTCTGTGAACTGAATTCACACGTATATATCTGTTTCTTCTCACAGAAGTGGTGGTTTTGAGGGTAGATCTGTACTGTGGATCTGTTTCATAACATGGCTCTTGTTGACCACTGTGTCAGAAGACCAGGAGAGGGAGCCTGGGGTAAGGATGAGCAGCAGGCAGAATGGGAATGGTGGTAGGACCTACTCATGCTAGAACTGCCACTGAAAGATATGTAATTGTGCTTAGCACATACACAGTAACACACCTTCTCTTGTGTTTCTTTTTAAAATGATAACCAATCTCTTAAAATCTCTGTAAAACAAAATTTTGTTTTCTGAATTTTGAGACCATTTAAAATAAAACTTTTTTTCCTGCAGAAAAAAAAAGAATTACCTTGTTCTCCAGCCATTTCAAAGGATCCCTTCCCCACTACACACAGGAACAAGGAAATTAGCATACATATAACTCTGTGGAATGAAGAGTCTCAGCTCTCTTTTTGCAATTCTCTCTCAGTTTGTTTTAATAGCATGAAAAGTTTCCTGTTCCCTTTGCCATCTGTGAGACCTGCAATCTCAAACTATGAAGCTGCCAAGATCTGCTCGGCTTTGTAAAAATTATTCTGCAAATGAACTGACTTCAAATGAAATCAGGAATATTTTCTGACTCATCCTTTTCATTTATAAACTCATCTTTTTTTACACCATCCTTGTTTTCCATGTTTGTTTTTTTTTTCCCCCTACTCTTCTGTTGCTTTCCTCCCCCTCATTTCCCCCCATTTTTCTTGCCTGCAATGAGTCCCAGTTCTCCTGTTTACTTTCTGCATTGTTCCCCTGTTTATTCTGTTCTTTCCTCCATCACAGGAGTGCCATCTCCTTCCTTTATCCAGTATAATCTGCTCATCTGTCCCTACAGACTCCATTTGTGAGTTCTGTCAGGAACTATGTGTGACGTGTAGCTGGCCTCAGCTTCTTACTTTTGGTTCGTGCTTTTTTACAGAACACAGTGAGACTGAAAGGATGACTTTTCTCCTGCACTGAAAGACGCAGAAGGCAAATGTCACAGCAGGTGGGTGTTGCCAGAGGGGCACAGAGGTACTCACCACTGTTTCAGCATCCTGATGAGTTATGGCATTATTGTCAATGGAAACAGCTGCTAAAAGATTTCGGAATCTGGTGTTCAGGCTGCAGTTTGTATAATGCATGGCCTGCGTTCGTGAATGTGCAAGTGGCAGGCAGTGATGGGCAGAGTATCAGAACATAACTGAAACAACTGTGTTAGACTTTCAGGGTTCAGCAGAATGGGATTACAATGAGAAGGTCTCCTTCCAGCTGAGCTTTGTTGCTCTTGCATTTCCAGTGTTGGGGGGACATGGAGGATGTTCTTGCTGGCACCCATGTCAAACATTTCTGCCTACTGACCTGTGGGGTTGGCTACTGGCCAGAAACAGCTATCTTGAAAATTTAATAGTTGATCAGAAAGCAATTCATTATTGTAACCCATACCAACTTTTTTCCTGTTGATGAACCAATGAAGAAATGAATGGCTGAGGCCCACAGGAAATGTAGAATAAAACCTGTTTGGATTTCTACGCTGTAGCAGCCCTGGGTGAGTGTGAGATATCAGTATGATGGAGCCATAAATGTTTCTGGACATTACGGCAGGCAGGTGACATTCTGGTTTTTGTGGGTGCATAATCTCAGCTGCAGGTGAGTGGGGTCTCTGTCAGAGATACCTGGCTCAGCACTGTGTGGATCCAGCTGGGGCTCTGGCAGGATTTGCCAGCTGTGGCTCTGACAGGTCTGAGCTAAGTGAACCAGTGAGATGTGAGTGATTGAGCTGTATGCCTGCTGTCAGCTCTGCTGGATGCAGGCTGGCTCCATGACCAGCTGGGGCTGGATGGATGGTTAGTGTGATGGGATGTTCCAACAGCACAGAGTGTTGATGTGAGCCCTGGGGCTGTGCCACAGTGGGTCTGAGAGCCAGTGGGGTCCCAGGTGTGGGACACTTGTTTGCTGCTCATGTGCTGCCCAGGCATCCTCCAGGCTGGCACTGAGCTGCTGCTGCTCCTGTCACCTGGGTGAGGGCAAAGGACTCCAAGGACCATTGCTCCTGGCCCTGGTAAACCCTTAACAGTGCAAATATGTACAGCTATCTCACTGCAGGCTGGAAAAGATGCAGAAGGAATTGTGAGGTTCATCAGGGAACAGAGAATACATATTCTGAGGAAGATTTGTTTGGCTCAGGAAAGGAAGGCCTGAGAATGGATGTGTTACCTTATGAATATGCTTAAAGAATAAACTCCAGTGAAAGAGTTTTGCAAGAAGAATGTTGGCACAAGTAATGGGCTCAGATTGACAATGAATAAATTTGGATTGAAAGTCAAATTCTTAAATGTCAGAAGAATTAAACTTTTGGACAATATACCTATAGTGGAAGCAAGAGAGGAGTTCAATAACAATTCTTTTAATTTAAGAAAATATCTGAAATGGGCATGGTAGCAAGTTGTTTGAATCAATATCAGGAAGGACTTTAGTCCTGTACCTTTCATTTGCAAACTATTCAACATCACTTTTGTGAGCTTAGATTGGATAAATGCAATACTAGAGTGAGGAGGAAGCAACAAGTAACCATGAAACGAGTTGTACTATTAGTGTAATGAGTCTACTTGGTGATGTAGTGAATATAGAAAAAATCCAGGGAAAATTACTAAACACCTTCCTAAAGAAGAAGTTCAAAATTAGAATATCATTAAAAGGTATAGAAAGACTCCCAGTTTTCAGTGTGAATTTGTGATGCTTTGTGTGGCTGTGCAAAGGTCAGTTATTCAAATCCTCTGAAGATCGTGCAGAATGTATTGGAAAATGAAGGTGATATGGCTCAACAGCTGAGCAAAAACCTAACACAGACAGCTGGGAAAATGTTCATCTTCAGATGGTGTTTGCTTATGCTGCAAACCACAACTGGCTAAAGCCTTTTCCAACCCAGGGGCAGCAGTACTCCTGTGATCCCTGGGGATGTGCCACTGTTATGATCATTCTTAAGAAAGAGGCAACACTAAAATGCCATTGCCACAGCAGCTAAAACTGCTCAGACAAGGAGAGATGCAATTTGCTGCGACTGGTTTTACAGCAGCCTGCTGTAAATTCTTGGAATTAGTCGTAGAAAACTAGATACTTTAAGTCATCTATGGGAAAGTATTTAATGACTCTGAACAACAGAGTCAAGCACCTGAGCCTACTGCAGGCCATCACCATGGTACCTAACTCTTCTCACTTGTGTCATGCCTGGTTTTAGTAATTTGATGAGATCTCTGTCTGGCAGATCTTAATTTTCTCATTTCTTTTCTTGTCAAATCAAGTTTATTTTCTTCCTAGAGACTTCTTGCTCATGTTTACTAGATGCTCAGTAGATACTGGGGATCAAGTTACCTAACTTAAAGCTGGTATTCAGAAATTCAAGCTTCCTTCAGCTTTTAATAACTGGTGAAAATGATTACATATAGAACTGCTAAAATGACAGGAATAACACAGGCACTAAAGCCTATTTCAACAGAAAGTTAAAAAAAAGCTATAAGAGCCCTATTAGATTCTGATGATTGTCACCACAAGAGACAACATTATGATGCAAGACTTAGGCTTCTCAAGAGTTAAGATCTCCTATTTTGTGAAAAGTAGATTTTGAAGTTGTATGGAAGCCATTAGCAATTAATAGATGTCTATCCCCTCTTCCTAGTTAGTATGCTAGAAGTCTGCAGAGGGAATTATTTGTCTGATAAAAATATCTTTTATTTTTTTTTTTTAATTTTGAGAGGGGAATGTGCAATTTTTATTAGCTGATTTTCACTGACTAGTGAGACACTTACTTTTTAATCAATTGTAAATCCTTGAGGATTATCAGTGGCACTAAAAAATTAAATGAAAAAAATGATTTAGCTAGATGTAAAGTCTTGATGTAGATCCAGGTATTGGGTTTTGTGGGTCTGCATACTGGCTGAGCTCTGTTTTTTTACTTTTTTCTCTTCAGTGTTGCAGCAGAATTTTGTCCATGATACCCTAAAGAGTGATTTATTGTTCACATTCTAAATGCTGTTCTCATTAAATCAGGAGTCTGTGTTAATTGATACACATTGCACCAAAAATTGAGGGTGTCTGAAATAACTTTCCACAAGCAGATATAAATTGTGCTCAACTGCCTGTGGAGGACAAGCTTGTGGCTTTTCTATGTGCCAATGATCTTGGCCTTAAAAATAGACTTGCCTTTGCTTAAAACTTGGACTTTATTTGTAATTAAAGCTGCAGAAAGAAATCCGACTTTTTAGATTAAAAGAAGTTTTGTATGTGAGAAAAATGTTATGAGTTTCTGAAAAAAAGATATTTAAATACTCTTCTCATGAGTCATTCTCTGGACCTTAAGTCCTCAAGGAGGATAAATAACATTTGAATATAAACCATTCACGATCCTCTAAAGCATCTTTAAAACTAAAGTTGGTATGAAGTTGCTACATTTTCTAAAACAACTGGAGTAAAGTATTATTCAAGGTGTGGCCTTCATAGGCCTACCTATATATACACTTGGTTTGATTTACATCACTTGGTCGAAACTCCTTTGTTCAATACTCTCATTTTCAGTGTAGTGTCAGCACACTCCTTACTGACTTCTAAACTCAAATTGCATCTGAGTTAAACTCAACTCTTTGTAACCTTTTACACTGAAATAATTAGCTTGGTTTAAAAATAATTACACTTACTTGTGTGACTCACTTTGTGGACGAGCCATTAGCCTGAGTAATCATTCACATTTAGGCTCAGGCATGGTTACTGGCAAAGAGTACATGCAAAATATTACTTTGTGCCAGGGCAAAACAGATTTTCATCAATAAATACAAAAATGGTACTTCTCAGGAGGGCACTTGGATTTGCTTCCCAGTCAGTGAATGCTGTCAACACCCAACTGAAAATTCAGGTTTTAAAGGCTGGTGTTTAGTGCAAAGGAAAGCAAGAAACATAGACTGAGGAGGAGTCCACTGGTTTGGTTGGAAACTGCAGCAGTTGCTCTATGCTGGGATTTGTGGGATTCCTGTATTTCAAGTCCTGATTGCTTGGAGACAGTCAGTTCTTGGCTCCTTGAGGCACAGAAATGTTATGAATAATTGTGGCATATGAGAGCCCAGAATGGCAGGACAGGATTTTGGCAGTGAGTTATGTATTTTCTGTCTCCTCAGAGCTGTAGACACAAGCAAGCTGTCTTTTATTCCATCTCACTTTTCTGGGTTACTGTGATTTGCTTTTGGTATTTGCACGTCAGCTGATGTCTGACTGCCTGTTGCATTCTGATATGGAGAAGAAACTGTGATTCAATTTACCAAAAGTGTAATTGCAGAGATCAGCTGCTTGTGGTTGTCACTACCCACATCCAGATTCAGCAGGCACATGTGAGCCAGTAGACCTGTATATAAACAAAATTTCAAAAGTTCCAGACTTCAGTGTGGATTTTCCTTCACTTGGGAGACTGTAGAAGTGAGTTCCAGCTCTGCTTGGAGTAGTGTAGATTTTAGAATCATTATTCCTATAAATATTTGAGCTTAACTAATATTCAGTAATGTCCATATTCACTAGTGAATAGGACACAGTGAACATTCTTTGCTGCTATATGTCTTTGAGCTCATTAATTTGCTGGATTTTACTAACCATGATGTAGTTTTTGTGTCCCTGCTGTGCTCCTTGGAGAGGCTGCTCAGCAGAACTCACTGTGCTCAAGCACATTGCAGGAAGCTTCTCCCTCTCCCTACCTACATTTCTAACAATCTCTGGATAAAATTCCCATTCTCCCCTTTCCTCTGATGCCATAATTTCCTTTCCTCTTCTTGATTTCATCTCTTTGTAATAACTACCTCTGCCCTCCCCATTCTAGGCATACCCCTCACTCTATTCAGTCAACCTGGCCATATTTGCTCTCTTACAGCACGATAATGATTTCACTTCTTAGCTGATTTAGTACAAAAGTCCTCTTTTCTCCTCTTTCTTTAGTGTAAACTATGCTGGCATTGAAGTAGGTGGGATTGTCATAGTATTGCTTAGGCAAGACTCCTCTCTTACATAAACTCTGATTTGTAATTATGTCAGCTACACTTTCTGTATCTGTGTGCTACGTGTGTGTGTGTGTGCGTGTGTATATATATATATATACACATATATATAAATTTGAAATTAGCTTTTTACCCAAGTTAAAATATGCAAATAGCTGAGAAGGCTCCAGACTATCCATTGAAGCATCCTTGCTGTTATGATCAGGTGACAATTAAAGCCTGGTGGTTTTGCTCTTGTCAGGGCCATTGAACAAACATCTGAGCTCTAGTGGAGGCCTGATGACTTCAGTGAGACCTCATATGTATTCAGAAGACAGCTAATAGGTCAGGAAATAGATAGTTTTAAATTAGTTACAAAATTCTGTGTAGTAATGTCTTTTATTTCCAGGTACTTTGCATATTTTCTGGTTTTGTAACTGTTTCATAATTCATAATATTCTTTTTCTTATTTGAAAAGTTGTTTGTTGTGATGGGGGAAAGGATCTCTGAAAATAACTGAAGATGTCATGGAAAAGATACAATAGACTTTATAAAAAATGCTCATGATGGCACAAAACTTTCAGGTGAAAATGAGGAGAATTTTTTTTTCTTTTCAATCTTTCAGATGCTCCTTGAGTTACAACAACACTGGAGTAAAAGAACTTGGTTATGAGTTAGATATGTGGGTCTCGTCAGCATCAAGATTTAATGGTTGGCTTCTCAAGTCCTATATAACATGTTCACTGAACTCTTACCCAGTACATGGTACAACAAGTTTTGTGAGATGCACAACAAGATCTTGTCTGCGTCCCTGTAAGTCAAATGATGGTGCACTAACAAAACACTTCCAGCAACTGGCTGGTGTGTAATTGGCTTAAGGTATAAAGCCAGAAAGGAGAATACAAGCAGCTATAACTGGAATGTTTTTTAATCTGTCTCCATTATTTTGATTTAAAAAATTATTTTTAATCAGGTGTATCTACACACAACAAGGGATAAGCTCATTATATTATCTCTGAAAGCTGGTCTTAAATTTATTATCATATTGTTGACATGACTTAGTATATACTTAATGCTGGAGGGTGCTGCAGAATCATGGCAACAGGCCATATGGCTTTTCTAATGAGCACGTTTTTCTTCCTAAATTCTAGAGGAAACTGGTATAATCTGTGCTTAAATTCCATGTGAATTTGGCTAAGAATCATGGGGGGATTGGGGAGGTAAGTAGAATGGAGAAAACTTGAAAACAAAACAAACTAACTAAAAAGCAAACTAAATAAGCCTCCCACTGGGGAGGCTTCTAGAGAGGCTTTGAAAGAATTGTGTTGTGTGTGGTGCCCAGACTGAATTAGAGACAGGACCATTTGTCTACATGCCCATAAGGTTTCCAGCAACTGTAGAGCAGTCTTGGGATCTTTTCCTGGCATGCTACCTTGCCCTGGATGCTCAGTGCTCGTGGGAGGTCTTCTCTTTACCTGTGGGTAAAATGGGAATGGACATACTCATCTTGCTCTAAAAGAGACAAAAATTTTTTTTTTTTTTCATTTTCTTTTTTTCCTTCTTTTAATGTCAGAGTGCCTCAGTCAAAACTGGCCTTACTGTGACAGAAGAGTTTGTTAAATATGTGACAATGGTGTGTGAATACTGGCTGCTGTGTTCCCTCTGCCAGGTCCTCCTTGTTTTGGGAGTGTTCAGCTTTCACCTATTTTGAGGAGGAAAAAGGAGGAGAGGGGCAATTCTGGGGGAGGCCCTCAGAGTGCTGTGACAAGAAGAGGGAGCTCTGCAGCTCACCTGGCTTCACCCAGCGGCCATGGAGAGTGTGGGCCATTGATGTAACATCTCTGATGTATCTGTAGCAGCTGCACTGAAGTTATGCATCTCTGTGCTCAGGTGACAATGCATAGATCATCAAAGATGCATTAAAAAAAAAATCCAGATTTGTAATTCCAACAGGATGCTGGATATTTCACTCATTATCAAGAGTGAAAGTATGCGTTTCATTTCCATATGGATTTGGGTCTGTTTTCTAACACACAGCCAATTCCTGATGAACTTCTCTATTTGGAACCCAACTAATTGTATTTTTTTGGCTGCTGCCACTTTGGAATTCCTCCTGTGACCAGGGATTTGGCTGGGAATATGAGTTGGCTGCAATGGAGAAATTGTCTTTGAGCGGTTCACTTGGTAAATTACAGGCTGTGCTCCTAATTATAGACACACACTTGTGGGAACATAATCATACAATTCCCTGAGGTATACCTGGATAGCTATGTCCAGAACTTGAAGGTTAGAGGGTAAGATATTGGGTTTTCTTTAACATTAAATCATGAAGTGAAAGCCAGGGGCCTGAGGTCACATGGATCAATTCACACTGTGCTAACAAAATAATGAAAGCCTGCTTCGAAGAAAAGCAGGAAAATCTGCAGTCTCTATGAACATCAACCTGACCATCACAGCAGCTATTTAATTCTTGAATCCTTACTCGTTGTCACAGGGCAAGAGCACCTGGAGGATATTACCCCTGCAGGAACCAGTAATCACAGGAGGCAGCACCACCCTGCAGTAACCTGGAGAAGACTCCCATTGCCAGGAAGCAGCACTGGCAAGGCAGAGGATGGGCTGAGCTGTGTCAGTGTTTTGTTAATGTAATGGAGAACCTCCTGCTCAATGAATAGCTCCAACCAGAACGTGCCATTTTATCCTGGTAGGTTTTGGGTGAAACATCCCTCCCTTTTCTCCTGTGGTGCAGTGTGTATCTGCTCCTCAGCAGCAGCACTGCAGACATGTCATTGTAACCTGTGTTTATTTTGCTGTGGGAGATGAATCCTCTTAGAGCTGCAGTCAAGGAGCCAGTCTGTGCTGCAGCCCACTCTCAAGGGGACACACCACATGACCAGTGTACCCTTTCACATGAGCTAACGATTTGCTTCTCATTCCTCACTTTCTGACATAATTTTATCCAGTGGGACAATGAGGCTGATTCTGTTTCTTTTTGTTTATTTGTTTGTTTGTTTGTTTTAACAAATCTTTTTTTTTCTCCTGGCTTTCTGCAGCAGAGTGACAGCTGCTGCTGTCACTGACATCAGCTGTTACTCCTCTGATTTAACTTTTAGTCTTTCTCATGCTGACACTCACTGTGTGAGGACAGCTATCAGAGGAGTGTTACAGTTCTCATTACCCACTTTTGCATGGTTGTCTTGTCCTCTCAGAGGACAACAAATAGTCAGATTGCAGCTTCCCAGCTGGTGATTAGTGATAACCTCCTGGTGTATCTTGGAATCTTGGGGCATTGACATGTTTTAGACTTTCCTGCTCAGAGAAGTTTCCAGCTGGTTAAGGGATCTGGTGGGATAACACAATTTATCCAGTATATTGCCTTTAAGATGTCTGCCTTGTTCTTCCCATCACTGTAGCAAACACAAGGGAGAGAAATAATGGATTACTAGAGACCCAAGATTGCTGGGAGCATTCAGCATTTAGTGGAAAGGTAGCAAAATCAGAAGTTTTCTCTTAAGAGAATATGAAATGGCATATCAGGAAAAAAATCTAGATGGCTAAAGTATTAATGGAATGTTGCTCCTCTTAATGTTGAAATTGTCAAAAGGCTGCACATTAATAAGGACAGTATTTCCTTTAGTCTTGTCTGCAAAGTCACAGTCTGCTGATATTCCTGGGAGGTTATAAACAGATTCATTAGGTTTTTGGAGCTCTGCCACCTCAGTTATTAACTCCATTTTGCTCTCTGACTTTTCAGGGTGTCTTTTTGTTTGTGGTTACATCTGATGAACTGGCAGATGTTTGCTGTGCTCTCCCCAGGTTGTGAGATTCTAATGAAATGATTTGGGTATCTATCTAGAACTTTCCTGTTCAGTACCTTAGAAGGAATTGCTACATAAAGCAAACTGACCATTATACATTTGTTTATTACACATGCATGCACATATGTGTACAAATTCCAGGTAACTATTTGCCATGCTTCTGGTACAGGGCATAGCCATCTCAGTAAAACATGCTTTTTGCAGTCTTGAAGCTGACTTTTATTGCAATGACATTTCCTCTTGCTCAGTGATAGATTTAAAAGGGATTTTCGTGCCACTGAATCATACTGTATACAAAGGAAGGAAAATGACAACATTGTTAATCTTTTTCCTTGCTTCCTCAGGAAAAAAAAACCCAAAAAACCTGTGTTTTTTTCTGTCTGGATTTTACACATTCAAAAAGAAACCAACTTCTGTCACTCATCAATCTGTTTGCTGGCAAAATTTACTGTGATGTATTACTGCAAAACAGCTCAATTAAATATAAGTACTGAAGTTTACTAAGTTTTACCATGCCGTGAATAGAATTTCAGGTATTTTGGTAAATCCCTTAAAAAGATGCTGAATTAAGCTTATCATGAATATTTATTTTTTAAAATGAAGCTAATTAATATCTCTCCTGTATTACATGAAAAAGTAGGCCAAGGAACAAGTTTTTCATGCTGTATTTGAACTGCTTCAAGTGTTACCACCTCTGCGTTTGTGGCTGAGTGTTTAAGTGCTATGGCCAAAGTGGTTATGGTTTTAAGTGTTTAGCTTGTATGTGTCCAAGTTATAGGGAAGGAAAGGCTTTGCACAAGTTGGTATGATGGGATTTAATCTCCTCTCTGACTTATCAAATGCTAATGGAGTTTGTAACTCCTGCTAAAGGTAATACCAAGCAAACCAAGTGGAATTTCTGTAAAAAGCATTACCAGACTCTCTGGAGAACACATGCTTCAAAGCAGTTATGTGTTTTCTATGCTTTCATTCAATTCCATCACCTGAGTAGTGAATCATTTAATAGAATCATGGAATGGTTTGGGTTGGAAGAGACCATAAAGATCACCTGGTTCCAACCCCTCTGCCATTGTCAGGGGTACCCTCCACTAGACCGGGTTGCTCAGAGCCCCATCCAGTCTGGCCTTGATTATTTCCAGGGATGGAGCATCCACAGCTTCTCTGGGCAACCTGTGCCAGGGCCTCACCACCCTCATGGTAAAGAGTTTCTTACTAATGTCTAAACCTACCCTCTTCCATTTTAAAATCATTATCCCTCATCCTATCAATACATTCTCTGACAAAGAGTCCTTCTCCAGCTCTCTTGTAGCTCCTTTAGGTACTGAAAGGTGCCTTTGGGTCTCCCCAGAGTCTTCTCTTCTCCAGGCTGAACAACCCCAACTTCAACTCTCTCAGATTGTCTTCATAGGAGACTTGTATAACTGCACATTATTGTCTATTATAACTTCAACTTTTTTAGATAAATTAACAGAACTATTATTACTTTTTAAAGAGAGTATTTCTATTTAGCTCATGTCTTCCTTTCAACTTACAGTGCTTACAGCGTAATTACAAAGATTAGCAGGCGGAATTTTACAATACTCCAAGGTAATTCCTGGGATTGTAATATACGAGGAGAACCCGCAGAGGGCACTGTATTGTCTCAGATGAGTCTGAGCCTCCAGATTCGAGGAGGATGTAGGATTTTTTAGGTTCTGCATTTTCATAAAATTGCAATCAGAAAATTTTTTTTTTCTTATATGCAGTGATAAGCAGAGTCACAGATTGGACATAAAGATTACAATATCTATTTCTTATGTCTTTGAGGTGAAAAGGCATAAAACAGAAATATCATGCCATGTTTTCAATGTAATTCTTGCCCTCACCTTCGTTCCTTCACCTCTGCTTGTCTGAACACTCCAGCTGTGCAAACACTTGGGAAATGAATGTTGTAACTGCCATGTGTCTGAACAGGCAATCTGACAAACACTAGTACAAAGCGTGCAAAATTCACTTCCATCCATCTAAAACAGGGCTCAGATTTCAGGTCTGAGCTCCACTCCCTGTCAGGAGGATAATACAATACAGCTCTTCTGCAGAAGGTGATCTGTGAATGGAAATTTCTGTTGATTGTGGTCTTCCAGAGATAATTTGCTCAACTCAGCTTATACAAAGCATTCTTCATGGTTATAGAAAAGTGATGAAAGTGTTGTGTTCCACTGTGTGCTTGCAAAGTGGATTCAAATTAAGTTTTACTGATTTCAAAATGCAGACTACAAGTTAGTGCATAGTTTTTCAAGTCTTCTTGGCATTTTTGTTTAGATTAAGGGTTTCCCTGAGCTAGCTGGTGCCACAGCTTTGCAACAGAATGCCTTGGTTTTTTTCTGCAGAAAATTATAATAGAATTTGCTTTCTAGTTCCATTTTCACTAACGTGTGAATTTGTGTCTGAAAACAGTCAATTTTTTTAGGTATTATTGCACACTCAAACTGATTTTGGTCCCCTCACATGCAACATTTATAAAGGGATTTGTTGCTTTAAAATGATGTCTTTTTGTTTGTTTGTTTGTTTTGCTTTGTTTTGAGAGCTGAGCTGCAAAACAGACCTCAAGATCAGCCCTTGTTACAAAGTGATGGTTTATAGAAAACAGTGAACAATGGTAAAGACTCCCACAGTTTGTGAAGTGCTCAGCTAAAAAATACAGATGTGCCTTGATTTTTATCTTGGGTCTTCTAGTTTTTCATATTTTGAACAATCTGTCTTCTAGTTCTGTAATTGTGTGGTGATGCGAGGTAGATATTCCAGATGCTCTATATCTGGTGACCTACTCCTTCTACTGCAGTGTTGCAGTTTTTTTTTCCTGTAAAATTGGGCAGAGGTACTACCCAGGGGGAAAAAAAAAGCAGAGTGAGAAAAGCTAAGAAATATTGATTTAGATCTTGCTTTAGAAGGGGTTACGAATGATCTTCACCCTTCAGGCTCGTGGCCAAACTTTCATCCTTCCCTTCTTAGCCCCAAGCTGACAACCCCTCCTGGTGTGCAGGAGAAAAGCTGATGCTTGCCATGTGATCAGACCTTCCTGCAACTCAGCATTTAAAAGATGCTACTGCCCTTATGCATTCCTGTCAAGGGGACTCAAGGCAGGCCAGCAGACTCCTGTTCTTTGATAAAGGAGAATTATTCAGCTGTCAAGGAAATTTATTTGGCAGAGGATAGCTCATGTTCAAGTCTTCTAAGGTTCAGTGGGCTGGCACGTCCCGGTGAAGGAGAGTTTGCTTTCTTACTGGACCTGCAAGCTGACACCTGAAAATTGTATTAGAAAATATGTTAATCATTGTATGGCAGAGAGATGGTAGCCACTTGTATCAGGATGATTTCACTGAACAAGGAGGAGACTCAATACCAAGCCTGTAGTTCAGTTCTCTGATTCCATGTCCACAGGGACCTCTATTGGGACTTTGGTGGTTTCCTCAGTACCACATAGATAGACCTCTCAGAAAAAGGGTAATTGTCACAAAAATCAGACTTTAAAACCTGAAATATGAATTTTTGCCTGTGGTGCAAAATGATGTTAACTATCTGTTTGTCTTGATTTGCAGAATTAAGTTAGAACAGGGTGAGCTGTAAAGTCATGAAAAAGGCTACAAGCCCTGACAGGACCAAATGTCCTTTTGCCACTGTAGATGTAGTGGGTATGGCAGCAAAGAAAGTGCAAAAAATCCTGTCTTTATTTGTTCCTGCCTGTGGAGCCTGCCTCCTTCATGCCTGCATTGTCTCCAAGTTCCTGCTGGCCATCCTGAAAGGGAAAATTATTATCAGCTCTGCAGAATGATGACTGAGAACTGCACAGCTTTGTACTTCCCCTGCGAAAAAGCACATTTAATTTGCATTCCATAGAAGGCAAAGCAATACTAAAGCACTTGGAGAAGATAGACTTGTTCAGATCACTCAGAAGATGACCCAGGGCTTTCAATAGCCCTTTCTTTAGAGCCCCTACTGACTATTCCCTGAAAGTAATTACTCTCTGAGAGCTGAATGGCAGTAAAGTGTATTTGGTTTTGGCTTGCACAAGGTCTGGAGAACACATCACTCTCCTGCCAGGGTGAGTGAGGAGTGGAAAAATATCTATCAGAGGATGTGGTTTGCTATCCTGGCTGACAAATACAGCACAGATATTAAAGATTAAACTAACTAGACACTCTGTACTGGCCATGGACCTCTCAAGCAAAGGTTCAAGTGGGCTCCTATATTTGAGCATTCTTTTCCTTGAACTGGGAATTCTGGATGCACAGGGTGGTTAGAGTGGAGATATACAGGCAGTGTTAAGAGCATCAGACTCACCTGAAAAGAAAGTGCTTGAATTTCTTCTAAAACTGCTCTTGCAGACTTTCTAATTAAACTTATCTATGTCAAATAAACAGGGATATAGGTAGGCTATGGCCATGGCCCAGATCTAGCAGCACTTGAGAACTCCTGTCTCTGTCTGCCCACCCCTTCCCTGAGGTGGTACTCCAGGTACCAGGCAGCCAACTCCTGTGTGGTATGGACAGCCTCTGTGTTTTTATTTGACTGTAGAAACATGAAAGGACAGAGCCATTTACCATAGGTCTTTCTAAAAATAATCACATAGAAAAATAATTTAACTTGCTAATGAACCACTGTCTCTGGAGTGCTTCACAGTGGCTTGTTAATAAAGTCTACAATGCTATAGAGTGGATTACAGCAAGGATGAGCTTTCTGTCCAAATGAAGCTGTCCAGAAAGATTGTATGAGAAGGATTTAATCTCTTTGATCAGAAGCAGGGCATGTCACTGTCAGGAACACCTCTCAGCCATAGTAAAACATGCCACAGAATCTGTAATGGTCACAAATACTCTGGATTGCTGATCTTTTTGGACATACTGGAATATGTAAAGTCAGAACACTCTGAGCTGTTCCTGTGCTGTTTCTGTTTGGCATCTGAGATGGGAATTATGAAGCAAGATTATTTCCCCTTCCTCTTTCTTATTTATTTTATGTTAAGCCCTTAAAAACCACATCTGAAACTTCGTGCCGTGTTGCAGCCTGCAGACAATGATAAACCTCTGTAAATAGGTTTCTCTAATGAAGTGTCTGACATATTCATAACTGTAGTGCTGCAAATAGTGTTCTATTAAGTAGGAATGGGGCTACTGTGCATCCACAGTTATGTGTATGTTAAAGACAACTATTGTCTGTTTGGGTGTACTGATTTATGTAGCTGACTACATGGCAATTTAGAGCAGATTAGAGGAAGGTGAACATGTTTGTCTCTTCTGTGCTGATTCATGTGGGAGACTGTCTCAGCAAACAGTCATTATTATTCCACTGAAAAGGCTTTTAATATAGTAAATTCCACTTAGTGACAATCTACTGCGACTCTTTGAAATAGAAGACTGTATAGAAACCTGCTGGGACTATTGATAGCGCGTCTCCAAATTAGAAGTGTATACTTCTGTCAGCTACTTTTCTGCTGGCATATAAAGAAATGGAAAGCAACCCAAATTCTTTAAGACTGGTTTCTGAGTTCTGTTTGCATCTTCTTCAGGTTACCCTTCAAGCAGCTGAACGTGTAACCAGGAATCACATTTTCTTCTAGGAAGAGGAAAAATACTGAGCTTGTTACAATGTTGCTTTAAATATTATTGTATCTCCCTGTGGTTTGGCTCATTTATTCTTGTCTGAGGCTGTAATTATGAATTAGAAATCTTTATTTTTAAATGCATAATTCTGACTCCCTCTTAGTCTTTGCTTGTTCTGCCACTCCAAATGCTTCGATAATCATGTCTGGACGTTATAGAAAGAAATCGTATTTTCATACGGTTCAGTTAAGGCCAATTAAAAATAATATTCACAATTTATTTTACTAAACAGTTTCAAGTTGGTATGATGACAATTTCATGTTCAGTCCTTCCATGTATTCTGTGATTTGGAGTGTGCTTTATAAAGCACTGTGTGTAGACTGATGCTGGCATGGATGGGGCTGGTACGACCATTGAGACAAAACTGGGAGGAACTGTAACTTCATTTTCAATGAGAAAAATAGACAAGTACTACTTCATTTTCCATAAGTTTTAGCCACCGTTTTAATACAAGCATTTTATTAGGGACTTTTTTTCTAGTCATGTGTCTTGAAAGCAAGACAATGGAATAAATTTAGTTATGACTGCAATAACTGACATTTCAATTACTCCTTTTCATTTTATTTGAGGAAAGTGCCTCAATTTGAAGATTGCAAATAATCTCAAATAATAAAATATTTTAAGCCATTTACATTATGGCTACATTATTTCTAGAAACTAAACTGAAACAATGTCCAGTTAATGATGCATTAAATACCTTGGACTATACATATTAACAAAGCCCTCAAGGAGTGGTACTTATACATTACCAAGGTGTCGTAGTTGGGGAATAAAGGAAGAAAATATTTAAGCTTTAAATAGCTTAGTCATTTGTATGTATCAACAAAGAATATCAGAAAATGATTAAAATGATTTAAACAGTGTGGTTGTAATGGCCTTTTTTCTCTCAATTTTATTCCATACTCCTACTTAAAACTTTTGGTTACCTCCTTAAAAAATTTCTTCATGCCACTGTTACTGCAATGGATTGAAGTACTGAGTCATGGCAGAAGAGAGCCCAGTCTGGTCCTGGAATTCATTTGGCCTCTGAAAAATGAGGATTTGGCCAGTGGTGCAGTAATTATAACATGTCCTCGAGCTTTTGAATAGCTGCAGACAGACATGTTTTACACTGCCTGGAGGGCAGGCAGGCAGTGAATCAGTGTTTTCTGCTGGAGCATTGGAACTAAGCATTGACTAATACTTCATTTTTCTTAGGTGCTTTTTCTCCAGCTTGGCATTATATGCATGAAAGTGAGATCAGTCTGGTTGGATAAACCTTCTCAGTGATGAAGTATTTTGCACTTAGTTTATGTTAGTAATGGTGTAGTATCATAAGAATAGCAGTTATTAAAATTGTACTTGCTGTGCTTCTCTGTAAATGGCTAGGGCAGCCCAGCAGTCTCACTAGAGGAGGGAGACAGAGGCACTCAAACTAGTTTATAAAGTTTTTCCTTTTATCTTTCTGTAGTTTCAGTGTGTGTGATGTGCTTGTTCATATTTTGTTAAATGCTGTAGTCTGAAATCTTGAGCTCTTTCTATATCTCTTCATCCTTCTCCTGTTTGCAAGAGAGAGGAAGCTTTATGCTGCAAAGGCAAGGAAGTTTTATATTTTCCTCAAAAAATACAGATTTTTTTGATGGATGTCCTTTATTCTGTAGCTGTTCTGAGCTTCCATGAAAATAAAATTTCTACTCTGGAAAATGTATTGTATCACAAATGCTCTTGCATTTTTGCAAGTTTCCACTCCAGGGAGTTTCTAATGCTCAGTCCCAATACAAATTGCACCTTTAGTTTGCAATTTTGCCAAATTACTACAGTTGCAAATAATCTGACTTTTAGCAATCTTTTGGGATAACCAAAAAGATAACAGATAAAACCAGTTAGGAATTTAAAATTATTTTCTGGTAAAACAGAGGATAAAAGTAAGTGTAATCAAAGGAGATGATATATGGTTCAGTTTTGGATTAATTGAATTACAGGAAAGAGAGAGCTTTCCCCACCCCAAACACTGCAAATTTGAATTCTGAAACAATGCTCTGGAGTATTTTTCAGGCTTATGACTGTTTCCACTAGAGGAAAAATGTAGCTAGTGACAGTTATAAATAATGCAGGCTGTATTAATGCTGGGACTGTGGTGTGATTTGTGCTGTAAGGAAGGTGAAACTCGGCTTTGGCAGGGGGGTAATTTTGAATGAAAGGTTCCAGAAAGCCATAATTTTAAAACTACTATATATCTGACATTAGTATTGTCTAAACATAAAGATTCAGCACTGACAATTGTAAGCTGATACATAACCCCGTTCAGGGAAATGTCAGTGTTTGTGCCAGATCCCTGGTCAATATTTTGTGTACTTTCTGAATGCTCCGAGCAGCTGCTGTGACTGCAATTCACACAGCCCTGGTCTTCTACTCCAAACAGCAATAAGAGGAGAAATTTGGGTGCTCACAGCAAGTAACAATTAGCAGGGTGGCTCCGGGCCAGGCTAACTTAAAAAAATCCAATACTTTTCTGTGACCTACTGCAGCATCAAGTTCTCCTTCAGTAATTTTCCTTGCTTTCTCACTTTCATCAATACCACCTTACAGCAGCAAAGCCAATTCCTTTACATGTACCTTGTTGATCTGACCGTCATCTTCTAACTCTTTTTCTGGCTGCAAACTGTTCTCACCAGGTTGCAACTGCCACGCTAAAAGATATGTTTTGGGAGAGTGAGGGTCAAGAAGAAAGCTTTGCAATGTTTAACTCAACAAATTTTGGCACCAGCAAACTCTGCTCAGTTCCCATTAGTCCTTGGGAAGTTCTACCCTAGGCAGCTCTTTCTTCTCTGTTTCTTTCTGTGTTTCTGCTTGTGCCTCTGCCCCTACCCCACATATCCCTGTGCTTCTCCCTGGTCCTGCCTGCCCTTTTCTCCAGAGTGCTCCAGCAGGCTCTGCTCCTTCCCAGGGAACCCTGGGAATCTCACCAAGACCTCATGAATACAACAAATAACTTGCCTCACTTTTTTGTTTTGTTTTGTTTTGCTTTAGTTTTACCTATATATATACATATCTGCTGAGCTAAGCTCTACCTTGTACAAACTTGAGTCGTTGTCTGTGCAGCACTCTAGCTTTTTATCTTCCACTGAAGCTTCTTTTCTGTATTTCTGAAATTATGTAACAGCAAACAACTGTGACTGAGCAAAATTTAAAGAGTTTGGAACATTTATGGAGATTTGTTCTGTTTCTGCTATTGATTGAATTGAATAGTTGAAAAAAAAATTTCGTATGTAACCATTTCTTTTTACTATAAAATCTTGGTTGTTTCTGACCTAAGAGAAGATGAAAAATAAAGCTCTGCCATCTGGATAACATGATGAAGAACTTAAATTCAGATTCAGTTATAAAGTACAGAGGAATGTGGCAAATTTCATTTTCCTTATTTTTTATAATTTAATAGTTATCAAAAGGCAGAATTTAAATTATATTTAATTACTACAGGTGAGAGAAACCTAAAAATAAAATGGGGAAAACCTTCTTTTATGCTGGAGCAATAGTGCTTTCAAATAAATGGGTGTTTAAACAAGTGATACCTGTTAGATCTCAGAACTTTGAGTTGCTGCTTCTGATATTATTTGTGAATTTGTAGCTTGTGTGTCTGAGTTGGTAGTGAAACTCAGCTTATAGAAGCATTGGGAAAATAGTAAGCTTTGCAAACTGATTTCACAGCAGATGAAAAACTAAGTGAAAATTTATGCCATAAAACTTTGACTGGCTGGATTCAGAGAATGTTTAACATGTATTTGCAAGTAAGTTATTTTCATGCAACTCCTGTCAGGTAACTGATGGCTCTTTCATGAGGGCTAAGCTGACAGCAGAGGTGCTCTACATAAATCACTAAAATTAAGGTCTGTATTGCATTATAATAGCAGTGTGCTTGATTAAATCATGTGGGCTCTGCTCTCGCTCATGGAGGGCCATGAGAAATCTTGGTGCTGAGCAGGGTGAGGGCTGTCAGCACCTCACTCACAGAAAACAGCCTGGCTACTCTCGAAGAGCTGCAGTTCTTACGATGGAAGAAGTCCTTTCAACATAAATCAATATCTCAAAGCCATGGAAAGGCTGTAGCAAGGCAAATAAATAGTTGCACTACTGCCATTGCTGCAATCACTGAAGTGCTATAAACATCAGCAGCTTCAGAAATGAATGAGATAGTAAATGGCTCAGTTAATGTAGTTATCTAATTAGGCTGGGTGTAAAAGCATGCTTTAATCTCCCTAATTACCTACCTACTGGAGAATGAACAGTTAATAAATAGGAGAGAGGTTTGTTTTTTGCAGGAGGAATACCAATATAAGACCTTCCTTTCCTGCAAAAATCCTCCTTGGGAAAGCAACAACTCACAGCTGTGTCGGTGGGGAACAAACTTAGTATTCAAAGGGCAAGTTATGCAGACTGGGATAATTTTATTTGCATAGAAGTGTGGATGTTCATGCTGGTAACTATCTTTGAGTAGGTTTTGTTTCATTTCCCCTTAAGTTTCTGACATTTTGGGGACTTTATACTTGTTATATATGGCAATTTGATTTAATGTAAGTTATTATCTCAGGAAAAAAGAAAAGCATTATTCTTAGTCCTGCTTTAACAGGAAGCTGAACCAGACCTATAGAGCTTCCTTCCCAAAACAGTTTTCTAGTGCAAAAAATCATAGATTCCCAAAGGTTCTTCCCCCTGGAATTTAACAGGAATTAAATATTAAGGATTACATTTTGTAAGGAGGTCTTAAAATCTTCTGCAGTTTTGATTTTTTGCAAGATGTATAAGAAGCCAAAATATCAGCTCTCAGGGTATCTCACCAGTGCAGAAAAGCATATTCTGAGCCTGGAGAACTGGTGAAAGCAAATACCTGTGAGTAACAGTGAAAACCAGTGAAATAGAGACTCACTGTCAGGCCAGCACCTTATCTAAGAGTAAATTCATATAGAAATCTTTTCTGTTACACACTTAAAATACTCTTCTTTTAAACATTCAGACACACTTGAAAATAGTTTAGGAGTTCTCTGTGCTGCCACAGCCTTCTTGAATACTGTCTCCTGGTTGCACTGGATCATTATTCCCTGCTCTTATTGGAAGAACAATGCACTTCCTAATTCCCTATAGCTACTCAAAATCATACTTAAAGTAGACTGAAGTTAACATACACATTGTAAGTGCAGTAAACCATGTGTTAAGTCTTGTGACAATAATAAAATACGTTTGTTTATGGGGGAAAACTCCAATTTTTTTCTCTGAATTAAATCCTCTCCCTTCCTCTTCTCTCATTTGTATTTCTCCCTCTCATCTTACTTGAAAAAGGTCTCTTTTTCATGAAAGACAAATATTTAGAAATTGTTATACAAAACATTAACACTTCTAATTTTGTCTGGTTGCTTTTGACATTGGTAATGAAGCCCTGACAGTATCTTTTTAGGCCATAAATATATCTTCTAATATGTCTAGTGAGGAAATGAATTATATTTTTGAGAGGACACCTTCTCTCTGCTTATATTGGAACACTGGGCTTTAACATGATGGGAGACAGAAATATTCATGAAGGCACCTGGATACTCAACGTGTTCTTTATTGGCTCTTCTGAATGTATGTTTCTATTAAAATAACAGCAACAACAATAAATAGATGTCTGCCCTCCTTGCAGGGATGATGCCCTGGGAATCTCTGCTCAGGGTGGCACATCCTGGCTGCCAGTTTTATTGCAGGAAACCAGGAAATGCTATGAAGAGCTGGGACAGATGGGATGGCAAGGAGGCAGGCAAGTGGGCTGGGAGCCAGAAAGTTTCAGTCATTAGGGTTGACTAAACTGACTTGCCCTTGCAAAAGTTTGCTGGATCGGCATTTTTTGATGGAAAATTTTTGTCTATGTCTTTTGAGGAACAGAACTGCTTTTGAGCAAAGAGCACCTTCCCTTGGCAGACTGGATTTTTCACCTGGCTGGCTGTCCCCCTTGGATTAGGGCTGCAGGACAAGGGTAGGTTGTTTCAGTGGGGCAGCAATGGGTGATCTCTGACATGAACTCAGCAAAGGGCACCTGGTGCTTCCACTGAGACCCTGGGAGTCCACTCCAGGAGACTGAGGTAGTCACAGCATTTCTTGACTGCAAAATCTAGAATTACTGTCACTCAGTTCGTAGATAGACTAGACTAGAGACAGACTAGTCGAGTTCATATTTTCTGATTTCACTCTGACTATGCCTAAATCAAGTGAGTAGATTTTAAGGAATAAAACATTTTTCTTACAGCAAAGTAACAGTACCCTCTGAGATTTCTGCAGTATGTTGGTCCCTGAAAGGTCCCTGAAAACACCCATCTTGTCTTTTGTTTTGCAAGTACTCAAGAGGGATGGTGTCTACTGTTACTCTCTGTGGCACTGAACCACTAATTAAGCCCCCTCTTGCCCTGTGGGGACTTGTATCTTGTTTCTCAGAAAAGTGGCTTCTATATTTTTATATATTTGTATATTATTTTTAGCAGATCTAGTTATAGCAGCTGTCTTGCTTCCTTTGCCTTGCTTTTTAAGCATGGAATTTTGATTACATCCTTGTCTTCTCTGAAGTATGAAAAGCCATTTACAGTATTGTTGACATGTCAGTTATAATGCCTTCCCTTCTGCTCTTCAGAGAGACTGCCAAAGGGGATTTGATGTGAGGGAGATCAAGATTTTCTGATGATCAATTTTAATATAGGCAGATGAACAGAATTTTTAAATCAGCTTTACTGTTTGACCTCAGGGGAAAAAAGAACAATCTATATTACGATGATTGAATATAATCAATCTTCATATACTTTTCTTGTTGATTTTGTCTCTCCCTCCTTAATTTAATAAGATCTTTTTATACTTATATGAGGAAACTTACTGACAATATATTGCTTTCTGCAAATTTTCTAGTGCAAATTATTTTTTGTGTCGTGGTTTACTTCGCCTCAAACCATTATGCAAGTTTTTCTAATTGAAATTTGGGTTATTAATTAGACGAAAGTATTTTTCTATTTTTTTTCCCCAGCTTGTTTGGCAGTGCTTGCTAACTAATAACAGCAAACTAACAGGTAAGGGATAAAATTTGAAAACTTTGCTCGGGCAAAGCAGGAAAAGGGATGGGATGTTAGGAGAGTCCCCTCTGCTCTTTTCTCAACCATTTGTGCCCCAAGCAGCACAACAGGCTGTCCAAGCCACTGCCGTGCCAGGGGCGGCTGCTCAACCATATGGGCCCAGCCAGGAGACACAGGATGTGTCAGAAACCTTGGCTTTGCTGCCCAGGCACAGATCACCTGGGCCACACACACACAGCAGGATCCTGGGCCAGGTTCCATTCTGGGCAATGTGCAAATGGCTGAGTTTGGGCATGAGGCGCACCTCTGATGTTTATAGCCTTTTAAAGGCTTTCCCCTTAATAAAGACTTTCTGCTCCAGCCCATCTGAGGTTTGATTTATAACTTAGTCATGTCTTAATCACTGCATTATTTACTTTCACATATGGTGTGACCGCTACAGAGCCTGAACTAAAACAAAAGGAAATCTTTTAGATTAAGAAATAAAATGGAAAATCTTGGAGAATAATTGGTGTTAGGACAAGTGCTGTTACAGTAGAATGAGGCATTTTCTGTCTTCCAAATGATAGGAAAAGTCAAATGAACAACGATTATCCGTAGACAATTTTTTACTTGTTTTTCTTCAGAAAGATTGATTTTCTTCTGATGGATCAAAGAAAAAATCCGATATCTTGACAGTAACAGCTAATAGAAAACAAGGAAGTAACAGGAAATAAAGTTGCCAAACTTTATATCCCTTCAGGATCAAGGATCATTGAGTCATGCAAAGAGAAAGTGAAGCAGCAGAATGTAGAAGTTCTCTAGAAGAAAAATGGAACACAGAGATTTACTTTCCTCTCACTGACAAGGTCAACAGACACTCTCCTCTGCTGCTTCAGTGTAATTTCTGCATGCAAACTTTGGTCAGGTTCAGTGAAAAAAACAGCATTAACTGCAGTGCAATGAAAATACCTTTACTTATGGAAACATGCATTTGTCACGAGTAAATGTGCTGTGAAGTGGCACAGTAGAATGATACCTGTAATTGGGGCTGGGTGCTGCATTGTTTTCCATGCAGCTCAGAGACAGCCCTAGACCTGAGAGAGAGGACACCCCCATAGGGGCTGTTTATGGGCCTGAGGAGCTGTAAGTCAGAAGAGAGCACTGAAAATTGCTGTACTAGAAAGTGAAAAGCAGTAGAATGGAGCACTGTGCAAAGACATGGTAGGAAGGGAAAAAGAGGTTTGTTCTCAGGTAATTTAATTTTAATTTGTCCTTTCCAGTGGGTCTATGTTTTCTTGCTTTAAAAAGTTACCTTATTCTAGTTTTCCATATTTTTCATTTTAATGAAGGCTGGTTTTGCAGATTGGAAACCTTTAGTACCCTTTAGCTTTTGAAGTGGTGAAGCAGTTCCACCCTAAGGTACTGGCCAGGTCAGGTCTTGTAATATACAAGTCAGAGGAGAAGAATATATAGCCTAATATGTCTAGTAATTTAGAAATTCACTCTTGAAAAAGGAAGGACATAGAAGAAAAGCAGCCTCCGGTAAAAAGTCCAGACAGCCAAAATATCTAATTTTGTTCTTCTGACATGTGCTGGTAGAAAGATCTAGGACAGTCTATTGTTTCAGTTCAGAAAAATAGGCAGTAGCACAATGCAAGAGATCTCAGATGGAAAAAAACCCCATAGAAACAGAGCTTTGGCATATGTAATTTTCTATTTTGAAAGTTAAGTATGTCTAACCACTGTAACTGGGGTAGTCAGTGAACACAGACTGTCAGATTACAGAAATCCTCCTGTAATCCTCCTATCCTGGGTAAAACAGCAGGCCCAGCATCCTGTTTACATATTTCCCCTCCTACAAAGTAGATTCCTCACTTCCTTCTTGGGCTTCATAAATATGCAGGGGTATGAATCAAAACACAGAAACACTGTCAGTGCAGAAAATACATGATTTTTCCAAGCTATGGCTATGATCCTCAGGGAGCTGTCAGTGTCATGGGGTTTGTGTTTGTGCTGAGATTACTTGGTTCTTTTGTTTCCATGGTCTCATTCTCTTTCATAAAAAATTCAAATGTCTTTCAAAATAGTTTTTAAATCAGAACTGATAAGCAAAGTAACTGTTGCGGGTGATGCTGATGTCACATTCACCACATACTTCAATTTTACCTCTGTCCACCCACATTCTAAACTTGCAGCCTTCCCTCCTGGATAATACACATTAACTTCCATGTTCTTCTGATTAATACCAAAGATATATTTATCTCCTTCATATCAGAATTGTTTTGACTAATTATGTTACCCATGCACATATATTTAACCTCTTAGTATGGCATGAAAAGGCATATCAATTACTTTTTATAAAAAACTATTTTGCACGAGTGTAGAGCCTTTAGCTTTGCTTTGCATTCAAATAAATCTTTAAAAAGTGGGAAGAATGTTGATGACATTGACCACTTTAGCTCCAGGGTCTGACACTCTAAATCTGGTAAAAATCTAAACTCTCTAATGTTTCTTTATCTCTACTGATCAAAAAAAAAAAAATAGTAGCGAGGGCTGAAATTCTAAATGCTCACTGAAATGCAGCAGCACAGTGATTTGCTTGCTTTAGCTATGATCTTTCGTGCTTCCCTGGCTGTTTAACTAAAATAATTTTTGTCTCTCTTATAGCATTTTGCAGGCTAGTGATTGGGAACCTTTTGGAGAAACTGTGTAACCCAGCAGGGGGTTATTCAGATCCTATCTTTACTATTAAATTTTTGAGTCCTGTGGTTACAACTGATGACAGGTTTGGGGAAGGCTGGTGGCTGCTTTGTAGTTTTTTCCTTCCAGCAAGACCCGCAGTGTCAAGCACCACACGCCTCTATCCTAATCACAGGGGCGTGCTGCTGCAGAGCTGTTCTTATCATGTTTTCCTCCCAAGCTTCAATTCTAATAAGGAAAGTGCTAAGTGCCAGATTTCTCTATTGTAAACTAATGATTTCTGATTTGACAAGCAGCGATGAAAGTCAAATATATTTTAGGCAGCAAGGGAGTTTGATACCCCGTTTGTTTGACATTACCGAGGCATTTTGCTGGTGGTGTTTCTGCACGTTAACTAGCCTAAAGTGAAAAGGTTTGGGGAAAATCTAGAGAAACATTTGTTTTTTAAGAACTGGGTCTCAGGCTAGTTGTGACAGTGCCTGGCCTATGTGGGAAATGGGAATTATTATGCTCAAGCCTAGAGGCGTGCTCTGAGCTGTTTGGGTGAAAAGTGTTGTTGTTAATACAAACAGCAGCATTCTCCTGTTGGGGCAGTGCAGAAGGAATGCTCTTGCACAAAAGGTATTGAGACTTGATCAGGTCCTGTCTCTGACTGCAAAGTGATCACTTGACATTGTTTTGTTGTATCAATCCTTTCCTATTATCAGTCAGGTCGATTGAATTTGCTTGGTCAACCCAGGCAGTTTTAAACTAACAAAATGAAATCCAGAGTGGTGAAATCCACATTCTTCATTCTGGAAACTGTAGCTTTTACTTGTCACAGGTATACTGTAAAGACACAGGGATACGCAGTGAAGTTTTTCATAGAATACAGCTTGGTAATACAAGCACTACAAATACATTATCCATATTATTGTGCAGGGTTTTTTAAAAATGGAAGTAGTAGTTGTTACATCAGCCTCTGGTGTTTTGTGGCAACAAATATGAAGAAAATTGTAATGAACCAAGTCCTTATAAAAATTGAAAATGCTAGCAGAACTTAATTACTGGCAGAGGGCAGCAGAAAGAAAACTCACAGTCAGATGAATAGCTCCCCTAAAGGTTTTAATTTTTAATTATAGATTAAAGAAAGCCTTTGCCGAGTTGCATAAGATCAATATGAAATACAGATCATTCATCCGCACTACAGTGCACTAGTGGCACAGTTATAAATATCCGAAAGGAAAATAAAAGTAATATAAACAGCCCTATTTTCTGAGGACCATCCCTTCAGCTTCCAACACTGCTGTGTGCTGTGCTGTACTGCAGGCTGCTCACGAGCAGTGGCCACATTCCAGAGGCCTGGAAGCACGTGACAGAGGAAATATGTAATTAATGATTGCGTACATTCCTCATGATGGAATTCTCCCCAAAGGTCCCCTGTGGTGGATGTTTGGCTGGCAGGTGAGGAGCTGCAGTGTTACATAAGGACGTGCCCAGAGTGCAGTGCCTGGCACAGCCCAGGGAGCACAGGTCACTTCAGTGGGACAGAGGGGTACCTCGAGTCTCAACTGGGGCATTTGATCTCTCTGCCTAATTTTTTGCTCAGATTTAGTTGCTGAATTACTGACCTCTTTCTGCTCTGAGACTGTTATTCTGAATTTATTAAATTAATAATTGGTGTATTGAATGATGATGTTTAGCATAGCTAACAATCATGCTATTATGTAGGAAAGAATGAAATCAGATTCAATTTTAATTTAACGAACCTTTTATTCTTTTGTGTTCTGAGTAATGCTGAGACTGGTACTTTAGTTTCATTTCATACTCAGATAAGAGTATTAGGTTGTTGTATATTTTAGATACCCTTTCTTTTGACAAGTGAGGTAGGGTTATCTCCACTGATGATTTTCTGTTGCAAACCAGCTCTAATCAAGGCTGGCTGCATGGCTGATGTGAACTGGGCTTACACTGTCTTTGTGAAGATTTGCTCTTAACTCCTGGTGCTGCAAGCTAGCTCACTTTGCTATTCACAGGTTCACAGAGGTGCTGATGTGAGAGCTTTTGTTTTAGGAAAGCCAAGAGGGTGTAAAGCTGCATTGATGGGAATGAGGAACAAGTAGTGCTGGAGCTGTTTGCTGCAAATGCCAAAGATAATTAAGGGGCCTTCACTGAGCCTGATTGTGGAGGTATCTAATTCACTACATAATTGATTAGTAGCAATTATGTTTATAAATCAAATTAACAAGACTCTACCAATGTTCTTCCAGTTACCCATCACTCTGTCAGCACTGCTGGTCAATGCTGTAGAAATATTGTCTTTTTTTCTGGTTTGCATGTCAGAGACAGAAACAAACACATGTCTGAGGCAGACTGTACCTTTTAATAGTGTTTCAGACAGAAACTTGTCACCTGTGTAAGACTGCAGAAGAAACCAGCTTTTGGCAACACAGTCCTTGAGTGAGACTGTCTTAAAATATGAAAAATTCTTATGTGCTGCTGTGGGGGCATGGGGTGGATGGTACTGTCTTCAGCTTGTGGAGCTGGCAGGGGAAGCAGGATCTGAGCAGCACATCCAGAGCAGCTGAGGTTACTGGCAGGTAATGAATCCTCTCAGGTGCTCTTTTCTGGGAACCTCCCCTCTCTCAAATCTCTTATCAAAGAAGGTAGCTACTAGAAATCCCAGGAAGGATAACAGCTGTATGCCTTTCCATAGAGCAGCCTCTAGAGAAACACTGGGTAACGTTCCTTGTATTTTACTTTGTAGCAACTTCAGTTGTCAAAAATATGAAAATTTCTTTGCACTCATTACAAACAAAGGGAGCTGCAAAGAGGGGGGACTTGCTCTGCAAAACTTGAGTCAGCTATTTTGACAGATTTCTTAGTGTTGCTGTTCAGCTGAGAAAGAATGTCCAGAATTTCTCATCTTTCAACAACGTGAATAAAAACTTTTCACAATAATTCTGTCCTAGCAGCCACACATTGTTTGTGAGCTCTTTCCCTCTTGCCTGCAGAGGGAGGCGTCAGGGCTGTTGCAGTTCTGCCTGCAGTGTTTTTCACTTGATGTTGCTGCCTAAAAGCACCAAAGGTTGTGGGACATATTTATACCAGGGAGAAAGTTGCAAGAAATCTCAATGTTATTTCAACAGTGGATGTCATAGAAAAATGTTGTTTGAGGTTATTGGTGCAGAGGAAGAAGTGAAGAGGTGAAAAACTAGATGTAAACAGTGGATGCAGCTGGCAAGAAGATCCTGGTCATCAGCCAAAAACATCAGACTGCACATCAGACTGCAATAGATACAGAGTGACATTTCAAGGTGACTAAGTTAGTATGGCTCTAGCATTAGACAGCCTCAAAGTGTGTATTCAAGAAGGAGCATAAAAAATTAAAGATTTTTCTTTATAATTCTTTGTAGCTGTATACATCTGAGGAAGCAGTAAGTCAAGGACAACACTTTAAAAATAAAGTGTGGCTGTGCAGAGACTCCTGAGTAGTGTACTGAAAACACTGTCTCTGTGGATGTGTGTGTGTTTCCCAGGCTTCTGGGAGGGCTGCACAGACCCCTGCCATGTGTGTGCTGTGCTCCCTGAGTTCAGTTCTTTTGGTCAAATGGCTTTGTCAGAGCTCTCTGCTGTTGAGCCACCTGTGACACAGAGCTCTTTGTTGTTAAGGAGTGTTATTACTTCTAACTCCAATGCTCCCTACGAATGGCCTTTCTCCTTGCTACGACTTGTATTTTGTATGCATACCACTGGAGAATATATATTATCCCAAATATTTTAGAAACTAATGTACTGTATCAATATTTTAAAGAGCTCTGAAGACTTTGAATGTCATAGTGAGAGGAGGCATAGTTTGAAAATTAAGGCATGGGAGGCAGGATTTGGAAGAGGCTTGGGCTGTCTGCCCAGTTTGGTCACAGATGTGCTGCATGACCTTGGCCAGCCATGCAGGACTGCCTCAAGCTCAGACTCTTTCTTGGGCTGGGAGTAGTTCTGATGACTGCAGAGAAGACTCAACATGCTGTGAGATACTGTGCAAAGCAGTAGAGTGTGATCTTTAATAATTTTACCATATTCTTGCCCATAAAGCATTTATTTCCTTCACAGAAGTGCTATAGATTAACTGAACATCTCATCTTCATGAATGAAAGAGCTCTTGCTCTAACAGAGTGGGTTATTGCTGTGTGGAGAAGGTGACTTCCAGAGCTCAGCAGAAGTGTTTCAGTAGAGTGTTTTGCATCAAATCGAAGCCACTCCAATTTCACCATCTGCAAATTAAAATCTGACAGTGAAATCCAGCATCATGAGGGGTTTATCCAGGCCCTGGTTGTGGTAGGGCCAAAGGGCAAAGTAAAATTTCATGGTATTTCCCAGTGTTTTCTTTCTGCTTGCAGAATTCTTTGTGGTAGGTATTATTTTAATTACATTTAGTATTAAAACTCAAACAAAACCACAAGTCCAATAAATATACTTATGTCCAAAATTGCATGTATTTTTGTTGGAGGGTGGGAGAGTTCAGAGTTTTGATTCCATAGCTCTCTGTACCAGTAGCAAGGCCTGTCACTGTACAGGGATTTTTAAAGCAACTCTATGAATTAGGCTGGAAGGATGAACAGAGGAAATACAAATCTCAAAACAGCAATAGGAAGACTTGAAGAAACAAACAAAGAAAGAAATTGCTTTGTAACAACTGTATTTGCAATTCACAGCCTGCTGCCAGGACTTCTCTCTATGCCTTTCTGCTCTAGGAACTTAACTTCACAGATTTCAAAGTCTTTGGTTTTCTTACAGCTTCTTTCATCAGCAGTTTAGAGTCCCACTTCCTTGGACTGAACTACAAGGAGTAAATTTAACCCATTGTTTTAATGGAAATCATTTGAGTGTGACTGAGAGCACCTACTGTTTTTGCTGGTACTCCATGGGCCACTTGAGTGAGAAACCAGAGCATCAAGAGACATGGCCTTTCCAATAGTGAGAGAGGTACAAAGCAATAAAGTTTATTTTTGATCTAGGAGTCAAGGTACACAAGTCCGACTACCACAAAAAGCATAGGTACTAGCAAAAAAAATGTAGTTATGGATTTTATACAAAGAACAGGAAGATATTTCAAAGTCATAGGGGAATTTAAGCTGTTGGAGAGTAATTGCAAAAACTAAAGATGGGCCAGCAAGCAAGGACTGGTGTCCCTGACTTTTACAAGTGGCTCTATGAATTCTTAATAATGAGAAAATGTCGGGCTCTACTCCTTAGGCAGAATGTCCTTTTTTGTATGCATTCCTGGAGATCTTGCTGGGCTATTTGCTCTTCCAACAAAAGGAACCTTTCTATGAATTAGTAGTATAAACCCATCTAACACCTCCGGTTTTGTGGAAGGTTCCCATTCAGATTATTTCACTACTATAGGACTTGAAATCAGAGATTATAAAAAACTATATACAGTAAGTTATGTGAAGTTAAAAGTCTTGCAAAACTGAAGTACTTTATGAGTTGTCTTCATTATAAAGTATTCTTAAAACAATTTAGCAGAAATTTAAGTCCTTTGTGTTCTCTAGAGTAAATGTGGGTCTGTAAACCATCATCCCGCTGTATTTGTGGATCAACTGAGACTGGAAGCTAAAACCAAATTTCCTGTTGTATCCTCTACCAATAGAGTTGATGTGCAGTCTTACTGAAAAAAGGTCATCATCCCTTAGTCTGTATGGTCCTACCGGGAAAAACTTGCTCTCTGAAGAATGCTAGATGCAATTTTAAAAGAACTCCAAACGGTAGGTTTTTACTTAGATCAGAGATTTGGAGACATAAAATGAAACTTCAGAACAGCTCAAACATTTGTTGTAACTTTTGTTGAGATTAAACTGTCAGCTGCAGAGCTTCAAAAGAAAATATTACAGATCTTATTTCTGTAACCTTTTTTTTTTATCCCCCAAGCAGCATGGCAAATAGGACAACTGCATCATGTTTTCACTCTGCAGAGCACTTGTAAATTTAAATAATTGTAATAGAGGTTAGTATGTGGTTGATGTCACTTGAACTGCTCAGTACATATTGACAAAGAATCGGGACAATTTTATAGGCAAATGCTGATCTATCATCCCTCACAGACTACTGTCATGACATTAATGAAAAAAATGTGATGTTATATTTGCTGAATTCTGACCTACAACATGAATCTTGCCTGATATACTGGTAATTTTTTTCACCTATACTTTTTGTATTGATTGCATTTGGTTTCTTGTATTGCAAGTTTAAACCTACTGATTACAGGCTTTCTGCTCTTAATTACATATTGCAGACTTTTTATAAATAATGCAGAGCCCCTGCCACGGTTCCACAGACCACAAGATCAAACCCTCAGATCCACACAAACTTCTGTTGGATGGATGCCATCCTTGGTTGGGCTGAAATGTTTTACAGCTGTTTATTTGAGTGTGTCCTGCATTAATGGAGTCATAAAAGAAGGAGGGAATAGGTAAGTAAATCCTCATTTAACTTTTTCAGGCTAAACCTGTGAGCTTCCTCACTCCCACATCAGTTCTCTCCACCCAGTATCACTTACAGTGCATGTTTCTGACTGCTTCCATAGGCTGTTCCAAACATGTTAAGTGGTTTAGAATGGGTGTCTTTATGCTTCAGGTGTTGAATAAACTTTCCACTGTAAGAGGTGACTGTCTGTATGGTGGCTTTATAGCAGAGGTATGCTTTGATGCTTAAGTTTGCAAGAGTTACATTCTATAGCTCTGTGTATAAACAGTTGCAAACACCTTTTTTTTAAAGCTCTTATTCAAGAATATCACATTGTTACATTTTGTTGTGCTGAAGTCAGAAGACAAATCAGGCAGTGCTTGCAGTGGAAAACACTGGTTTATTTCAAAGTTGTAAATGTATAGAATGTTTTTAAAGTAGCATACTTCTAATTTCAAGCTATGGCTTTCAGGTGTCTTTCTCACTCAAGATCCTCTTGCAGGAGCTACAGGGATAGTTATTTTCACTATTTTCTCTGTGCCCTTCAGGTTCTATGCACTATGTTTAACCCTAAAATATTTTTTTCTTAGAAAAAAAAAGTAAGGAACACTTTAAACAAATCAGCACATGCTAATAGTCACTAATGAATAGAAACTTTAAAATAATACAAGAAAGTCTTTAATTTCTTTCTGACCATACAAAACAGGGTCAGAAAAACAGGCTATAAAGACTGTAAAAGGGTGGAAAAAGAGCAAAGATGGAAGAAAGATGAGGCTGTGTACAGTAAATATATATAAGCTATAATTTGGAAGCTGCTTGGGGAGCACTAGTCCTTGACTAACAAAAAGAAGGCATAAAATTTAACTGGAAAAGTTAACAGAGTTTTTTTTGTGTAGGGAAAATAGAAAAGTATAAAGGAGAGAAGAGAGTGCATCCAAAAAACTACTGACAAAACTGTCATTTGGCTCCCCTGAGAGTGAGCAGTGGCAAGAATGAGAGACAGAAAGGTCAGAGAAAGAATAATTGGAAATGGCTATTTATAGCCCCTACTGCATACCTCCTAGGTGTTTCATTGCATGAAAATGCAGACTAAACCAGGAGAAGTTAATGCAAGTAGGAAAGGTCAGGGAGGTAGTAATTGCTGAATGACATTAATTGAATCTTAGTGGAATTGTTGAGGTGGGAAACCCATTTGGAAACCCTGTGGAAAAAATAGCTGCAGGAAACATAGAAAGTATTCAGATGAACACGTTACTATACTTCTAATAATACTTGTTTTGTCTCTTGCATGAAAATGTTTTGGGTAAGTAGAAGGAAAGTGTTGCAGGTCCATACCCTGTTTGCAGAGCAGAACTACTGAAAACTCTGTGTTCCCAATGGAGGCTGTTAATGAAAACACTGAGGTGAAAATGACTCTGACTAAATCTCAGGTTTATGCTCTGGGCTAAGGGAATGAAACCTACAATGATTATAAATGAAAGATCTTAATTCAAGGTATTACTAGAAGTTATACATTAAAGAACAAAGCAAACCCGACTGAGTTGTTCTCACAAGAAAAGGAAGTTGATTAAAAATTATCCGTAAGGCCTGGGCTACGATGCTCAGCCCTGCAGAGATCTTTCCCTCTGTGGGAGAGGCTGATGCCCTTGGCTGGGGCTGGGCCCCCTGGCAGAGCAATTGCCTTATCCGGGGGATGAGCTACAAGAGGTTCTGAACTTCAAGACGTTGTCTAAACATGCTTGAATCAAGTCATCTTTCTTTGTTATTGTGGTGATTCCACACTGTTTTGACCATTGCTCAGAGTCACTGAACTTTCAAATAGCGTTGCTTTGCTGAGCTCTTCTGACTAACGAGCCTGCGTGTCTGTAGGAGGTACCAAACTCATTGCTATTCATTGCAACAAAAAGCTCCCTGAATCTCTCCCCTCCCTGCCCGCCCCCGTGACAGCGTTAACTATGGCACTCTTAAAAGCAGAATTAGAGTCCTCACACGGAACTCTTCTGTTAGAGCTGTGAGTGCCATCAAACGTTCATTGTCAGGTCCTCTGAAAGGAATAGTGCTGTCCCCGTCATGGCAGACCTTTGATATCCCAATCACCTGCAAGCAAGGCGGGTCAAAGACCCAGTCTGGGAGTTTTCCTTTTTCGATTGATCTCTTCGAGGTTAAGAACAGTAACAAGAGCTGAACTGGCAAATCTCACTAAAACTTAGAAATAGGAGTTGAAAGCATTTAATCTTTTCATGACCATTAGTAATTGCAGGGGAGTCTCCTCTGCCCAGGACCCAGCAGTCTGGGATAACCACGACTGCAGCAGATTCTGCCTCTTTGAATGTCTCTATCTTTCTCATGATGATTTTTCATGATGATTTCTGTCTTTCTCATGATGTATTCTTTCCTCTTTTATTTATGGGAGAATAAGAGATTAGTTTATATCTTCATGACCAATCTTTAACTGACAGAACAAAAGAATTAATTTTGCTAATATATTTTCAGTTATAGTTTAAAATTTTTCAGAATCAAAACCTTATAAATTTTTTGCTATGTGTGAAATAATTCAAGTAATCCAAGAATTTTCAGTCTGTTTGGTACTATGAGCATAAACCTATTTTATAGACTCAGCAAATCTATGAATTCAATTGCCCTTCCTTGAATTTTATTTCACTTTATTTAATTGGTTGGAGAATGTTACACATTTTATAAGTGAAAGAACAAACTTGTGAGTTGTTGTATATTGGTATCACGTGAATTTAATTTTAATATATCCCAAATAACCCCACTGTAACTTTATTGAATTATCTTTTCAATAATATTTGATTTATTAAAAAAGACATGGCTGAAGTGATAAAGCCTTGGAGCAAATTCATATTCGTTTAACTAATTGTCTTCAATGGAATTAAATCAGCAGGTAATATAAGGTGCTTTTTTTTTCACCTATGCCACTGGCATTACCTTCCAGTTCTGGAGACAGCAAGAGAACCAGAAGCCAAACACATAATCGAAAGTATTTGCCTGGTTTATCTGGAGTTTCCAGGTTACTTTTAGTTTTCTTTCCAGCTTCCTAGTTCAGGACCCTTGTACCAATAACCAGTGAACCAGTATTTTCTGCTGCATGAAGTGTTAACGACTTGTTGATACATCAAAACCAATTCAGTATAATTGCTGTTTATTTTGCTGTGATTGGTGAATATGGACATGGATTTTTACACACACCTTGATATTTGACTGTCGTAACAGTTCCTGTCTGGGGATCATGAATAACAGTAATGAGAACTACAGTGCATGTAAGAGAAATTCTTGACTCTGTGAGTGTATGTTTTTCAGAACTTTTTCTTCTATAATAAAACTCAGAAAGTCTAAGCACTGTGACATAATGAGGTAGGAAATATGGCAAGGGAAGGCTGTGAAATGTGCTGTTTTATACAGAATTTTGCCAAGGGTGCAGTACTGATGAAATACATTTACTTAGATTTAGATTTTAGATTTTTATTGTCAGGTTGTGTACAAAAAGCAGTTCTGTCTTTTGAGATAGATCTTGCTTCCCGTACTTTGCAAGTTTTTCTTTGAACTGGCTTTTCTTTCTGTATTGGAAATGATGGAATAAATACGTTTCCATTGAGCAAGTGGTTTTAAGAAACATGGTACTAAAATGACATTTAAATCAAGCTCCCTCTGATGAACCACTGAAAGTCTGGGACATTTAGTGATGGGATATTTAGGAGGAAAACTGCAGTCCATGTGGGAACCTTTAAGACTAGCAGAGAACCGTAAAGTACAGAAAGGGAATTGAGAGGGATAAAAGGCTGGAGGACACAAAGAATGCTGCAATGTGTTCCTGTTTATATTTTTCATTTATAGGAGTTGAGACATACAAATCTAAATGTCTTCTGGTGAATTTAATTAAATATGAGAATTGCCTCATAACTAAGTGGCAGAAATGCCCCGAAGGGAAGGCCAGATATTGAACTATGTCATCTTTCCAAAAGAATCTTGCACAGGCTCATGAGAGCTAATGAGGACACAGCAAAACATGTCTGCAAACAGATGAGAAATTTGTCATCTCCATTTATTAGTGCTGTGTTAATTTTGAGTGTATAATTCACACGAAGAAAATGTTGAAATGTGGTCTATGGACTATACAGCAGAATTCTCCTAAATAAAAAAATGTATTTAATGTTATAATTGATGCACCTCTGCCCTTTATAAATGAACAAGAACAGTAGTGAAGTGGAAAAAAAAATTAGATCATAATCTCCCTTCTGTAGAACCAGTTTTAATCTTCTTGAATCATTTCAACTTTATGATATTTTGTTACTTCAGTGCTTCCAAAATGTTACTTGCTATGAGTTTTGATCTCAGTTGGCCATCTCACTGTTTGCTATGGTTATTCTGTATCATCCAGTTTTCTGCTTTCCCTTTCAGGATTGGTTAATGCACCAATAACGACCTACATTCTTGATCAATTGCTGAACTTAATTATACCACATAAATAATTTTGGTCAATGTGATTCTGTCATAAAACTCTTGATGCACTGAATAACATTTAAAAATCTCTTTTTCTCCCTCTGAAAAGCATTGAAACAAAGGCAGGAATGGCCATAATTCATTCTTTTTCAGTGACAATATTTTGTATCTTCTTCTAATACATTGGAGATCTATTGAAATATCAAGATATAGATAACAAAACAAATGGCAAACTGTCTAATAAGTGAAAAGTCTTTTCACTCTCATTCATAGGAGCATGATAACTGATGTAGTTAAAAGGAGAAATCGATGTTCCTACCAGTAGCTGGACATAAATCTACGTATTTTGTTCTCCTGTTCTAGCCTCTTAAAATGAAAACCCAATGGCAGGAAAAAGGCTCTTCCCTGTAGGGGTTAAATAAATAAAATAAATTGTCTCCGAGGATGTTCTGATCATGGCAATGCTTGAATATTTAAAGTATAGAAAGGTTAAGTCCAAGTTAAGTCTCTTCTCTTTTCAGAAATGTCACAGTAAAGGCAAAGCAATTTGAGGAATGATTGTTGCTGTATTTTTACTTCAGAATGGACCTCTACAAGGTAAGAAATAGAAAGACAGAGAAAGAGGAGGACAAACCTAATAGCTGCATTAAACCAAAGGGCATCTTCAAGGTGGTACAATAATGTACAGTGAGCTGGGATGTTCTTCTCTTTTTGCAAAAAAATTTTAAAGCTTTTTTTTTTCTTTTTTTTTTTTTTTTTTTTTCTTTTCCCCAGTGTGAAATCAAAGTTTCTCTATTCCTGTGTTCCTGACAGCATCACAGTAGAAAGGTATGTTGCTTCATTTAGCAAAGTAGCCTAATTCATCTAATTCTCCTTAGGCTGGAGTTCTGTTGATTACCAACACTGAAAGTATAAAATGCTTTATTTCTTTGTATAGGACAGCAATCAGATATGCATTAGCTTATGAGTCCCATAACCCTACTAAGGGCAAAGATAGCAAGAAAAGGTCATCATGTCTTTGAGGTAAGATAAAATTTTTTAAAAACTCACAACATCATTTGAAAACATTTTTTTCCTTCTTTAAAGAATATTTCCAAGGAAGAAACGATCTGTACTCTATTCTTGCTTTTCCCCTTTCACACTATGTTTGTGCAGTGCTAAAATCATATGAAACACTTGCACATATAAAGTCTCCTGGCTGTGCCTGGGACCCAGAGGAGAAAACACCTTCCCTTTGGGACATTCCTGTGCTCAGTGGCAAAGGGAGCACCTGTGGCTCTTTTGTGAGAACACAGTGTGTGGGTGTTGATGGTCCACCCAGCCTGCAGTTTGCTCTTCATCAGCGGTAGCAAGAGATGTGGTTTAGGAAGACATCAATGAATTTGTTAATAGGGAGAGAGAGAACCAAACCCAACAAGGCTGAGACAATAATAGATATTATGAAATGTAATTCTTGTCAAAACTGATTTAGGAAAAGCAGACAATAATTGAGATAAATGACTATGCTCCACTGCACCTTTTCCTCCCTCCACCCCTCCAGCACTACAGGGACACATGAATGTGCTTTTGCTTTTTTTAGTGTTGGCTCTTTGTCAAGGTTATCATTACTTGACTTTCTGATACTGTGTTGTTGTGTCTGGAATACAAGGCATGATTTCCTGGGCTTCTCTCAGAAACATTCACTAACCAACCAAAAGCAGTCATGTGCCATTCAATAAGTGCAATCATTTGAGTGGTTTGGGGTTCATAATGAGAAACAAATTTCATCAAGCAGCAACCAGAGACTCGCTACAGCAAGTGAGAGTGCTGGGAAAAATTCGTATTGAAGAATATAATCTCTTGCATAAATTATAAGTTTTTTTTTTTAATAGAGGATCTTTTTCAATGTCAGTTCATCAGTGTTATGAGACTTGGCTTAGGAATGTGAGAGCAAACCCAGGAGACTGTAACTGCTGGATCTGAGGAGTCACCCCTTAAAGTTCCCCCCAGACTGGTTACAGTGGTCGGTTTGTGCAAGTGCAGGGTGAAGGCGGGTGGGACTGAGCTTCCCTTTATGCTGATTGCCTTGACAAAATCAGGGTTACAGGCAAAACTTTTCTTCCCCTGGAGGTGGCTCTGAGATGGGTCTGTTAACATGTACCTGTTTAGAATTTCTGAGCACTGGTTTGAGGACCTAAGAAATCCAGAAGTGTCTGGTAGAAATACAGATAAATTTCAGAAGAGGAACTCTTCTTCAAGGAAAAGTTTGTAGAGATTTATCTCCCAAAATGACCTAATTTAGAGAAAATTCAATTGATTTCTCAGCAATGCCAGGTTTCAGCTCTGACTCAGCAATGTGAATTTGAGTAACTTCCATAATGCCAGTTATTAAAGTGTTTTAAAAACTGAAGCTTTGGAAACTAAAGTCCATCACATCAAATGCAAAAATAAATGTATCACATCTTCTAAAATAACTCGGAAAAGCAGCAGGTTAATTTTGATGTACAATACTGTCAGGACAGAGGAGGAAACTATCTGTTACTATTTCTCAGCATCCTAAAGAAGCTGAGTCAGTACTGAAAAAGAAATGCATGTCTGTAGCTGGGGAATGGTCCTTGCAGCTGGGCTTCTTTGAATGTGGGTGCTTCCCTCTCCCTTTAGTGTAGATCTGTGGTTTCTCCAACTTGTGGATCCTATAGCCTGATGAGCTGGTTGGCTGCTTGCAGACCTGCCACACAGGACTGGAAAGGCTGGAGTCCTGCGGGGATCTGTGGAAAATGGTAGTGGTGAGCTGTGGGAGCTTTACACTGCCTCTGCTGTGGAAACAGCTGCCCTTTCTAAAGGGCATGTGAGCTCTTCTCTAAGGGATTGAGCTCAGGGACAGAGAACCACTTCCATCAAAACAGCCAAACAGAGGGCTCTGTAGACTTTCATTGCTCAGTTTTCATGTATCTACTCATTAATTCATGTCCCCACTACACTTTGAACACACTGTACCTTTGTAGTTTGTCTTCCAAAACTCTCCATGCCTTTAAAGCTAGGCTCTAGTGTTGACTTCATTATTCCTCTGCCGCAGTATCACCATGCTCCTTACTTACCCAAACTTCTGCATTCCCATGTCCTGATATGAGATATGCCTTTTTCAGCATAATCCCTTCTAGGGTAATCCCCTAACCCACAGTGCTGTCAAAGGACCCAAAGCCTTTTGTTTCTCTATGTGAACTTCCCAGAATCCGTGTCCTCCACATCCAGCTTGAACCTATGCATGACTGCAGAGGCTGTGTAGCAAGAACCACTGTCTCACCAGGGCCAGGTCCTCAGCCTCTCCCTAACCACCCTGTGGATCTTGGTGCTGGGGGGCAATCCCTGACCACCACCTGGCCATGGACACAGGATCCCCAAACTGCAGCTGGCCACGAGGGCAAAAGGAATTTTCCTGAGTGCTGCAGAACAGGAGTGACCAAAGGCAAAGTCTGGTGGCTCTGCTGTGTCTTGTTTCTCCCAG